>NC_081572.1:18865843-18959457 GCF_022355385.1 Mustela nigripes
TGCTCCCAGGTGTGCAGAGAGGACACCCACCTGCCTGAGGACCGGGTCATTGTGGTCATTGTAGGGGTCACTGTGGTCATTGTATGTTTGAAGAGCTGGTTGGTTAGGATCCCTTCCACTCATGCTCCCAGGTGTGCAGAGAGGACACCCACCTGCCTGAGGACCGGGTCATTGTGGTCATTGTAGGGGTCACTGTGGTCATTGTATGTTTATTCTCGTAGCCAACAAATAAAGCAGCTATTCTTAGCCAGACCTGTTTTCCCTGTGCTGGGAAGATAAAGCCCCTGCCCTCAGGGAGCTTAACTTTCATGCAGAGAAGGTAGACAAGAAACACATAAATGTAAGTAAATGAAGAAGAAGCAGTAGGTAGGTAGGTAGCAGTATATGCTCGAGCAAAAATAAACAAGAAGATGTGTAAATAGGGCGCCTGGGTGGCTTGGTCATTAAACCTCTGCCTTCAGCTCAGGTCATGATACCAGGGTCCTGGGACACCTGCTTCTCCCTCTACTCCCCCTGCTTGTAGTCCTTCTCTTGCTGTCTCTCTGTCAAATAAATAAATAAAATCATTTTTAAAAGAAAGAAGATGCATAAATGAGTTAGGAAGAGGCATCCAGGTAGCGGTGCGGTACACGCTAGGGCAAAGATAGCAGCCGAGAGGGACTGCTTTGGTGTGGGTGGCTAGAGTTGTCTGAGGAAGTGACAAAGTGAGCTAAGACTTCAGTGGCCAGAAAACAAAACAAAACAAAAAAAACCCAGGCAGACAAAGGTCTGGGGAGGAGGAATGATGAGCTCTGGAGAGGCAAGTAGGAGATGTGACCTGGTCAGACAATGTGGGGGCCTCAGTGGCTGACCAAGAGGAAGAGGTTGGGGTTCGAGCAAGGAGAGAAGGGAGTAGACCCCTTGCAGAAAGCTCTGTGGAGAACCACCTGCTGAAGGAGGTGAGCAGGGAAGGAAGGAGTTCCAACAGAGGCTCTGGCTGAAATCCCAGGAAGAAACTGGAGCCTCTGCTGATGGGGGAAGCCGTAGAGGCTGGGGTGTGTTTGGGTAGAGCTAGGCATGGCGTCCTTCATCCTTACCGGCCTTTCTCAACTCTGGTTGTTTTGGCCATCAGTTTCTCCATCGCTGTCCGCTCTAAGAGTGTTCCCCTTGTCTTCCACCCCTCACCTTCAAGCCACTCTCTTCCTGGACTCTCAGGAAGTCCTTCTTGGTGTCTACCCTTCCCCTTCCTACTTTGATCTATTCTGGAGAGAGGGGCCAAAGATTCTGAGGTCAGGAGTGTGTATGCCCACCTGAAGGAGTTGGAGAATCAGGGTAAGAACTAGAAATCAAAGTCCGAAGGTCCTATGGCTGCCTCAGCCCCAAACCCAGCTCTGCCCACACTGGCACCCTGGGAATGTTTCTCAGACCTTGCCCTTTCTCCTAGCTAAACGCTGTAGACATGAGGCACGGTGATCTGCCCATGTCCCCAGCCACTTTCCTCTCCCACTGTCCTATTCACCTCTCCTGAGCCACCCCCTTTTCTCCATCCCTTCTTTCCCAAGTTCTCCACTTCCAGAGTTCACCCAGGAGGTTGTGTAAAACGCCGGTTCCTGGGCCCAGCCCGATTCAGAATCTCCAGCAGGTTATTCTAGGTTTCGTAGGATGTCCGTGTAATGCCTAGACACCCCAGATGTGACTCTGCTGAGAGCTGAGAGCGGGAGCTTTGTGAACTCTGCGGGGCAGGGCTGCCTTCACTTCCAAAAAATGGAGGGAATAAAGACAAAGCCTCTAGGAAAAGACTCTGGAATCTGCTCAGACAGGTTCTGGGAACTTAGAGCGTTGCCTACAGGGTCTTAGTGGAGCCCAGACATGGAGGGCACTAGGACCTGGGGTGGGGCTGCTTTCAGTCCTAGGAAGGCTGTTTTCCCCCTTCGGGCCAGTACTAATCTGCAAGGCTGCCTTAATGGTGTCTCTGGGGGGCTGCCGTGGGGGAGGGGCCCACCCAGACTCATCTCTGACCTCTCTCTGCAGCCCAGGTACCCGACAGTGATGAGCAGTTTGTTCCTGATTTCCATTCAGAAAACTGTGAGTGGAGGGCCCTGGATTGAGGGACTAGGGAGTGGGGGAGGGCAGGAAATGAGTCACAGGGATAGAGAATCACAAAAGATCAACTTGTTCTCTCCTAAAGAAAAGGGGAAGAACAGGGCTCCCCATTCTTGGATTTGGATGCCAAGACCTAGGCAGTAACTGGGAACTGGAGACCTTGGTTCAAATCAGGGTTTGCACCATCCTTGCTGTGTTGCCCTCCGCGTGGACATTCCTCCCCTTGCTCCCCCATTTCCTGATTTCTGAAATGAGGGGTTTGGACCAGTTGAGCAGGGCCCAGTTCTACCCTTTTAAGTCACTTTTGTGCAACTTGGGGGTGCGGGAGCAATCTTGCCCCGCAGGAGACCGTGTGGCAACGTCTGTAGACATTTTTGGTGGTTGCGACTGAGGGCGGGGTGCAACAGGCTTTTAGGGGGTAGAGACGAGAGATGCTGCAAACACCCTATAATGCTCACCACAGCACCCCCCCCCAAGAAAAATTATCTGTCCCAAAGGTTCTCAGTGCACTGTTGAGAAACCCTACTTTAATGTCACATACCCCGTTCTCAAGCGTCTTCGTCGTTGAAATGAACTAGGGCACAAATAATGGGAAACAGCCCATAACCGAACAGTCCATCACTGGCGTTGGACTCAGCACAGTAGGACAGGACCTCACGCTTGCTCAGAACCAGCTCCGCCGCTCAGTCCGGTGGCTGGAGTTTTCGGACCCAGCAAGGGGCCACAGGAAAGACCAATGTTCTTCACAGATAATTAGGAGCATGTGCTTAATGGTAGTCAGCTGACATGCAAGCGGGCGCATATCCAACCCGCGCCAGAGAAAGAAAGATCCTTTATAGCACCAAAGAAGAAAACATGTCTCTCCCTTGGAATTTTCCAGGGCATGCAGGAAAACCACAGGCCCTAGGTTGGAGGTGCTCACGCCTCCAAAGGTGTTTTTGGGGGTTTGGGGTTGCATTAAGTGTTGAATTTTAGACGGTCTCTTCAGTTAGGATTGGACATTAGCCCGACGTATAAAACCAGACATAGTGTAAATAGCCAAACTGCCCTTAAAAGTGTCTGACCGAGAGTCTCTGAAAATGGAGCCCCAGGGAATCACCCGGCTGGTCTGCAAAGACCAGAAGGTGTCAAAAAGCAGAAGGTGTCAGGAGCTCCCCTTGCCTCCTCTGTGACCCACTCTGGCCTCGCTCTGCCTGCTCCCCCTCCTGCAGTAGCTTTCCACAGCCCCACCACCAGGATCAAGAAGGAACCCCAGAGTCCCCGCACAGAGCCGGCCCTGTCCTGCGGCAGGAAGCTGCCACTCCCCTACCACCATGGCGAGCAGTGCCTTTATTCCAGGTGAGCCCCAGTACGGCCCAGGGAAGGGGGGAGGGGAGAGGAGGGAGCAGTTGGGCAACAGTGGGATGCAAGTTAGACAAAACAACAAAAGGATTTCTGAGCTCCTATAAGGGAGCCGCACAGGCTCAGGATTTCCTCTGAGTGGTTGGGAGGGGGACAGCAGGGCATCTTTCCACGGGAGGGCAAAGCCTTTCCACTGGAGGAAGCCATCTGCTCGCGCAGCCCACTTGCTCTGGCTACGGAGAGGCATTCTCAAGATTACACCCATTTTCAGGATTTAGGAGAAGGGAGAAAAAGTTCACCCAGGCCATTCCTTTCCCAGCACCCTCTGCTCCTCGTCCTCTGGGGATAAAGCGTTCAAAGATGCTCGCCCAGCTTCTCTGCCCCCTCACCCCTGTCTCCCCCTCAACTCCAGTGCCTATGACCCCCCTAGACAAATCGCTATCAAGTCCCCCGCCCCCGGTGCGCCCGGACAGTCACCCCTGCAGCCCTTCCCCCGGGGAGAACCACGGAATTTCCTGAGATCCTCTGGCGCCTCCCAGCCCCACCCTGGCCACGGGTACCTCGGGGAGCAGAGGTAAGGAGACCCGCAGATCTGTGGGCCGGTTCTTCCTCAGTCCCTGAGTGTTCTCCAGCGGCCCCTAAGAGACCTGGCGTGGGGCTGGGGGGGGTGGGGGGGACACAGGGACAGCTTAAATTAATCTTCTTTCTCCTTCCAACCACATCCAGCTCTGTCTTCCAGCAGCCCTTGGATATTTGCCACTCCTTCACCTCCTCCCAGGGAGGGGGCCGGGAACCCCTCCAGGCCCCCTACCCACACCAGCTGTCGGAGCCCTGCCCGCCCTATCCCCCCCAGAGCTTCAAGCAGGAATACCTCGACCCCCTGTATGAACAGGCGGGCCAGCCCTCGGTGGGCCAGGGTGGAGTCAATGGGCACAGGTACCCAGGGGCGGGGGTGGTGATCAAACAGGAGCAGACGGACTTCGCCTACGACTCAGGTAAGAGATGCTCCTGGGGAAGGGGGCTGGAGGAGTTTTGCTGGGATTGCTGGGGAAGGTGGCATAGATTCCATTAAACCCAGGAGGTCTCCCTACAAGTTTTTTACCTTCCCACCCGGATACCGCTTCCTACATCCAGCCCACCCAGACGCTCCCTTTTTGTCATAGATTCCAAAGAATTGTCATTTTTCAGTCAGCAAACTTCTACTCAGAGGAAAGATGAGGGTGTGCAGCTCCTTGCCCTCGGGTGGCTTGTGGTTTAATAGGAAAGTTGAGGCATTGCGTCTTTTTTCTCTCAGCAAGTGGTTATAGGGGTTACCTACTGAGACCCAAGTGCTGGGCGGGACCATGAGTTGTGTGGAGCTGCAGGACACAAAGATGAGTAGGATGAGTCACTGGGCCCAGTCCCCACAGAAACTCACACATATTAATGAATTTGGGGGCACCTGGGTGGCTCAGTTGGTTAAGCATCTGCCTTCAGTTCAGGTCATGAACCCAGAGTCCTGGCATCGAGCCCCGCATTGGGCTCCCCCTGCTTGTGTTCTCTCATTCTCTGACAAACAAATAAAATCTTAATATATGTGTAAACGGATTTGAATGAAGAGAAATGCGTTCCCAGCGGGAACGCAGGATTACTGAGTGGTTTCCACCCTCTGTCCCAGCCTCCAGTACGAAGTAGGGCTGCTTCAAACTCTAGTTCCACCTGACCGTTGACAAGAGTGAGGGGCACTCAGCCAGATTCTTGGCCAGCAAGAATGTAAAGCCTCTGTTGCCGAGGCTTTTAGGAGAGACCCGGAAAACCTTGGCTTCTGTTACATTGTCACCATCCCCAAATTTGAGTTTATCTGCAAGCTTGTGTGAGAAAAAGAAATACTGAGGTTAGAGTAGGCTCAGGACAGGCTAGAGCTTTCGGATTTCCCATTTCCTAATGTGCCATCTTGTAGGGGCAGGGGGATGAACCACAAACCCCCAGGCTGCCCAAGTGAGAACCACAAGGGTGTGCCTGTCCTCCAACGTGGGGCAGACGCTGAGCCGCGCCTGGCAGTGAGGTGGAGGAGGGAGGAGGGAAACGCTCTTGCTGCTGACCTTCAAAGGATGTAGACCGGAGGAGATCTTGTTACATGCCCTTGAACTCCTGCCCCTCCCCCTTCGGCTTCCTCTCAATGGAGTCAGGAATTCCATTCACAAAATGGAGGCATGAATGAGCCCACCCTCCCCCCTCCTCCCGGAGGTGTCGGGTTTCACCATCTCATTCATAGGTGGGAGTGGAGGGGGTAGGGCGAGAAGGGGCTGGAGCTTGAATGGGTGGCTTCACACAACCCGCCTCCTCCAGGTGGAGTAGGGCTATTTCAATCCTAAGGAATGGAAGGGAAAGGGAGCAAATGGGCTTTGCTGTCAGACCTGAAAAAACACGGCCCAGTGCCCACCGCCTCTTCCCCAGACACAGATACGTTCCAGTTCTAGTGTGCTCTCGCACTCCCTCCCACCTCTCTCCCTACGGGTCTTCCCGCAGCCCGCAGCCCCCATCCTCCTCCGTTTCCTCCCTTTCTACACACACACACACACTCACTGTTACACGTTTTCTCTCTCCCCCTCTCCTTCTCGGGGCTAGGAACCTGACCTGCTGACCGGAGGTTAGCCCATTCCAAGGGAGTCTTAGGCATGGACACTGAACCCTTTCCCCGGAGGTTCATCCCTCCCCTCCCTCCTCCTCCTGAACTCACAGGAAACAGCTGTTGCCTGGAATCCTGGGCCTTGTGCAACAGCTTTGCCGGGCCCAGCTGCTGCCGCCCATGCCCTCTGGCCCAGACTTCAAGCTGAGAGGTTCAAGCCTTGCGCTCCCTCTGGGTGAACTTGCCTTGGGATTTGGTGGTTGGCAGGCAGCCGGGGAAAGAACCGGAATGCAGGCTGGCAGGAAGACGTTCTTGGATGTGGGCAGGATTGCCACCCCTCTCCCCCTGCAGCCACCTGTAACATCCCCCTTCCTTTCTTCCCCTCCCAGATGTCCCGGGGTGTGCGTCCATGTACCTTCACACAGAGGGTTTTTCTGGGCACTCTCCAGGTGATGGGACCATGGGTAAGGCAGCCCCCTCCTCTCTGCCAAGCTCCCCACGTTGGTGGGGGGGGGGGGGGTCCTGAGGTCGGGTAGGGTCCTCTGGCCAGGAGTCCCTCCCGGTGCTGGGGGCTTAGCGGTGAATCCCCTCTAGATCTGAATGACCTCCAATTCCTCCCCAAGGTTATGGCTATGAGAAACCTCTGCGACCATTCCCAGATGATGTCTGCGTTGTCCCTGAGAAATTTGAAGGTCAGAGAAGTGACTGTTCATGAGAGGGTCAGGGTCCTCGCTGTGCCCTCTGTGTCCCCACCTCTCTACCCACCCCAACCCAGGAATCCCATTACCCCTGGGGAGAGGAGAAGGGGTTGCTTGGGGGACCAGAAGGCACAAACCTAACGGGCCCTGCTTCTGGTGTCCCCAGGAGACATCAAGCAGGAAGGGGTGGGCGTGTTCCGAGAGGGACCACCCTACCAGCGCCGGGGGGCCTTGCAGCTGTGGCAGTTCCTGGTGGCCCTGCTGGATGACCCGACGAACGCCCACTTCATTGCCTGGACCGGCCGGGGGATGGAATTCAAACTCATAGAGCCTGAGGAGGTGGGCCTGTCAGAGTCTGTGCCTCTCCTCCCTGTGTCTTTGGGGCCTGGAGATACTGGGACATGGGAACATAGCAGATGCCTCCCCCATCAGTTAGTTTACCTGAGCTGAATTCTCGTCAGACCTGGGTCTGCAGACTGCTGCATAGCCTGTAGGACCAGCTTACCATTTTGTACGGAGAATCTCGGGTGCTCTTTCTGACCTGCCCCCCACCATTTTTTGTGTGCTGAGCTAGCACCCCCATTCCAGAACTCTGTCCTTTGTTCAGGTTGCCAGGCTCTGGGGCATCCAGAAGAACCGGCCGGCCATGAATTACGACAAACTGAGCCGCTCGCTCCGCTACTACTACGAGAAAGGCATCATGCAGAAGGTGGGGGACCAAGGGCCCAGGAATGGGAGGGGAAGGGGCAGCAGCTGCGGGAAGATGGTGGGGGCAGGGGAGCACTTCTCAACAGGTGTATGAGAGCAGATAATGAACCAGAGGAAAGGAGAAATTGCAGACAATTTTCCCTCTCCCAGAAAAGTGCCATATAGAAACTGAAAAGCCTGAAGTTTGGAGAACAGGAAGTGTGTGGGGAGCTGGCCTGCGGAAGGGACCAGCACGGGAGAGAAACACGCTGGGCTGTGTCTCTAACCCTCCTGGAGGGAGCGCTAGGTCCACCCAGCCCCTCTCTTCCCCCAGGTGGCCGGCGAGCGCTACGTGTACAAGTTTGTGTGCGAGCCTGAGGCCCTCTTCTCTCTGGCCTTCCCGGACAATCAGCGTCCAGCCCTCAAGGCCGAGTTTGACCGGCCGGTCAGTGAGGAGGACACAGTCCCTTTGTCCCACTTGGACGAAAGCCCTGCCTACCTCCCAGAGCTAGCTGGCCCTACCCAGCCCTTTGGCCCCAAGGGTGGCTACTCTTACTAGCCCTGCCGCCGGTGGGGGCTTCCCTGTGTACATATAGAGGAATTTGGTGTTGGGGAAACCCTCACTCTGAAACCCACAGATGTCTTTGGAGCAGATCCCCACTGGTCCATCGGTCACCCCTGCCCAGACTCTGAGCTGCTCACCAGAGTTGATGGGAAGGAAAAATGGAGAACACTGCAAGTGTCAAGGTGGGCTCTAGAAGCTCCTCCGGGGGTGTCACCTTCAGCCTCTTTCCAGGTCCTGCTTAGAGGCCCAAGCCACACTACTCTCCCTCCACACAGGGAACAAAAGTTTGGTCTGTTCTGGGGACAGAGAAGGAGCGTTCTCACTTTGTCCTGGTGGAGAGGGGTGCATTGAGCTCCCCAGATCTCCCCCTGTGGGCAGAAGAGGCAGACAGAATCCTGGATCCTGCATCCCACTCCAAGCTGTGGCCCTGGAGGGTCCTGCTTGTCCATTCTTGGTGCTCTGTGTTCCCAGAGGCAGGGGGAGGCTGGAGTAAGGAACCTGGGGTGGGGGAGGGGCTGCAGAGTGGAGGCAGGGAGGGCTGGGTTCCTGCTCCTAGGGCCCTTTGCCTCTTCTCTGCCTTTTCCTAGGCCCAGGCCTGGGATTCCACCTCTACCTCCAACCTCCACCACATCTGCCAGACCCCAATAAAGGCCCCTGCTTCTCCTGTTAGTTGTCCCATGTCTACTTTGCTGCCGTGGGAGAAGGAAGGACCTGGGGTTGGAAAGAGCCTTGGCCTTGGGGTGATGACCAGAGTCTGGGGCCTGGCCTTGATGCTTAGCTTCCCAGATGGATTTGGGAAAAGACAGTTGATCTCTGACTTTTCCTCTGAAAAATGGACTCAGTGATACCTGTTCTTTCCCCTGTTCTATCCCCACTCCAGGATTATTGTGTCAGGATCCGGAAATAATGTTTGATGGGTACTTTATAATCTGGCCTGGTGCCCCCAGGCCACTGGCTTGTTCCAGCCAGGCAGGGGCCAGACAGGGCTGGCTTGGAGGCCCTCCTGGGGCTTCCTCAGGCAGAGTTTGGCCTGCGGTTTCCATGATGCTCTTCCCATGACCACACTGTCTGTGTCTATTCCCTAGCTGTGTGTCCACCCTCCTGCTGTGGCTCCAGGTTTGTTTTTGCTAAAGCTGGGGACAAGAGTTTATATGGAGAGGATCTGGAGAATGGGGAGAGAAAAAAGGCCCCCGGGGCAAGAGGGTGCAGGAAGAGCTCTGTGTTCTCATCAGTGAAGATGAAGGACACTGGGTCTTCTGGGTCTTAAGGGAGAGGGGAATAGAAAACACTGGCTCCTTCCCCAGATTTAGGGGAGACCAGAATGCTGGGGCTGTTTTCTATGGGTAGATGGGAAAGGCAAAGCTGAGAAAGTGGTAACACCTAGGGAGGGAAGAGACCTGACAAGGGGTAGCAGTGCAGGTGGGAGGGGCAGAATGGAAGGTTCTAGATTCAGGCTCTGGTGAACATGCACTCTCCAGTTAAACCAGAATTGCTGCCGTCGGAGCCTACACAGGCTCAGCCCTTATTAAGACTGGAGCAGCTTGGGTCCCCAGCCCAAGCCCTCAAAGGAACGGATGCTTGTCAACCACTACCCACAGATGAAAAGCAACGTTATTGTTTTCCTAGAAACTGAAAACATCAAGTTAACTTTTATAATTGAGAGCAAGGAACAGGACATTTTAAAATATAATTTTTAAAGAATACACGTTTTCTTAAAAATACATAATTTAACTCCACATTAAAGCCTGACCATCTGGGTGGGAAACTAGACGTCGGTGGAAACCCTGAAGTCCTGAGTGTGCGTAAAGGAGTGACCAAGATTTGGGTGAGGAATGATATCCACCCCCCCACCCCCAGACCTGTGACCTCTACCCTCCAGGATTGTTTATTAACACGCCACTCCTCGCAGCTCTTTGTTCAAATCCCTCAACTTGGAGGGCCACTACTCAGAGGAGGCAGGCAAGCTCTGGACTGGATGAAGGTGAACTCTGGACCGAGAAGTCGAGTTTACACGATCAGCACTGGTATTGTCCGCCACATAAACAAGCACACACATGGCACGTGCACCGGGACAGGGAACCCCTGAGTCAGGCTCCTGCAGGGGTGGGGTGAATGGCCTAGAAGATTCCAGCTCCCTGTAGGAAACCCACAACCTCTCCTGGCCTGTCACTCAATCTTGGGGAAATATTGTTTCAAAGAAGAGAAACAAGGGCCCCATTGTGTGGGAGCAGCCGTCAAGTCCTCCTTCCCAATCTGGCCCCTTTCTCCCTCTGAGCAGGCCCAACAATGCTGCTTCCATGTTGTTTTCTGACGGACAGTCTGAAGGTCAGACCCCTAGCCATACAGACAGAGCAGAGAAATAACTGTAGCTCTCGGAGTAGATGTTCAAACACCCACAGAGCTAGGGTCCTTTTTGCTCACCTAACCCACAGATGACTAGCCTGCTGTCTCTCACCTTGGCCTTTTAAACATGTCTTTCTCAACCTCAGCTTAAATCCCAAACCTCTCCACATGCCCCCCAGGGTCTTAAGGATCTCCTAGGTGCCAATGCCTCCGGGGCTGGTCACTCAGTGGGGATTAGGGAGCTGGGTGCCCAGCCCCTGCTTCACATGTGGCTTCCTCTGCAGGCGCCTCCCTGTCTCTCCCCACAAGGCCTTAAAGGTAAACACATATTCCATCCCTGCCTCGCCCATGACTGGTCCTGGGCTTCCTGAGGAGCACTCAGGACGGGGCAGGGACCTCCGCCGGCAGACGCCCTGGCCTGCTGGATTCTCTCTGAACTGTCTTCAGGGTGGTCAGTTTGTTGCCCAAAGCCTACATTCTTTCACATCCTAGAATGTCTTAGAGTCTCAGCACCTGGTATACAACTCAGCAGTTCTAGTATTCACATCATTTCAGAACTTACTAGAATAGGGATGAGAGGCAGTGCAGGCCCAGTCCCCCAGGGGCTTTTCTACCAGCTCCACACCTAGACCCGCTTTCCAGAAGCTCCACCACCAGCTCCACCACCCAGCCTGGCAGCATCTTTCTGATGTTCTTCCCAGCTGAGAGCTTCCTCAGGCACCATGAGGGGGGCACTGGGAAGTGGTTATTCCCCAACTAAATGCTACGAGAAACCCACTCAGCAACAGCGGCATAAACTGGCTCTGAGAGGGGTTCTGTGGGTTTTGTTTGTGGTGGGGGACGAGAGGTTTTGACCAGAAAAACCCTTTGTTAAAGCCCATGGAGGACCCCAGGGAAAAAAAATTAAAACAAAATCAAATCAAATCTGTGACGTCGCCTGCATGTTTCCGAAGGAGAAAGGACACGTTCCATACCCAGCGCACTGCGACTGTGACCACCCGGGCACCCAGACCAGGGCAAGGGGATGTGGTTAATCCTGGGGCCAGGCGGCAGAGCCAGGCTCACTCGGGTGTCGACTGCAGGCCTGGGCGATGCGTCACCTCCTAGCCCAAAGCGGCCCAGAGCTCTGGTTACAGGGGACTCTCCACCATGGACACCAAAGTCGCCCATCTCCCCACCCTGACCCTGGGCCAGTATCCTAACCTTCCAGCCAGAAGAAACACCCACGGAAAACCGTTTGTTTTCTTAAGAAAATAAATATTTCTAGGAGATTAAGCCAAAGTACAAGGGCTGGACAGGGGCAGGAAGACGAGGCAACGTGGACAGGGAGCTGCGTGGCTCCCTCCTCCAGAGTCCCAGCTAGGGCATCAGGCCCTCACCATGTCTGGGGGTCAGGTGCTCACGACTCCCTTTCCCATCCTGGAGTGAGAGGAGTTGCCCACTTCATGGAGATGATGCCCTGTGCTCCCACGCCAGCAGTGAGCCCCCGCTGGCCACAGTGCCTCAACGTGGCAGGGGCTGGAAGCTCTGGTCAAAGCCGGCGGAAATCCCTGTTCATATTTTACCACCAGGGAAGAAGTTAAGAGTCAAGTTTAGAAAAGGCCCAGGGAAGACATTCGGTCACCGGACGGCTGTATCCTCAGGACCAGCCCATCCTCCGTAACGTGTGTCCAAGCCCTGGGCCACTGCTGCAGGCCAGACAGACGAACCAGTCTCGCCTCTCAGCGCCGGCGGAAGGCCCGGGATATTCTCCACGCGTTGGGCTCCTCATAGCGGTTGTACAAGGGCTCAAGACGCTGCTGCTTCTTCTGCTTGCTCAGCTTGGTCGGGTCGGAGACCTTGAAAAAGGCTGGAGCAAACTCCACAAGCCACCTGGGGTCGATAGTGGTGACCTCACGCATGTACTCCTTTGTGGTCAGCACCAGCTCGTGGTACACCACCCTGAGTGGGCACAGAGAGAAGGCTGCAGCCTCCCACGCAGGCCCCGCTCCACAGTCCCCGTGGTCCCCCACGGGCCTCAGCTGAGCTTACCTTTCACCCCCTTACCTCCCCTGAGGGGCCCCTCGGGAGGATGACAGCCACGCTCCAATACCGAGGAGCTGCACGCCTCTCACTGTAAGAAAGCTGTGCTGTCGGGAGGTGTTCTAGTCCTGGCTCTAACTAGGTAAGTGACATGAAGCCAAGCACACCCCTTCTCTGGACCTGGGTTTCCTGCTCTATGGGATGGTAGGGTGGTTTTTCTGGCTGTCTCCACAGAATTTTGGGGCCTCGAGGCAGCGTCCCGGGGACTGCTGCAGGGCCAGGGAAGGCCGAGCAGCAAGGCTCTGCATCTCTAACCCCTCCTAGCACGACAATCCATGGTTTTATCGTAGTTTGGTATTAGGGTGGGTAAGAGTCCAATTTTTAAGTGCTACTTTAAAAAACTTGCTTAAACTGCCCCACTAGACAATCTCTAAGGTCCTCTTTGGTTCTCACTCCGATGACTTTATTTCTCAAATGTGCCGGACACTGTGCCCACCTCTGGCTTCCGCTGCTTTAGAAATGGAAGCGATGCTAGAGGAGGTAGTGCTGGGCTGGGTAAAGAGCCAAATGCACAGTGCTAGGAGAACTGCAGGTCCTTTCTGCCCACGACTATCCCCCAGACCCGGGTCCCTCCCACCTACCATTCGGGCTGTCTGTTGAAGAGAGCGCTGGAAGGGTGGATGTAGACCACCTGCTGGTCGATCAGTGTCCGGTAGCCCTCCTGTGGGTCTTTCTTGGCAGCGTTCCGGAAGAATCCACTGCAAATGGCCTTCTGCACTCGCACCGTGGACTTGCCACAGGAGACCACATCCAGCTTGTGTCTAGCAGGAGAAGAGATCAAGAGAGGATAAAGACGCGTAACTACTCTGCGGTCAGAGGTTCTATATTCTAGTGAAGGGGTCAAACACCCCCCCCACCCACCGTGGGTCTCCAGAGTCGGCGGCTCCCCTCTTTCAGCCCTAAGTGCACCAAAGGGGCAGCTCTACAGTGGGCAAGATGGATGCAGGAAGAGCCAGAGATTCTACTTGATTCAATCTACAATGTTCCACATGCTTATAAACAAAGCATTTTTCAATTACTGAGAAGTAAGCTTCTTAGGAACTTTCTGAAGTGATTCTCAGCTGCACCCGCCTGGGGAGGGGTACAACAAAGATGGAAAAGCTGGAGGAAAAGGCATATGTGAGAAGCCTGTAACCTCTCAGGTGCACGGAGACACGAACAGATAGGTTAGTCCACACAGACACGGGGCAAGTCCCCAGACGTCACCTGTCCATTATGCCTAACATCTGCTTGCGAATATCCTGGGCCCGGCGCAGAGAGCGAGCCTGGATGAAGTTCTCATAGCACCACGGGTTGGAGAACTTGTTGTTCTTCCAGGAGTTGTACACAGCCAGCAGGGTAAGGTGGTCCCCTTCGGTCTGGTGGAACTTGGCTTTCTTCTGGTCGGCAAGGGCTTGTTTATCCTGCCAAGAAGTGGGACAGAGGATCAGTTTCCATCCAACAGCTACTAAGTGAGCACTCAGCAATTGCAGAGCCCTACCTGGCCCCATCAAGTGTCCATATCAAGCACTACGGTGGCAACAGGCCGATGTAACCCAACATCACCACACCCTGTACCTGAACGTGAGTCTGAACTCCCTACCTTGGGCCTGTAGAAGACGTTCTGCACCGACAGCATGGACACGATGGTCAGCATCTCCTCACTGCAGCCCAGATGCACGGACATGATCAGCATTTTGCACAGCATTGGCTCCAGAGGGAATTCTGCCATCTAGAGGGAGAAGTGGAGACTACAGCTGCTGCTAAGCAGAAGACCCATCTATCTGTACTGGCCAGTGGCAGACCCTGAGAGAGCCCACTGGGCAACAGACCACAGGACCTTTACCTGGGCATGATGTTAGCTGGGCATGTTGTTTTCAAATTTCCCAAATAAACCTCAACGAAATGCATGTGACCGAGAACATAACTCTTGTTGGGGTAGATGGAAACTTTGCAGACATCTTTCAAAATTAAGTCTAGACTTAATCATGTATCCCGAAGTAAAACTGACTATGAACGGAATTCCTTTTGCGGTAAAGAAATAATTTATTAGGGGCATTTGGGTGGCTCAGCAGGTTAAGCCTCTGCCTTCGGCTCAGGTCATGATCCCAGGATCCTGGGATCAGGCCCCGCATCGGGCTCTCTGCTCAGCAGGAAGCCTGCTTCCCTCTCTCTGCCTGCCTCTCTGCCTACCTGTGATCTCTCTGTCAAATAAATAAAATCTTAAAAAAAAAAGAATTTTTTTTCTTTTTTCTTTTTTCTTTTTTTTAAATTTTATTTATTTATCAGAGAGAGAGAGGGAGAGAGCGAGCACAGGCAGGCAGAGGGAGAAGCAGGCTCCCCGCTGAGCAAGAAGCCCGATGTGGGACTCGATCCCAGGACCCTGGGATCATGACCCGAGCCAAAGGCAGCTGCTTAACCAACTGAGCCACCCAGGCGTCCCAAGAAAAAGAATTTTTAAGTGATAGGGGGAAATCCAGTTTAAAAACAGGCATCTAAAATTCTACTCAAAGTTGACCCAGGGCCTCAGAGTTTGATTTTGCACAGAACATAGCGTCTAGAAGGCTGGCTGCTCTCCCCAAAAGCACCATTAAGTTCAGTCTGGCTCCTACCCTGCGGCCCAGGCGAGTGAGCAGGCCCTCGTCGTCCAAGGCCCCCAGCGTATACAGCTGCTCCATGGCTGTGATCAAGGTTTCCATTGGAGGCGCATCCATGAAATCAAAGGACAGCAGGTCATTGATGCCCATGGCCTAGAAGAGAAAGGAAGAAAGTGTGTGACAAAAGGGTCAGTACCACCAGCGTTAATGGGGAGGGACAGTCCTTGTCCACTTCTTTCCTATTTCTTCTGCTGCAGGTACAAAGTCTTCAGTAAACTTAGCAGTCATCTCCAAGGCTGGGCCACACAAAACACTCAGACTAGTAGGAAGCATCTACTTTCTCTGGAAACTTGAAAAACTGCTGTTTGTTGTAAATGTAAATACAACTCAACACCAAAAAGATGACAATTTAAATATGGGCAAAAGGAGGTGCCTGGCAGGCTCAGTCAGAAGAGCCTGCAACTCTTGATCTCACGGTGGTGAGTTCAAGCCCCACGCTGGGTGTGGAGATTACTTAAATAAACAAATAAATATATTTAAAAAATAAATAAATACAAATAAAAATGGGCAGAGGACACGAAGAGACATTTCTCCAAAGAATATGTTATAAAGATGGCAAAAAAGCTCATGAAAATATGCTCAGCAGATCTGGTAATTAGGGAAATGCACATCAAAAGCACAAGAAGGGCAACTGGGTGGCTCAGTCGTTGAGCATCTGCCTTCAGCTCAGGTCAGGATCCCAGGGTACTGGGATCGAACCCTGCATCAGGCTCCCTGCTCAGCGGGTTTCCTGCTTCTCTCTCTCCCACTCCCCCTGCTTGTATTCCCCCTCTTGCTATGTCTCTGTCAAATAATATATAAAATCTTTAAAATAAAAAAGCACAAGAAGATGCCACTTCACACCTGCTACGACAGCCACACTAAGGAGGGTTGGCAAAGATGTGGAGAAACATGGACGCTTGTGTTGCCAGTGGCAATGTAAACAGATGATTTCTCAGTGAGTTAAACATACAATCACACTATGATCCAGCAATTCCACTTCTAGATATGCCCAAAAGAACCAAGAGGAGAACACAAGCAGATACCTTTGCACTCATTTTCATAGCAGCATTATTCACACCAGCCAAAAGACAGAAACCACCCGATTATCCACCAACAGATGAAGGAACAAATAAAACACAGTGTATGTACGCCAGGAGTATTACTGACCCTTAAAAAGGAAATTCTAACACAGGCTATAACACAATGAACCATGAAAACATGATGCAGAGCAAAAGAAGCCAGACACAAAAGGACAAATGCTGCATGATTCCATTTACATGGAAATTAAGTTCACAGAGACCAGAAAGTGGACTAATGGTCCTTTTAGAAAATGCTCCTGATGGTCACCACGGGCTGGAGGAGAGGAAAAAAAGAGATGGTTCGTTGTAAAGGGGACAGAGTTGCTGTTTGGAATGATGACAAAGTTCCAAAAAAGGACGGTGGTGATGGCTGCATACTTGGGAAAGTTAATGCCACTTAATGCCACTGAATTGTACATCTTAAAAAGGTTGTAAGAGTAGTATATTGCATATTTTACCAAAATTTTTAAAAAAGGATAACACACCAGCTTGTCCTGTCTCTTGCATACATAATTTCTGCTATGCATCAAGGAAGCGCCTTGTGGCAGGTGGCAGGGCTGTGCAGATGACTAAGATATGGTCATGGCCCTCACAGAGTTCACAATGGTGAGACTCATGTATACAAAACCGCAGTAACACAGCACAATCCGCGTGCTGCGCAGAGCAGGCTTTGATGTGTCTGTTAGCTAATCTGATTAATCAAAGAAACAGAAGAGTGATGCACTATCCAAGTATGTGTAAGGGAGATGTGGTGGGCCCTAAGCCTTCTGTTTCTTTCCCCTAAAGTGACTGTGACCATAAACACAGCAGGTGTCCAATAAATGCTTATTGTATGAATAACTACAAGAAATTATGTTAGCAATCAGCAAGCACTGTGGCAAGGGCCTTTACCTGTATTATCTCATTTATTTTCACAACAGATACTATTAATAGCCCACTTCTGGAAAGGAGAATATAGAACAGAGGGCTGAACAAATAAATTTGCCAAGGACAGAGAGCTCAGAGCTGAAGTTTGAGCCACAGATGCCTCTCTGTTCTCACTCCAGGGACTGGGGCAGGGTTTTTTTTTTTTTGTCTGAAGCTCTGTTTTAGCCCCTCTTACAGCAGATGAATAATAAATTACAACAGAGCACTCCACACCAGCAGAATGCCAGCGCCCCAGGGCAGCATCCGTGTCAGGGGTGGGGATGCCATCAGCTGGGAAATTATTCATGCAGCTCTCCCTGCCAAAAGAGAATGAGGGTCCTCACTGGGGACTGACAAAGGAAGAGCAGTGATTCAGAATGAAAACCCAGCCCCCAGAGGGTCAGGGTGAAACCTGTACTGACAGTTCCCTTACAAAGTTTTTAGACTGGGAGTTTCACTTCCATTCTAAAAGAAGAGAATTGGATCAGGGTTGAAGGAAGTGTGTCTGTCCATGGTTTGGCACCAATTGGATTTTTCTAATATCCTTTTAGAAAATGCTCCTAAACTAAAATCTCTTATAACCAAATATCCTGCTGGTTATTATGGTAAGATAAAAACACACGCTCACAGCCATCATGCCAACTTAGCCTCAGAAGGCAGTGGAGCGGCTGTTATCACAGCCATTTGCATTCCATTCAAAGGGACTGGTTCCCCGAAATTACTGAAGTATTTAACAAGGTTGGTGAAACCGACATTCATTTACGATGGACACAGGACTGGACTGTTCCACCAGCCTATTCTAACAGGACAGTGATTTCTACCTTGAGTGAGAGCACTGTGCTTGCTAAGTTGGTCCTCTGGATTTCCGGCACATTGGTGGTCAGCATTTCATCCCTGTAGGCACGTTCGGTGTACAGCCTGTAACATTTCCCTGGGCCTGTTCTCCCAGCTCTGCCAGCTCGCTGCTTTGCCTGAGCCTAGAGGGGCGGGCATATAAAAGTAACATATCTGTTAAACATTGCTCAACAGTTTTACCCAGGAAATCTGCTAAAAGGGGGGCACTGAGCAGCTGGCAAAACCTGAAATGGGGTTTATTTCACTTCCTTTAGGACCATTTCCAAGACTATCAACGCTCTTCTCATCCCCTCTCTAAAACTCGGCATGCCAGGAAAGTTTGTTCAAATGAGGCAAATATTAGCAACATGAATGGAAGAAATATCATAATTGTAGATTATGTTTGTAGAAATGTACGTTCCAAATAGTGTGCCACAACAGAAAAGAAAAGGCATAACACAATCTGAAAAATACCATCCCCACAGTCGTGACCAAAAATGTAAGTGAACTAAAGAAACGTTACATTAATCATACCAGTGATGACTCTGCAGCGCGCGTGTGTGTGTCTGTGTGTGTGTGCGCGTGCGCACGTGCACATGCTCAGGCATATGTGTAGGCTCCGCGTGCAAAAGAATTCTGAGCTCCACTTTATGGCCCAGCATGGAGCCTAACGCAGGGATTGAACTCATGACCCTGAGATCAAGACCTGATCAGAGACCAAGAGTTGGACGCTTAACCCACTAAGGCAGCCAGGAGTCCCTCCCAAATCAGGTTTGAGACTCTCAATAACAGAAGGAAATGTTCATGCACACACATGAAAAAGCAAGTTATAGAACAATACTAATTTTGTAAACAAAACAAAAATACTACCAGAAGGAAAAATTAGGACAAAATGCCCTAAAACTGTGGATAACTCTGATGGTAGGCTTGCAGACCAGTTCTACTGATTTTTATCAAAGATCTGATGTTGAACATTATTATACATTAATAATCAAGAAAATAAACATTTAAACAAAAAATACACAAAATCATACACTTAGTAGACGACTAGACTTGCAAACAAGAAACAAAAAATGATGGGCAGGAAAAGCATCAAAATGATGACAGCTCTGGTATGAGGATTATGAGCAATTTAAAATTTTGTCTCCTCTTTCTCCAAAATAATGTAATACTTCTCTGCACTACTTAAGGGAGAGGGGCATTAATTTTTAAAGTATTTTTTGGGGGGGTCACCTGGGTGGCTCAGTGGGTTAAGCCTCTGCCTTCAGCTCAGGTCATGATCTCAGGGTCCTGGGATCAAACCCCACATCGGGCTCTCTGCTCAGCGGGGAGCCTGCTTCCCCCTCTCTCCCCCTACTGCCTCTCTGTAGTCTGCCTCTCTGCCTACTTGTGATCTGTCAAATAAACAAATAAGATCTTTTTTTTAAAAAGTGGTTTTGGGGGGTGCCTGGGTAGCTCAGTTGTTAACGTCTGCCTTTGGCTTGGGTCATGATCCCAGCGTCCTGGGATTGAGCCCTATATCGGGCTCCCTGCTCAGTGGGGAGCCTGCTCCTCTCTCTCCAGCTCTCCCATGCTTGTGTTCCCTCTCTCACTCTCTCTCTGTCATAAATAAAATCTTAAAAAAATTAAATAAAAATTTAAAAAATAATAACTAATCAATAATAAAGCATGTATGTGTTTTTCTAAGTAATTGCTACACTCAGTGTCGGGCTCGAGCTCATGGCCTTGAGAGCACGAGTCACATCCAACTGGGCCAGCCAGGTGCCCCGAGGGGCACTAATTTTTAAGTTAAAAAAATATACGTGGTTTAGCCATAGGTTGCTAGGCAACAGTGACTGGCCATCTGAAGAGGGCCATTTGGTGACAAAACCATCTGTCTTACAAATGGCACCAGGATTTTACAAATTCCTATTCTAGCCCCAAAGCAAAGGATAGAATATGAAAAGTCACGAAGCACTGAAAGACAGGAAGAAATCGCGTATTGTACAGCATTCTACAGAGAGGACACATGTAGCCAACTTCTCAACCACTGCAGGCTGCACGCACCACCCCAAGACACGGCACAGAGCATACGTGCAGGGGGCAGAACACCCCCGTTCAAATCCTGGCTCCACCCGCTGTGTGACCTTAGGCAAGTCACTTAACCCTCTGTGCCGCCTCCTCATCTGTGCAATGACAGTACAAACAACATCTATCACTAAGGACGGATGCGACGATGCAGTGAGCTCGTGTACCTGCAAGTACCTCGTGCCTGGCACTTAGTAAGCACTCTGCAGACGGTAGCTAGCATTCCTTAAGGGTCAAAATGACAACAGCCTTTGGATTTCTATGCATGATGAAAGTCACACATCCCTCTTATAGAACATCAAGATAATATGTAAAAGCATAACGAGGAAAAATGCACTTTAAACCCAACACAGGAACCAGCAGCTCCACCGACAAATAAGCCCAACACTACTACACCCCATACACAAGCGCACACCATTTATTTTTAAACGAAAGTTGGAGTCTACATGCTATGTTTCAGCTCACTTTTTTCAAATAATATATCATAATTATATGCTGATGTCATTAAACATAGATGCGCACCACCACATTAACACCACAAGA
Organism: Mustela nigripes; assembly: GCF_022355385.1. Taxonomy (NCBI): domain Eukaryota; kingdom Metazoa; phylum Chordata; class Mammalia; order Carnivora; family Mustelidae; genus Mustela; species Mustela nigripes. The sequence continues at coordinate 18,886,297 of NC_081572.1, forward strand.
CATTTTACAGCAGGGATGTGCCATATTTTATTAAATAGCTTCCCTTTTGGAGTTCATTTAGAATTTTCCCAGGTTTCCTTTCATATAAATAATGCTTCGGTGAACATCCTTTTTCCCTTACCTTCAGATGTGTGCTTACTATAAACTTTCAGATGTATTCCTGCAAGTGGAACCATTCCAGTCAAAAGATGACCTTTTATTTACTTTTTTTTTTTTTAAGTTTTTTTTAATTTATTTGACAGACAGAGATCACAAGTAGGCAGAGAGGCAGGCAGAGAGAGAGGAAGGGAAGCAGGCTCCCTGCTGAGCACAGAGCCCAATGTGGGGCTCAATCCCAGGACCCTAGGATCATGACCTGAGCCGAAGGCAAGGGCTTTAACCCACTGAGCAACCCAGGCACCCCAAAAAATGACCTTTTAAATGTTTGATGCCTTGTAGCCAAAAACAGCTGATCAGGTTTTTCATTTTTAAATATAATTTGGACAGGAAATTATTCCACAATTACCAAAGAAACACAATAACATCTCATGAATTATTACTATCTCAGATGTCTGTGGCTAAGTACAGTATTTTTAAAAATATGTCCTTATGGGTGCCTGAGTGGCACAGCAGGTTAAACGTCTGCCTTCAGCTCAGGTCACGATCCCAGAGTCTTGGGATCAGACCCCTGTCGGGCTCTCTGCTCAGCAGGGAGTCTGCTTCTGCTTCTCCCTCTCCCTCCGTCCCTTCCCCTTCCTCCTGCTTGTGTGTACACAGGTGCGTGCACTCTCTCTAAAATAAATAAAATCTTTAAAAAAAAAAACGAAACCCCTTTAAAAAAAAAAAAAAGGAAAGAAAAACAATAAAGTTCAAAATATAAAACCAAGCCCCTTTAAAAAAAAAAAAAAGGAAAGAAAAACAATAAAGTTCAAAATATAAAACCAAGCCCTAGTGAGGATTTTCAGGACTGTTGTGGGTAGAAGCTGCTATACCTGAGAAATCGGAGTGACCACGAGCTGGTCGATGCCGGTCTTGGAATTGTAAACTTTCTGCTTCACAAATCCAGGGTCCACCACGTAGTAGATGCCGTCAATAGTCAGTGAGGTCTCTGCAATGTTGGTGGCAATCACGACCTGCAGATAAGAGGGACACCGCTGGATTAGGCTGCCCAGGCACAGCCCTGAGGTGTGAATCAGGACATCGGACCTCAGACACTTTCCTGAAGGAATATGCCACTCTCTGCCTCTCTATGAGATTACACAGCACTTAATCTGTTTGGCCTCAAATGGGTGGAAGGGGAGGTGCCTTCATCTTAAAGGTCAAGTTGGGGACGGGGTGGTACCTGAAAGGAGAAGTGGAACACGAAAAAGCAAAGGCCAATCAAAGCCAATTTCATTTGATGCAAATGGCTACATATCTCATTTTCTAGATCCAATGTTGATTACTACAATTTTAATTTTCTCACACCCTGGGAAAGCAGAGATTTCCTGGCATCACATGTGCCAGTGCAAAATGAGATTTTTCTTCCCCCATGGGGACATCTGGACTACAAAATGGGCTGTTTGTGTATGTGGAACAAGAGAGAGATTTTTTTTTTCTTCTGATCATAAAATGAACGAGGCGGCAGAGGAATTTCATGGTTTGTGTGTGTGCAGCCGTATGTGTGATCTGGAAGATTATTGGTCTCGGCTTGGCACTGCCACTGTTCTTCCACCCAGAGGTTCAGCTAATAAAACACAATTGCTTGGAAAAATCATTGCAAGGAAGCACCACAACATCCCACATTGTGCCAGGATCTCACTGGCCCTGAAAGGCTTCCACCTGCCACTGAGCTGCAGAGCCCTCCTAAAAAGAAGTCCATGGGGCGCCCAGGTGGCTCAGTTGGTTGAGTGTCTGCCTTCGGCTCAGGTCACGATCTCCGGTGGTCCTGGGATCAAGCCCCACATCAGGCTCTCTGCTCAGCAAGGAGTCTGCTTCTCCCTCCCACTCTCCCTCCATGCACTCTTCTCTTTCTCTCAAACGTATCTTTAAAAATTATTTTAAAAAGGGGCACCTGAGTGGCTCAGTGGGTTAAGCCTCTGCCTTCCACTCAATTCATGATCTCAGGGTCCTGGGATCAAGCCCTGAGTCAGGCTCTCTGCTCAGCAGGGAGCATGCTTCCCTCTCTCCCTCTCTCTCTCTGCCTGCCTCTCTGCCTACTGTGGTCTCTGACTTGTGGTCAAATAAATAAATAAATAAAAATCTTTAAAAAAAAAATTTTTTTTTTATAAGAGTAAATCTAATCATCAGGAACAGAACAGAGGAGGAATCACTACCACCTTTCCCCTCCCCAGGCACCTTCTTCCATCTAGCTGTCCAAGCCAGAAAGCTGGGAGTCAGTCATTCCTGACTTCTCTCTGCCCTTCCTCCCCACACCTCCATGCACCCTAATGGTGCATCCATTCTAATGTTTCAGTGTGATTCGAATCCATCTGTCTTCCATTCCTAGATATGTACTCAAGAGAAATGAAAACATATGTCCGCACAGAAACTTGTAAACAAATGCTCACGGCAGCATTATTCATAATAGCTAAAATGGGGAGACAACCTGAATATCCAAAAACTGGTGAATGGAAAAATAAAAATGCGGTACATCCACATTCTGGATGTAGACTATCACTCTACGACAGGATATTGTGCAGCAATTAAAAAAAATGAGTACTGGACACATACTACAAATGTGGATGAAACTTGGAAACATACTAAGTGAAAGAAACCCAGTGACCAGAAACCTCTTATTATATGACCCCATTCTATGAACTGTACAGAATAATCAAATCCGGAAATACAGAAAGCAGATTAGTGGTTTCCAAGGGCTAAGCAGAGGGGTGAAGGGGGGGTGATTGTTAAGGGCTACTGGGTTTCATTTAGAGTCATGAAATTATTCTAAAATTAACTCTAGTGATCAACAGTTATGATTAATTACCATCAGTAATGGCAATTAACGATCAAACGATTCTATGAATATACTAAAAGCCACTAAATTGTATGTTTTAAAAGCTTGAATTGTATGGTATGTAAATTATATCTCAGGAAGGCTGTTATTTTAAAAAACCCATCTGTCTCCTCTCTCACTGTCTCCTATGCACACCCACACAGTGAGTTCTAGCTGCTAGAAGGACGCAGCCCCCTGAGATGGCCACACTTTCTTGTCCCAAGGCTATCACAGACTGTCCTCTCAGAATGCTTGTCCTCCTACCCTTCCCGGCTAGAGGAACAGCCATGCGCTCTTCAGGATGAGCCTAGGTCCTTACTTCCTCTAAGAATTCTGGGCGAGGGCCTCCCCCTCGGGGTATCCACAGCCCCAGCAGCTCTTTCACACCATACGTTCAAGGCCTGTCTACCGCTGGGTGCCCCACAGCAGAGAGGCCTGGCCTCACACCGCAGCCCTGGTGCACACCCTAAAGCCTGGCAGACGCTCAAAAAATATCTGTCGAATACAGCAGAAGATGAGGAGCTTAAAGCCACATACAAGATCCTTATTCCTTAACAAACTGGTCCGACTGTTTTCTAAGACATAAAAAAACCAAAGCTTGCGTGCACCTTAGGCAATCCCCATTAGGGCCAGGTGCATAGGCCACGTGGTTCCAGGGCACAAAGGAGCTTCACCTCTGCCCACTGTTACCTTTCTGCTGCCAGGTGGAGCCGGGTCAAAGATTCGGGTCTGCATCTCACTGGGAAGAGCAGAGTACACTGGCAGGATGATCAGCTCTGGAACATCCGGTCCCAGGGACTTCATTCTTTCATAGAGGATCTCGCATGCGGTGTCGATCTCCTCCTGACCAGTCAGGAAGACCAGGATATCACCTAAGAAGAAACCATTGACTTCCTGTGTGAGTGCTCCACAGAAAAGACAGACATGAAAAGAACACCAAATGATAGAAGATACACTCCTATTCTGACCTCTAACAAACAAGGTTTTCATCTGTCCATGTTGATTCTGGTTTTTCATTTTTTAGTGTGTTCTTGTTTTTAATATTTAATTTTTAAAAAATTTTGTGTCTACATTTATTTGTGTGTGTGTGTGTGTGTGTGTATGTCTATGTTTAAACAGATGCATTTAAACCCTGCGGGCCGGGCGCCTGGGTGGCTCAGAGGGTTAAGCCTCTGCCTTCAGCTCGGGTCATGATCTCAGGGTCCTGGGATCGAGTTCCTCATCAGGCTCTCTGCTCAGTGGAGAGCTTGCTTCCCCCTCTCTCTGCCTGCCTCTCTGCCTACTTGTGATTTCTCTCTCTGTGTGTCAAGTAAATAAATAAAATCTTTAAAAAAAAAATTAAAATTAAAAAAACAAATAAATAAATAAACCCTGAGGGCCATTATTTATACCTCTACCACCCCTTCAAACATATAAGTCATTGGCTTAGAGAGAGACTGATATTTAAAAGGCACTGTTTTATAAGATGAGAGAAAATCGACCCACGTCGGGACTTCTGGCCTAAGAGGGGAAAATTCTCTTTCCTCCCACCTGGTGGTTCTGTTAAGTGGATTTGCATGACGGTGATCAAGCTGGCGTCCAGATAATCTGTCTCCGGTTCCTTCGTGTACAGTATCTCCACTGGGTATGTTCGACCAGGGATGGTGAAGATGGGCGCTTCGTAGAAGTACTGAGAAAACTTCACTGCATCCAGCGTGGCTGAGGTGACAATCAGCTTCATGTCCTGCCGTTTCTGAACCGTCTAAAGGGAAACACGACGTGGCTAAGAAGGACTAAAGCAAAAAGGCACAGGGACTCAAACCCGATTCCCAGAACTGAGTTCCTGACAGGTGGAAGGGTCACCAAAGAGCACCTAGCTACCTTCTTCAACAACCCGAAGAGCACGTCCGTGTGAATGGTTCTCTCGTGCGCCTCGTCCAACATGATGATCGCGTACTGTGTGAGGTCAGGGTCAATCAGGCACTCTCGGAGCAACATCCCGTCTGTCATGTACTTGATCACTGTCTCTGGGCTGGTGCAGTCCTCAAATCGAATGGTGTAGCCCACCTAAAGCAGAAACAAAGCTGAAAACCTGAGACACAAACCTCTCCTTTCTGCAATCACCAGGCAAGACTTCAGCCCGGTGAGAATGTTCCCTGCAATCTTAATAGGTAAGAATTCAACCAAGACATGCAGTGACTTCCTCACAGTAAAATCTGCCTTGGATTTGACCCTGAACAGATCAATGATGACCATGAGAAGCCTCTTCCCCACAAGAGAAACATGAAGGAAGACAGTACCATTCCCATTTCAGAGAGAGAGATCTGGGCCTATACACTCTCTTCAGGCATTTCCAGAACAGCTTCACTACCCACTTACCTCTTGGCCCAAGCAACAACCAAACTCCTCTGACACTCTTTTGGCCACTGACATGGCCGCTACTCTTCTGGGCTGGGTACATCCAATCTTGCCCCGGGACGTGTAGCCTGCCTCCGCCAGGTACTGGGTGATCTGTGTTGTCTTCCCTGATCCTGTCTCTCCAATAACTATCAGGATTTGATTGTCATGGACAGCCTGAAAGCAACAGAATATAAATACAGTCATTAAAATTTCCCACACATTACTCTGGAGGAAAATAATCAATGTTTACATTCTAACACTAAAGAAGAAAAAAGGGATATGATAATAGACATACGATAAGATTATAACCAGAATCTAAAGTTATGCATAGAAAAAAAAAATCAATGGTGATTTTCTATGGGTAATGCTCTTTCTTACTTGAACTACATGTATAACTTAAAAACTTGAAACTTGGGCGCCTGGGTGGCTCAGTGGGTTAAGCCGCTGCCTTCGGCTCAGGTCGTGATCTCGGGGTCCTGGGATCGAGTCCTGCATCGGGCTCTCTGCTCAGCAGGGAGCCTGCTTCCCTATCTCTCTCTCTCTGGCTGCCTCTCCGTCTACTTGTGATTTCTCTCTGTCAAGTTAATAAATAAAATCTTTAAAAAAAAAAAAAAAAACTTGAAACTTTATGGGTATTCTTTTTGTAACTGACACAACTCTACTTTTTTTTTTTTTTTTAAAGATTTTATTTATTTATTTGACAGAGAGAGATCGAAAGTAGGCAGAGAGGCAGGCAGAGAGAGAGAGAGGAGGAAGCAGGCTCCCCACTGAGCAGAGAGTCCGATGCGGGACTTGATCCCAGGACCCCGAGATCACGACCTGAGCCGAAGGCAGCGGCTTAACCCACTGAGCCACCCAGGTGCCCTCAACTCTACTTTTTAAAATTTTATTGGTTTTCTTAAATTCATAAGAACATAACAGTTGAGGCTAAAACCATAAACTACCACCCAGATAGCCCTGATTTTACATATTTTTTTTTTTTTAAAGATTTTATTTTTATTTATTTGACAGAGAGAGATCACAAGTAGGCAGAGAGGCAGGCAGAGAGAGAGGAGGAAACAGGCTCCCCGCTGAGCAGAGAGCCCGATGTGGGACTCGATCCCAGGACCCTGAGATCATGACCTGAGCCGAAGGCAGCGGATTAACCCACTGAGCCACCCAGGCGCCCCTACATATTTATTTTTTAAGTATTACACACATACAGTTGAAGAATTCAACAGGAAATAAAAAAGGTATATAAAGCGTTCCTGGGGCACCTGGGTGGCTTAGTGGGTTAAGCATCTGCCTTCCACTCAGGTCATGATCCTGGGGTTCTGGGAACGAGCCCCAAAACGGGCTCCCCACTAACTGCCACTGCCAAAACTCCAATACCTTAGCCCAGAAGTCTTATTTCTACACCATTTATAACAGTAAAGGATGGCCATCAACCTATATGTCTATTATACAGGATGAGTTGGGGCGCCTGAGTGGCTCAGTGTCTGCCTTCGGCTCAGGTCATGATCCCAGCGTCCTGGGATGGAGCCCTGCATCAGGCTCCCTGATCAGCGGGAAGCCTGCTTCTCCCTCTCCCATTCCCCCTGCTTATGTTCCCTATCTCACTGTGTCTCTGTCAAATAAACAAATAAAATCTTAAAAAAAAAAAAAAAAATACAGGACAAGTTAAATAAGCCAGAGCACATCCAAAAAAAAAAAAGACCAAAAAAAAAAAAAAAAAAAGAAAGAAAATTTTTCTGAGCTTATCATGATTATCATGAAGGGGAAAAAGCAAGATGCAGAACATATGCACCATATGCTGCCACCTAGAAACAGAGAGCAGACATAAAACATAGAGCATTCATGCATGTACTTATGTATTTGTACTTGCTTGTGTATGTGTGAGATAACACTGAAAGGATTCACTAGGAACCAGTAAACTCGGCTGCCTAGGGAGTTTGCTGGTCTTCAAATTCAACCTCCAAAAAAATGGAAAAAAGTTCCCCTAGCAAAGTCTTGCCTGAATGGGATCCCTGGCTATGCATCCCCATCTCTCTTACTGGCCGGAGACACTGCTCTGTGCCACACAACACTCAGAACCATTCCAGAGGCCCCTCGTTCAAACAGGTTTATTTCCTCATTGTGAAAAAGAAAAATGCAGGGGCGCCTGGCTGGCTCAGTCAGCAGAACATGCAACTCTTGATCTCGGGGTTGTGAGTTCAAGCCCATACCGGTGTAGAGATTACATAAATAAATCTAAAAAAATGTACAGACTAATAAATATATATATTACATATGTGTATATATATGTAATATATATAATATGTATGTGTGTATATGTATATAACATATATGTGTATATATACATGTGTATATAAGAATGTATATAATATATATAATAAATATTTTATATGTATGTGTGTGTGCGTGTGTGTGTAGTTTTTTAGAGTACTTGGGTGTGTTCTGTTTTTTCCTATCCTCTTTAGAAAAGCCACCTCAAAGGTACACATATCTGTCCAACTAATTTCAATTCAAACACGTCATCCTTTTAGAAAACCTTGCTACTCCCGCACATCATAAAGGGGCTTCTCACCTGGACCAGCTGCTCCTTCAGTTTGTAGATGGGCAAGCTCTCTCTCTGCTCAATGATTGACATCTGGGTTTTCTTCCCATAAGAAGCTTTGTTGCCCCCAAAGGCGTGCTTCTTCCACTCGGGAATGTCATTGGGCATCATCCCAATACCCCTCATATTGGCGGCAATCTGCCTGCCTTCCGCTGCAAGGGAAGGCACACGGTTTAGTATCATCCTCAAGCTACCTCGGTGCCCCCCTCCCAACATTCAACAAATCCCATTTCTCCAGTGGATCCCTCCTGTCTGCTACCTCTGTGTTCAAGCCACCATCCTCTCCCGTTAGAAAAGCCTACTAGATCACCTCAGGTGTCTACACTCACCCCATCTGATCCATTCTGCCGGGCAGACTCAACAATCCCTTGGTAATGCAACTCTGATTATACCCTTCCCCTGTTTAGACCCCAGCAGCACCTGCTAGTGGACTCTAGAATTGAGCCCCAATTCCTAAGTCCTGGCCGCCCCACCTCACAGGAGTAGCCCCAGCCCAGGCTACTCTTTTGCCTGGGACACACGCCCCAAGCCCACCTCATCCCCTCTGATGGACACAGTCCTATTTATACTCAGGTCTCAACTTTCTCAGGGAAGTGACTCACATCACCTGTACTTCAGACAGCACCGGTGATGATATGGTTAGTTACCTGGCAACTGTGATTAATCTTCATTTTCCCCACTAAACTGTAAGCCTTGTGAGAGAAGCGATCATGTCTACTTACTTCACAGTGTACCTCAAGCTCCCCAGTTGCCTCACATCAGTAAGACTCTATCTGGCAGTTATTTAACATTGACTACACAAACAATTATGTGAAAAAAGAAGCTTCAAAGCTGTATTATCTTTAGCACAGAAAATTTTTGGGGCACCTGGCTGGCTCAGTTGGTAAAGTGTGCGACTCTTGATTTTAAGTTTGTGAGTTCAAACCCCACATTGGGTGTGGAGACTGCTTAAAAATAAAATACTTGGGGCACCTGGGTGGCTCAGTCGTTAAGCATCTGTCTTCAGCCCAGGTCATGATCCCAGGATCCTGGGACCAAGCCCCTGCATTGGGCTCCCTGCTCAGCAGGAAGCCTGCTTCTCCCTCTCCCACTCCCCCTGCTTGTGTTCCCTCTCTTGCTGTGTCTGTCAAAAAAAATTAACAAAATCTTAAAAAAAAAAAATCATAAAATCACAAAATAAAATACTTAAAAAAAAAAGTTTTGTTTTGTTTTTTCAGTAAGCTCCACACCCAATGGGGGCCGAGATCAAGAGTTGGATGCTTAACCCACTGAAGGATCGGATTATTTTTGAACAGTCCACATGCCCCAGGGTCTTACCATCAGGCAGAGGATCAACCCAGTGCTTGTTGAGCCCCATGGGAATAGAATCCATCTCCGCTTCCCTCTGGGCCTGCTTGAGTTCCCGCCTTTCTTTGGCTAAGGCACTTTGCATCATTGCTGCTTGGGAGAGGGAACCATCCGGGTTCTAATGTACCAGAGAACAAACAGCGTCACAGTAAGATCTCAGCATGCAGTAAATATCCGGGAAATAAAATGTAGAGTTTAAGCCCCCTGAACCTAAGAAGGACATTCATCTCAATGTACCAGACTACAATGGGGCTGTTGGCTTGAAGATAAGAACCCCAAGAGAGATGAGACACACAGGAGGGGGGTAACACTTCTTCTGTATTTACAGAATGTGGAACTAAAATGAGGACTAACATGGCTGTCTTGGTAAGAGACATTTCAGCTTCTAAAGAACAGCTAATGATCAGATCCCTCTAAAGAAGGGAGTGGGTCTCCTTAAGGCCTGGCAAACTCCCTGTCACCAAAATGTCAAGCAGACAGAAAACCACAGGGGAGAAATTGCTGCAAAGGCTATGTGAGTGAATTACTGGGCTGGGCTGAAAGACCTTTAAAATATCCTTTTCCAAACCTAAAAACATATCATAACTTTCCATGAGTTCTTCTCTTCACAGCCCTGCCACCCGCAGCACTCAGCACTATAGCTTTCTACTGAGGGCCAGCCCCAACTGGTCACGTGGGCCCTTCGAAACTGCCTTGGAATCTGTAAGGGCAAAGGCAGTAATAGTAGATCAACCACTCCTATTTCCTCCTCTGTTCCCAAAACAGAGCAGAATGAGAGCAAAAGAAGCAAAAAGGCAAAAGTAACAAAGCCAAATCAATCCCCCTTTAAAACAAAAACATTCTAGACCCTGACCAACAGTCAATATCACCTTCAGCCTAACTTCTGCTTTTGCATATGTAATAGACTGCTCTGAGAAACTAACTGAACAGTTATATCAAGAAAAGAAATTCACTCGGCACACCCAGGTTAGAGGCCCAGCATTTCTTACCTTAACGATTTTAATAGGGCTCATGTCCATGCTTTGCTTGGTGTGCCCTCTCAAGAATGGAGGCTCTTCCTCAACCAGTTCGATCTCAAGATCTTCATCTAAAAATCCCCCCAAAAGAAAAATTAAGAAAAAAAAAAAAAGGAGGGAGAGAGAGAGAGAAATAATCAATCATTGTTACCAAAACAGATGATTTCCATGGGCACCAGTGATCTTTAACAAAGACAGCTAACAAGGTCAAAAAGACAGCAATTCAAGTGAAACTCTAACAGAAAGGGCTGTTTCCCCTGCCCCCAGGTACTTCTGGCATTTATACTCTGACAGAAGAACTGATCAGAGAAGCTACTGTCAAAAGAAGTTAAGGGGCCCTTGGGTGACTCAGTGGGTTAAAGCCTCTGCCTTCAGCTCAGGTCATGATATCAGGGTCCTGGGATCAAGCCCCGCATTGGGCTCTCTGCTCAGCAGGAAGCCTGCTTCCCCGTCTCTTTCTGCCTGTCTCTCTGCCTACTTGTGATCTCAGTCAAATAAAATCTTTAAAAAAAAAAAGAAAAGTTAAGCCCATGGAAAAATGTGGTATAACATTCTAAATGGTCCTAAGGTATTTGCCACCCAACTTCATTATGGAGTAACTTAACCCACAAAAGATTAGCAAAAAAAAATAAGTTGAAATTACTCAGGGTCATGAAATTGAATCCCGTGTCAGGCTCCATGCTCAGCATGGCGTCTGCTTGAGATTCTCCCTCTCCCTCTGCCCATCTCCACACTCACATTCTCTCTCTCAAAATAAATAAATCTGTAAGTACATTTTTTTTTAAGATCCTATTTGAGACAGACAGCGTGAGCAGGAGTGGGCGGGGGAGGGCAGAGGGAGAAGCAGACCTGGAGCAGGGAGCCTAATATGGGACACGAACCCAGGATCCTGGGATCATGACCTGAGCCGAAGGTAGATGCTTAACCTATTTAGCTACCCAGGAGCCCTCAAAATAAATAAAATCATTAAAAATAAAAAGCAAAAACACCAAAACATGTCCATCAGAAACATATACCCATCGAAAGTGAAATGGATAAATTATGGTAAATTTACATACAGAAAACACTACAGAAATGAAAATGAAATACAACTATAAAAATCAGGGGCTCAGTGGGTTAAAGCCTCTGTCTTCAGCTCAGGTCATGATCCCAGGGTCCTGGGATTGAGTCCAACATCAGGCTCTCTGCCCCGCATGGAGCCTGCCTCCTCCTCTCTCTCTCTGCCTGCCTCTCTGCCTACTTGTGATCTCTGTCAAATAAATAAATATATTTTTTTAATCATCATAGATAAATATCAAAAGAATAATCAAAAGAAAGGAAGTTCAAACCGACTAAGTAAGGCAGTGGTTAGGGACAGATATATAGATAGAAAAATGCTTAAAAAAAAAAAAAAGGCAGGGAAATAATTAACACAAAATTTAGGATGGTGGTTATCCAGCAGAGCAAAGAAGAGCATCTAATCAGTGGGGGACATGTAAGGATTTCAAAGGTGCAGGTAAAATTCTATGTAACCTGGGTAGTTAAGTACATAGTTCACTTATTACCATTACATAAATTTATGTCCCCCTGATGGATTTCACAATTTTTAAAAAAACTGTTAATAAGCTGAGTTGAAAGTTATTTCCATGGCAACTCAGAGGTAGTCTAATTGGACCCACAATTTTCAGAACAATTACTAAGACTATCAGATGAAATTTACTACCCAAAATACAACTTTTTATAGCCTGAACACGTGTCACAGGGGTGCTGGGTAGCTCAATTGGTTGTGTCTAACTCTTGGTTTTGGTCCAAGTCATGATTTCAGGTCATGAGATTGAGCCCCGAGTTGGTCTCAATCTCTGTGCTCAGCAGGTCTGCCTTAGATCCTCTCTCTCCCTCTCCCTTTGCCCCTCCCCCAACTTGCTTGGTACGGATCCGTTCTTCACTCCCTCTCTAAAATAAATAAAATCTTTTTTTAAAAAAGTATCATCGGGGCACCTGGGTGGCTCAGTGGGTTAAAGCCTCTGCCTTCGGCTCGGGTCATGATCCCAGGGTCCTGGGATCGAGCCCCGCATCAGGCTCTCTGCTCAGTAGGGAGCCTGCTTCCTCCTCTCTCTCTGCCTGCTTCTCTCCCTACATGTGATCTCTCTGTCAAATAAATAAATTAAATCTTTAAAAGAAAAAAAAAAGTATCATCACCAAAAAGTACAATATATAAATGTCTATCAGAAAAATGCATTTTCTGCTTCCATCCTGGGGGGGATGCAGGGATGAGAACCACCCTGGTTCTCAGAGATAAGGAGTGGTAAGACCTAAGGAAAATACGAGCTAAGTCACTCCTTAGACGTAGATGAAGGTTAAACAACATCTAAGCCCCCCATCCAACGGCTCAACTTGCCCACTGTCTTTCCAGATCCATGATCCTGCTCAATCCAAGCAGCCAGTTACCTTCTTCATCATCCACTTTAGGAAGAATGCCAGTCTCTTCATCGAAGTCCGGAAACTCTTCTTTGGAAAGCACATTGGCAGCAATCATCTAATGCAAGGACAGAAGGCAATGTCTGTAACCCACTAGGATCACAACTCTTCCTTCGTAGGAGTTAACACAGAAGTTCCCATAGGAAGCCTGGGTTTTTTTGTCCCTTCTGACCCAGGACTGTGGGGCCTCAAACACCATCTATCACACCCCTGGGCAGTGCCTAAGGAGGGCTCAAGAGTCTCACCCCCAGGAAGTGTAACCTGCTCCCTCCCTGCTTTTCCCAGCACAGCCCTGTGCACATTCCCCGTTACATAACATCCATCTGTGACAATGATGTTTCCATCTGGACTTTGAGTTCCTCAAGGGTAAGGAACCATGATACATCCATCTCTGTAGCCCTAGCATCTACTCAGGGCCTGGCATCCCATGGCGCTGACATACACTGACGAATGGTGAAAACAAGAACCTAAGCGCTCCACTTCTACAGACTCATTTAACCCCCACAACGCCACCACTACCCTGTTTCACAGATGAGGGCACTGAGGCACAAAGAAGTCAAGTAGCTTGGCTCAAAATCGCACAGTTAGTAAGTGCCCAGAAGTCACCCTGGGCCACTGGGCTCCAGAGTCCGTCCTCCTAACTACCGTAACATGCAGAATAACTCTGTGGCCATAAAGGCAAATGGCCCCAACCTGTTTGATCTCCCACTTCTCCGGGTCAGAGATGCGGGTAAGGCGTTTGCGCTCCAGTGAATCATCCTCTACTTCAGGGGCACTGACGAGGGAGAGGTGAGTTGGTCTGTCTGGATTCCTCATTGAAGTCTCCTCATTGGTCTCCCCAACAAGATTCCGTCGTCGATTGGGGTTTAGATCTTCTCCAGTCTCTTGATCCACATCCTAAAACACATACAAAAAAAGGGAACTCACTCATTCTCTGTCCTCTTATGTTTCCCTGGCCATGAGATGTAGAAACTGACTGGGTATCTCACCTACCTTCATGCTCAGACTGGTCTTGGTCCCAGTGAAGGACAGTACTTTGACCTTCACCCTCTGGCCTTTGCTCACCACATCTGCCACATTGGCCACACGGCCTTCTCGCCGGAGCTCAGAGATGTGCACCAGGCCTTCCCACCGCTTCCTAAGGGAGAGTCACACACATCTGGAGAATGCCTAAAATACCTTTACCCCAACAGATTTATTGTTGAAACTCAACAAAAGGAAATGGTCTTAAACTCCAAAACTTGAAAATACCAAGAAGGTGGTCAAAAAATAAAATATTGGGGCACCTGGGTGGCTCAGTCAGTTTAAGTGTCTGACCTCTTCAATTCCACTAAGGGTTGTGATCTTATGGTTATGAGATCAAGCCCCACATCAGGCTCAACACTGAGCATGGAGTCTGTTTGTCCCTCTCCCTCTGCTATCCCCGCCAGCCCCATGCACTCTCTCTCAAATAAACAAATAAAATCTTAAAAAAAAAAAAAAAAAAAGTCAAATTCTAACAACCTAATATAGTTGACTTCATTAAAGCAACATTAATCATAACTTTTTAGAATGTGAAAATCCCCAGTGATAAGAGAAATTCTGCACATCACAGGTGTGAAAGAAGAGTACTGGCCATTACCTTAATCCCTCCAGCTGCACAAAGCATCCAAACTGCATGATGCTGGTAACTTTGCCATTGTAAATGTCTCCGATGGCAGGCTCTTCTGGGGGAGGACGGTCCACATGCTTATCCCGCCATCTGTCCAGATTCCTCTCCCCATACTTGTCCCGGTCCTTCCTATCTTTGGGGGGACTCTGACTTCTGCTCCTGGACCGATACCTAGACTTCCCTTTATTCCTTTCCCAGGTCCTGGAACGTGACCGGGAGCGGGACCGGTGTCTCCTTTTGTGGTCTCTATCACGGTCTCTGTCTCGCTCCCGATCTCGGTCCCGTTCTCGGTCCCGGTCGCGGCTCCGGCTCCGCTTCTTCTTCTTCGTCTTGTCCCTAACAAATCAACAAACACCTGTTTGAAAAAAGAAACCAGCCCAATTTCATGTCTCTGCATCCCAAAGCACCCAGCACAGTGCTGCATACATCAAGTGCGTACTGAGTGCTGAACTGAATTAGAGTTTCTCTGTGACACCCCTGCAGGCCAATAAAAGAGGAGGTCACAAACATATTCAGCCTCCTTCAACCCAGACTTCTACCTTATGAACGACTTAGCATTCGCTGTGTAAATACTCTTTGCAGGGAGCAATGAAGGAGATCTAACAATGTGGGACATGGCCGGTCTAGATTCTGTAAACTTGCCCAAAATTCTGCTTAGCAGATCCAAGAAATTCAACTATCACGATATCCTAAACCTCCAAAGGCTAAGACACTAAGAACGAACCGGTGCTCGGCATCTCGCTGCTTGTCCGGGCCCGCAGCACTGGGCATTAAGGCCTCTAGTTCCTTCAGCACATCCACAGCGACTTTCACGTCATCCTCATCCAGCATGGTCTGTAACAGCCGCGGCCGGTGAAGTTAGGAGGAGAGGGGGAGAAAATCATGAACATCCGCACTCCAGATCCCTCTACATCACTCCAGCCCCTACATCACTGACCACTTTATGCAAAGGAAGCAGAGGAGAGGCAGGTGGTGATTTCCAGCAGAAGGAATGAGCAGAGGCTCTTGGAAATCACTGCTACGTTTGGCAAATTCCCTTTCTCTTTCATACAAGCCTAGCCTACAGAGGGCAATTAGCTACCACCCCTCCTGCAAAAGCATCCAAGGTATTACTATAAATAGAAAATAGATGTTAAGGGGGCTCCTGGGTGCCTCAGTCAGTTAACTCTCTGCTTCTCAGCTCAGGTCACGATCTCAGGGTCCTGGGATCAAGCCCCAAATCGAATCAGGCTCCCTGCTCAGTAGAGAGTCTGCTTCTCCTCTCCTTCTGCCCCTCCCCCTGCTTGTGCACTCTTGCACACTCTCTCTCAATCTCTTTCAAAGAAATAAACAAAATCTTCAAAAAATAAATAAAAACAAAAACACTTCTAACATGTAATAGAGCAAAAAAAATCTAATTTCACATATCAGTATATGTTCTAGAACCTTAAGCTATTCCATACTTATTTCATATCCTTAATCACTGCTCCCCACAACTGTCAATCCCATTTCCCTCAAACATCATTCTCTGAACTGGAACACTATTCTAGGCATAGTGCGCATTCAGGGAGTTGACCAACACTTTCAATTTGAAAAATATATTACAAGGAACACAAACTTAAAACTAGGAACTAATGAGACAAAAAGCAAAGGGACAGGGATGGAGGAAACACCACAGTTTAGCAGACATTCTCAAAATAGTATCAGTACCCGGACAGAAGGGTTGTCTGGTTGGCAAAGGACTGGGAAGAGTTCCTTCAGCTTTTCTTTTCCGGTTTTGGGTTTAACAACTGGATCTTGTTTCATCAAAGAGCATCGAGGAGTTAAAAGTATAGAAAAAGAAAAAGAGAAAGACAGATTTAATATTTTTAACAAAGAACCTCAATATCAGATTTGCATCAAACTAAAAACCGAACATGGCATTTTTCTTTCTACATGTAACTCATGTACATTAATATAAACATAATCTGATTTCCTAATAATAACACTGATGACAAAACCCTCAACAAACTATCTGGGCATGTGGTAGGGTGTGAGGGTGGGGAAAGAGATACATAAGAATTCATTTGATTAGTTATGTCTAATGAATTTAATTTGATGTCATCTGAGAAATGTTACTAGACTGTGAACATGGCTCAAGAGCTGCCACAAGGGAAAAGAACACAATTTACAGGATGCTCACGCTCTACAGCGTTCTGGAAGCTAAGCACAGTCAGACACTCTACTCACCTTTGCTAGTAGAAGGCTTTGTTGGAGGCCGCATGGTTTGTATGAGGCGCAGCAAGTTACTAATAAGAGAATCCTTTGAAAAGAAACAGAACAAAAATTATCAGCCCCTGAATTAGTGCTTAAAACCACTAGTTTTAGGGGCACTTAGGTGGCAACTGTCAGTTGAGTGTCTGACTCCTGGTTTCAGCGTAGGTCATGGTCTCAAGGTCATGAGATTGAGCTCCATGTCTGGCTCCATGCTCAGCTTGAGCTTAAGATTTTCTCTCCTTCTGCCACTCCGCCCCCCACACACATGCACTCTCTCTCACCCTCTCTGAAAAAAAACACATCTTGGGGCGCCTGGGTGGCTCAGTGGGTTAAGCCGCTGCCTTCAGCTCAGGTCGTGATCTTGGGGTCCTGGGATCGAGTCCCGCATTGGCCTCTCCGCTCAGCGGGGAGCCTGCTTCCCTCTCTCTCTCTGCCTACTTGTGATCTTTCTCTGTCAAATTAATAAATAAAATCTTTAAAAAAAAAATAAAAAAAAAAATAAAAAAACACAACTAAAAAAAAAAAAAAAAGAAAGAAAAACTGGTTGTACACCTGAACGGAGCTAGCTGGAACAAAGCACAGAGTATCTATATGATGGGCATGAACCTAGCAAAGTGGCTTCAGAGAAAGCTGATATTTAGGACTCTTTGGGGGGAAAAGTAATTCAGTTCCATTCAACCATTTTTATTTTCCACTGTTCAGAATTACTTCCAAAACCTAGACTCTTTTGCTTTTGACTTCGGATTCATAGAACAAGACTATAAACACTCATAAAGACTTAATGATGGAAATCCTGCCCCACTTTCCTAGAAAGGCATCACAGGAAATCCGGTTATATCACCGCTGCCGCGCGGTATGAAAACATTACACATTTACGGCTTTCTTTGATTGGTATGTACAAATTATCTCCTTTCTCCACCGAAATCCTATGTGAAATCCTATCAAAATTTCAGTAGTGACATTAAAATAAAACAAGGGTCCCTAGATACACATACCGTGAATTCAGCGCCATTTTTGACCAGGGAAGCCTTAAAAGTATCAAAGGTGGTATTCTTCTCAGCGAGACTGATCACAAATTCAGCTGCAAAGGAGAAAAGGGATTAAAACTGGAATGGAGACCAGTAAAAAATCACTTTCAAGTACATTAAAAGCCAAACCAATTAGCCTATCCAAGAGTCATAAAAACCAGAGAGCGCCATCCAGTGAGAGTAAAGAGAATTTAGAGTACCAAGATTATCCAGGTATGTTCCAGTTCATTTTCAGAAATGCAAAGATATTACTACAGAATGGCTCGCCAGGCCCTTCACACACCAAAGCGAGAAAATTTCTCCTCCCCCAGATCATCACACTCTTCTCACAAGACTAGTAGCTGACCACATTGCCATAGAGACTCCAGAGGTGACTGTACCCAAAAGCAAGAGCCCTCCTTCCCCCCTCCCATCTCCCCCCATGGAAGCACACAGTAGGAAGCTTTCTACAGTTTCAGGAAGGTCAGACCCAATCCATCTACGCCAGCCAGGCGGCTGCTGGGTGATACAATCTCCAAGTTGATCAAAGACTCACTTGCCCCCCAGATTTTTCTCTACAAACCTGCCCAGTGTTGGAAATTTCTAATATTAGAGATAGTTATTAAGTAAGAGGCTTTCGGGAGCAAAGTGCATTTTTTGAGGGACTGAGATAGTAACATTCACGCTGTGAACCCCACAGGAAAGCGGTAATGGTTTCATCTGGATTTTAAAGCTAAAACGTAACAATCATAGCAGGGGAGATCTGGATAACTAGCATAAACTAGTGCTCTCATACCATTTCCGAGCTGGCATTTCTATGCCTTTACCTTTTTGATGCCATTAAGTAAAAGCCAAATGCCATCAGAGTACAGGGACAGAGCTTACACATAACAATGTCAATGGTCAAGGCTTTGTGACCGCCCTGTTGTGCCCAGCAAGCACTATGCTAAGTGCTTCACCAGAGTTATCCCCATGTCTCACAACAGCCCCCATTGGCAGATGCCATTATTGTCCCCCCCGCCTTTTTTTTTTTCAGATGAGGAGGCTAAGGGTTTGAGATGCTGACCTACCCTACAATAACTGGTGGAGCCAGAGTGGAACCGAGGCAACCTGACTTCTGGGTCCACATTCCACAGAGAAATGTGGAGAGAGAAGTCAGTCACGTGGTGCTGGGCACGCAGTGCTCGAGAGACTACTCCGAAGCAATCAGCAGCACATTCACACTGCGGCTGTCATTAATCAGGGGCTTTTTCTTAATTTTCAAAATTACATCATTAAATTAAGTCAACAATCAAAGATGAACTAGTGAGTCAGAATTTTTTAAGATATATTGATTTTTTTTTTAATTTTTTATGTATTTGACAGAGAGAGAGAGATGATAGGTAGGCAGAGAGGCAGGAGGAAACAGGCTCCCCGCTGAGCAGAGAGCCCAATGTGGGGCTCAATCCCAGGACCCTGAGATCATGACCTGAGCTGAAGGCAGAGGCTTAACCCACTGAGCCACCCAGGTGCCCCAAGATATATTGATTTTTGAAAGAGAGAGAGAGAGTGATCAGAAGCAGAGGGAGGGGGAGAGGGAGAAGCAGGCTTCCCTCGGGGCTGGATCCCAGGACTCTGGGATCACGACCTGAGCTGAAGGCTGACACTTAAGGACTGAACCACCCAGGCACCCAGAATTTTTTTTTTTTTTTTTTTAAGTGAGTTCTACACCCAATGTGGGGCTCAAATTCACGACCTGGAGATCGAGTCACATGCTCTACCAAATGACTTAGCCAGGCATCTCAAAGATGAATTAGTGATTAAAAACAAGTCGGTGCTGGAGCGCCTGGGGGGGGGGGCTCAGTCATTAAGCATCTGCCTTCAGCTCAGGTCATGATCCCGGGGTCCTGAAATCAAGCTCCGCGTGGAGCTCCCTGCTCTGCAGGAAGCCTGTTTCTCCCTCTCCCACTCCCCCTACTTGTGCTCCTCTCTGGCTGTCTCTCTGTCAAATAAATAAAAATCTTAAAAAAAAAAAAGTTAAGTGGTGAAAACAGGAAAAATAATGAAACTGATTTAAGTAATAGTACATCAGGGTGCTTGGGTGGCTCATTCCGTTAACCATCTGACTCTTAGCTTTCAGCTCAGGTCATGCTATCAGGGTGGTAAGATCAAGCCCTGCATCAGGCTCCCAGTTGAACATGGAGGCCGCTTAAGATTCTCTCTCTCCTGAGGCACCTGGGTGGCTCAGTGGGTTAAAGCCTCTGCCTTCCGCTCAGGTCATGATCCCAGGGTCCTGGGGATAGAGCCCACATCGGGCTCTCTGCTCGGCAGGGAGCCTGCTTGCTCCTCTCTCTCTCTTTCTGCCTGCCTCTCTGCCTACTTCTCTCCCTCTTCCACTGTCCCTCCCCCACCATCTCCCTTAAAAAAAAAAAAAATACATTAAAACCAAAATCAAAAGAATCAAGTCAATAAATAAACATAAGAGTAGCAAATAGGGTGGCTCAGTGAGTTAAAGCCTCTGCTTTCCCCTTAGGTCATGATCCCAGGGTCCTGGGATCAAGCCCCCTCCGGCTCTCTGCTCAGTGGGGAGCCTGTTTCCCTTCCTCTCTCTCTGCCTGCCTCTCTGCCTATTTGTGATCTCTGTCAAATAAATAAAATCTTTAGAAAAAAAAATTTTTTTAAATGTAAGAGTAGCAAATATAGGGGCGCCTGGGTGGCTCAGTTGGTTAAACAACTGCCTTTAGCTCAGGTCATGATCCTGGAGTCCCGGGATCAAGTCCCACATCGGGCTCCCTGCTCAGCAGGGAATCTGCTTCTCCCACTGACCTCTCTCCTCTTACGCTCTCTAATACATAAATAAAAATCTTTAAAAAGAAAAAAAACGAGCAGCAAATATACACCTTTTAGATATTAAACCCACTCTGGCAATTTAGTTTCAAATGAACAATACTATCTCATTTTTTCCAACTTTAGTAACTTTAATGTTACTGGTTTTATAATTCTGTGTACAACACTGTGATATTGAGATTTATAAGAAGAAATATATGTTTGGTCTCCATCACCTTTCCCAGCACAGCACTCCTAAAAGCCCTTGGAATTTCAGAGGTGTGGAGAGTGAAACAAGTCTTTTGTTACATTAAGGAGATGACTTTAGGAAAGCTCCTCAAAAAGGGTGAGGAGCTGCCTGGGAAACCAACCATGTGTTTACCGACTGGAACTTGCAGTCCCACCCCTGACCTCTGGAGAGGGGAAAGAGGCTGGAGATTGAGTTCGTTTACCAATGGCCAACAATTTAATCAATTATGTCTTTTTTTTTTCAATTATGCCTATTATAATAAATCCTCCACAAACACCCAAAAGGACTGGGTTTGGAGAGCTTATGGCAACGTGAACACATGGAGATTTGAGGACAGTGGGCACTTAGAGAGCATGGACACTGGTCAACCTTTCCCATATACATGCTCTACACATCTCTTTTATCTGGTTATCCCTGAGTTATATCCTTTTATAATAAACGGGTAATCTAGTAAGTAAAATGTTTCTCTCTAGGAGTCGCCCTAGCAAATTAATCAAACCCAAGGAGGGGGGTCATTGGAACCTCTGATCTATATATAGTGACTTGGTGGGCACAAGTTGACAACTTGACCTTGCAAATGGTATTTGAAGTTTGGGGTGGGGCAGTCTTGTAGGTCTGAGTCCATAACCTGTGGGATCTGATGCTATCTCCAGGCAGACAGCATCAAAACTCAGTTCAATGTAGGATTACCACCCAGTGTCACAGAACTGCTTAGCAGTCCTGGAAAAAACACACATTACAAATGGCGTCAGGGGGCCCTCGCTGGCTCATTTGGAAGAGGGTGCGACCCCTGATCTCAGGTTCGTGAGTCCAAGCCCCATGCTGGCCACAGAGATTACTTAAATATTTTTAATAAATAAAAAAATGGTGTCAGAATTACAAACAGAAAAAAAAATTTGTAGTCTACCTGCAGATTAAATGGAGTCTTCAGTCATATATAGGCTAGAAAATTATGGCGTTTATACCTCATTCTATTTTTGTACATAATGAGGTTAACATCAAAACGATTTAACACTGGCTCATTAAATGTTTGCTGAAGGAACAGACAACCCAAATTGCAAACTACAAGAGTGTCACTCATTACCATCTAAAAGAGAAGGAGAATGAAGACAAATGATACAGGACAAGCTTATCTTGACTGGGAAGCAAGAAAAAGGTGAACTAAAACATACTGGCAGCAACGCATCTTCCTAGGTGTCACATAACCCCAGAAAAAAACACCTTACCGTCCCCATTTCACAGATGAGGAAAACAGCTTCAGAGACATTAGGTATCTTAATCAAGATCACACATCTAACCTCCGTGACCCCTTTTGTCACATGCCCTTTCCCCTCCATCTCTTCAGTTGATGGCTTCATCTTCATTTAGAAAAGAGAACAATTAAATGGAAGTCTCTCCCTCATCTTCCTACCACCAGTCCCTAAACCTATCTGCATCTACAACCACATTCTCTGTCCTCCTTCCTATTAAAATGGATCAAGCATCCCTGTACCTATCAAAGGTGAACACCTCCACTGACGCTTTTGATCCCTTCCTCCCTTTGCTTTCATAAGGACTCCACCTGCCTGTGGCCTTAGCTCTAGGCCCCCGGCCTTTTTCAGTTCCACCTTTTGGTACATTCTATCCGTAAACGCCTAATAAGTGGTTGAGAACAGTTAAAGGGAGACTTCGAAAGACTTGGGATTCCAGATTAGGCTAACACTTGATATGTAACTTTGAGGGGGATCACTTAATTACTCGACCCTTAGGTTTTTGGGGTTTCTTTTACGTTTGTATTTATTTACTTGACAGAGAGAGCAAGAGAGCGCACAAGCAGGGGGAGCGGCAGATAGTGGGAGGGGGAGACGCAGGTGAGCACGGAGCACCACACAGGGGCTTGATCCCAGGTCCCTGGGAACATGACCTGCCTGAGCCGAAGGCAGACGCTTAACCGACTGAATCATCCGGGAGCCCAAGACCCTTGTTTTCTTAATGGAAAAACAAATACTATCTGACACGGTCGTGTGAAGACCAAGTAAGATAATGTAAGTAAAGCCCTGTGCATAATATCTGCCCTGTCAATAAAGGTCGGCCATCATTATCATCATTACGAAGCGGCTGCTGCTGCTGCTGTTGTTAACGCTGTTTAATTAACTAAGGCTGGGGCTGGGGAGGGAGCAGGGAGCAGGAGCGATAGCCGCTCGGGGTTTCACTGATAGCTCTGGGCAATGGTCTCCTTAACACCTCAGCCTGGAGGGTTCTCAAGCGGGGGATAAGGCCGCTGCTTCCCTGGGCCCAAGTATCTGCGACAGAGAGGGAAAGAGACTCACAGAAACACAGGTACTCAGCCCATCAACCCCATTTCTCCTTCCGCTTCCCTCGACCCAAGCCCAGAGGCCGCGGGGGCCTCCTCCGACTTACCCAGATCCTTGTCGTTAATCCCCAGGTGATTGTCCAGCTCGGTGCAAACTTTGGACACTAAAGACAGATACTCGAGTTTGGCGAGTTCTTCCGCGGGGCCTAGTTCTGTGGTGGTTACGGCTCCCGCCAGGGCCACAGCCACCGCCATGGCTAAGGCCGCCGCCGCCCAGCTTTACAGCCGGCCTTCAGAGCTACTCCCGGCCTGCTCCGGTATTCACTTCCGGGTCGGCGCACGTCCCTTTTGTTTACAGTAAATTGAAAACGAATGGAATTTCCCGTGACGCAGCCTACGAATCATAGAGATCAGACAGGAAGTGCTTAAGGAAGGGACGGCCAAGTGGGTTACTCTGTACGCTGGCAGCGCCCTCTACAGGCCAGCGAGCTTCTCAGGCGGCTCTCAGGCCCAGAAACGCTCGCTCTCAGCGCTCTCCCACTTGACGTCGGCAGAGGGCGACCGTAACCTGCGCAAAGGGCGTCGGGAAGTTACGACCATAACGCCTCCTGCGCGCCTGCGCCTGCGCTTTGAAAAAGGAACCCGAATTCAAGCCTAGAAAAGGCAAAACTTGCTTTATAGCGGTTCCTTCTATCCCCGGAGCTTTACCTCTTCATGGCTCGTGACTACTATCTTGAGCGATTCTGTAACAAACCACTAGGCGATAGTCTAATTCTGTTATTAATTCATTTTACAGATAAGGAAACTGACACTTCCGCTAATCTAAGTGACACTGGGCAAATTAATCTTTGGGGATTGCGTTTTCTTATCTATAAAATGGGATAATGTTGCTGTAAATGGGCTCAGGTGATAACTAAGACAATTGTGCAAGGAGTCTGACACATAGTAAACACACTACGAATACCAGTTACTCTAAGCCTGAGGGTGAGATAATGGTCAGTGTCAAATTCATCTGTCAGGTACAGGTCCCCTCAGTCTGAGACCCCAGAGAGCCACCCGGCTGTCTTGTGAAAACCACTTCTCAACTCCGAATTTTCCCCTTCCAGTACCCTCAGAACTTGTGCCCCCCAGATAGCAGCCGTGCTGTGAACCTAAGGTCATAAGCTCGGGTCTCCCAACTTGTATTTCTGGTCTCCGTTTTCCTTTGCAACAATCCTAAGGTGAAGTAAGGATTCTCCCACACCGCACTGCTCTGTGTAACGCATAACGAAATGAAGGCACCCTGGCGTGAGTGACCCTCCAATCAAGCAAAAGGGAGGATGTCAGACCCTTTTGTTTTTAGCTTCAGGCTACATTACAGTGCTGCACCTTTGGACTCTGTCCCTCCAACATCTCACCACGGACTGAAAAAATGACACAGAAAACCAGGAGCAATAGCTCTCACTGACTCCAAAAGCTCCGTGTTTCCAGGTTCCTAAGGAATCAGTACTGCTCGGATTCTTTTTCCTGGTGAATGGAAAGGAAGATCCTGCTCTCCAGTCAATGTGCTCAACTTGCCAGTTTAGGGACTTAACCCATTTGACTTCCTTTCTCTGCCTTTAGAAATTTTAAATTTATATTCTGCTTTATTTACCTGGAAGGAGGGGGGAACATGGAGTTTGTTTTGTCTTCAAAGCGCTGTGGGGGAAAGGGATATAGAACCACAGTGGGTAGTAGTCGGTGGTAGTAGTAGTAGTAGTAGCAGTAAATACTGTAAGATCTCTTAGAGATGAGGAGCCTGGGTGGCTCAGTTGGTTAAGTGCCTGCCTTCACCTTGGGTCTTGATCCCAGTATCCTGGGATCAAGCCTCTAGTTGGGGGGGGGGGGGGTTCCTGCTAGGTGGGAGGCCTACTGCTCCCCCTACCCCTGTTCGTGCTCTCTCCCTCTCTCTCTCAAATACATAAATAAATAATAAATACATAAATAAAATAAAATAATTTTTAAAAAGATTCTCTCTCTCTCCCTCTGCCTGCACCCCCACATGCTCTCTCTCTCAAAAAAATTTTAAAAATAAAGTTTAACTTTAAGCACTCTTAGGATTATTTGGAAATTATTGAACACGCATCTCAGTAGTAAATATTAACAGCAAAACTTACCAAATTTTATTTACATATACATGTTTTCAAGAGTGCAAGTTTGTTACACAATACACATATTTCCTGTAACACCAAGGAATTTTTTTAAGCCAAAGGAAAAGAAAGAAAAGCAAAGATAATGGATAACTTGACAGCCCAAATGCAGATGCCCATGAAATCCTCTTCTCCCCTAAGAGACACTGAATCAAATGCAGTCCAAAAATGAATATATTCCTATTGCCCTTTGGTTAATATATATATAATATTATGTTAGTAATATTATAATAATATTATAATACTTTATTAAATATATCAGATACTTCTAATTGCCCATTATAACTATATTGCTTTCCTTGGACAGCTTCCATGTGGCCCTTACAACACAGCCATTGACAGTTTGCAGTAAATAATTTACCTTCACCAAAAAATACATTAAAACAAATACCCTAGGGGCGCCTGGGTGGCTCAGTGGGTTAAGCCGCTGCCTTCGGCTCAGGTCATGATCTCAGGGTCCTGGGATCGAGTCCCACATCGGGCTCTCTGCTCAGCAGGGGGCTTGCTTCCCTTCCTCTCTCTCTGTGATCTCTTCCCTTCCTCTCTCCTACTGTGATCTCTCTCTGTCAAATAAATAAATAAATAAATAATTAAAAATCTTAAAAAAATAAAAAAATAAAACAAATACCCTAGGCCTCATCACCACCCACACTACCACCCATTATGGGTAAGAAATGATTTCCCACCGGGGCGCCTGGGTGGCTCAGTGGGTTAAGCCGCTGCCTTCGGTTCAGGTCATGATCTCAGCGGCCTGGGATCGAGTCCCGCATCGGGCTCTCTGCTCAGCAGGGAGCCTGCTTCCCTTCCTCTCTCTCTACCTGCCTCTCCGTCTACTTGTGATTTCTCTCTGTCAAATAAATAAATAAAATCTTTAAAAAAAAAAAAAAGAAATTATTTCCCACCATCCTCTTTGTAGTAACAAGGACTTCGCTTTGATGCCTACTCCTAGACTGATATATGTGTTCGGCCCTAACCACAATCCCCCCATTATTTCTATTCTGTCTCAGAGACTAGTCACAGCTGCTGGCATTCTGGTAAGAAGTTGGGGAAGGTAGGAAGCAGAGAAGAAAGTACTGAAGCTCTTTGCAACCCTAGATTGGATGGGGGGTGGCAGAAATCACCCAAGTGTGTGTAGCCAAAAGGTGGCATCCTCAGAGAAGTTGGTGAGAAAAATCACAAGACTTCCCGCCACCAAAACAAGAAGGAATTGCTGCAGCCAAGACAGGCCTAGCTTTTTCTGTTGGGGGGAATCTCAGCTCTTGGGGGAAACACCTCTGCCCTGGAAGGCAAAAATCAGAAAGATTTGCTTCTAAGTATATAACTGCCACTCGGCTATGATTGTTTTTTTTTTTTTTTTAAGATTTTATTTATTTATTTGAAGAGAGAGATCACAAGTAGGCAGAGAGCCAGGCAGAGAGAGAAGGGGAAGCAGGCTCCCCACCGAGCAGAGAGCCAGATGCGGGGCTCGATCCACACTGAGATCATGACCTGAGCCCGAAGGCAGCAGCGGCTTAATCCACTGAGCCACCCAGGCGCCCCTCGGCTATGATTGTTATTAATGACAGGGAACTTTAGAAAAAATGGGACCTCCTTCAGTGCTCCACTGGAGCCCTGACCCAACCTAGAGACGTTGACAAAGATGCCCTCAATCCTTTCATCTGAGGTCCTCCCTGATAGGGGCAGGGCCCCAGAGACAATGAAGCAGTTAAAAATACCTCTTTGACTTTTCCCCCACTTCTTCTCCAAATCTGAATGAATTCATCAAACTCCTATGGAACATCTACTTTGGACCCGGGCACTTTGGTAAGTTCTGAAAAGGACACTTAGGGATCTGAGAGGTGGTGGGAAGCTGTTAAGGAAGAATTAGAAAACTATAAATACTGCACTAGTGGCTGGAGGCAGAGCTGTGTTTATTAATTCTGCTCTCTCTGCTGCCTAAACATGAGGGCAGGTGATTGGAAGACAAAAAACAAAGCAGGGCTGCCCCCTGTCATCTGGGGGCAGCTGGAGGAGGGGAGGGGACAGACCAGGGCCAGGGCCATCTCATAGGACAGTTTCTCCAGTTGCAATCCATTATTTGTCAGCCTTATCTTTTTAAACCCAGGCACAGCCTCGATTTTGCCCTAAATGTCCCTGACGTAAAATTCCCTCTCCTGTTAGGCCAACAACCTACCATAAGTAATAATGGATGTTTGGGCTGCAAATTCTCCAAAGCTTTATAGTATTGGGCAAAAAACATTCCTCCCATGGGGCGCCTAGGTGGCTCGGTTGGTTGGGCGACTGCCTTTGGCTCAGGTCATGATCCTGGAGTCCCAGGATCGAGGCCTGCATTGGGTTCCCTGCTTGGCAGGGAATCTGCTTCTCCCTCTGACCTCTTCCCTCTCATGCTCTCTTTCTCTCTCATTCTCTCTCAAATAAATAAATAAAATAAAATCTTTAAAAACAATTTAAAAAACACATTCCTCCTCAACAGGGCCTCTTTTTGGGGTCACAATCAAGTTTCCTCCTTCCTCACTTTCAGGGCCATCTTAAAAATACCAGGAAAAAAGGGGAAAAGAAATCAGACACCCAGACATGCTTTCTTTCTTTTTTTTTTTTTTTTAAAGATTTTATTTATTTATTTGACAGAGAGAAATCACAAGTAGATGGAGAGAGGGGGAGAGAGAGAGAGAGGGAAGCAGGCTCCCTGCTGAGCAGAGAGCCCGATGCGGGACTCGATCCCAGGACCCTGAGATCATGACCTGAGCCGAAGGCAGCGGCTTAACCCACTGAGCCACCCAGGCGCCCCCAGACATGCTTTCAAGATGAACTTTGTTAAAAAAAAAAAATAGGGGCGCCTAGGTGGCTCAGTGGGTTGAGCCTCTGCCTTCAGCTCTGGTCATGATCTCAGGGTCCTGGGATTAAACCCCATGTCAGGCTCTCTGCTCACCAGGGAGCCTGCTTCCCCCTTTCTGCCTACTTGTGATCTCTGTCTCTCTGTCAAACAAATAAATAAAATCTTTAAAAAAAAAAAAATTATTCTCCCATCTCCACTTTCCACTTCCTCATCTTCTGTGAGAATAGTAAGGAATTTTCACATATTTATTATGAGTTAATCATCCTTTAAATGACCCTGCTTCTTAAACTTGATTTAAGTTTATCTTTTTTAAGTGTATTTATTTATTTTTTAGTAATCTCTACGTCCAGCATGGGGTTTGAACTCATGACCTGGAGATTAAAAGTCACATGCTCTTCCGACTGAGCCAGCCAGGCGCCCCTAGGTTGGTTTTCTTTAAAAAACAAATTTTTTAGAAGTCAATATTGCAAGCATGGGCAACAAAGTGACAAGATACATTTGACTTCTTTTTCCTCTAGTGATTTGTGTAGCCTCTGGTTTCTATTCGAGGTAATTCTTTGGGAACTTTTAAGGCTTTCCTCAGGAGAGATGCAAAAAAATAAGCCCAACCAAGAAGTGTGTTGATGGGAAGAGACCAGAAATAAAAGAGGGACGATGTTCCATTTGCAAACCAAGCATGTCAACAGCCGTCCAGTTAGTCGCAAAGATCTGGGGTCATCTTCGTGCCACTAACTCAAAAGGGACTGGTCCTCTGGAAACTCCGCTTCTTCCCCCAACAGAAGGAAGATGAGTTTCCAGGATGGCCTCCATCCAAAATCTGGAGTGCCCCGCAGAGCCACACAAGACGTCTTCTCCGGCTCTCCAGGCCCTGAGCCGCAAGGAACAGAGCTTTGGTGGTAACAGGAGCTGCTGCTCCTGCCCGCCCCCGCCCCGCCCCCCATGCCCAGAAGAGCTGCCCCTCCATTTTGGGTTTACAACAATTATGGTGATTTATGCCTCCAGAGTGAAAATTAGCAATCTGGTGAGGTAACTAAAAATGAATGTGTCCCTTCCTGGAGTTCACTCCACCCAGCTGAGCCACCCAATAAAACCAGCATATGTGGCAATTAGAGAGCCCAGCTCCTGCTTTCAGAGCTCAGCAGAAGGAGGCAAAGTTCAGGGGCCCCTGCCTGGTCCAATAATGATCACAGGTTCTAACAAGCGTCCCCTCTGTGCCTCTTTAGTGCCCCTGGTCCTCTTGTAAACACAAGCCTGGGGGTCCACCTTTCCAAGTTCTTTGTTCCCGGATGGCTATTTTACCCTCTTTTGTTGCAAACTGGGCTGAGAGAGGGAAGGGGGGTATGTGTGGGGCAAAGACATTTTTTTCTCCCTAGTTATATACTTGCCTTTACATGACCCGGGAAGACTGATCTTCCCTAATTTCCACAGCCCACACTCAAAGATTGGTGTGAGTGGGGCACCTGGGTGGCTCAGTCAGTTGGGCATCTGACTGTTGTTGTTGTTTTTTTAATTTTATTTATTAATTTGACAGAGAAAGAGATCACAAGTAGGCAGAGCAGCAGAGAGAGAGCAGGGTGGGGAGGGAGCAGGCTCCCCACTGACAGAGAGCCCGATGCAGGTCTCCATCCCAAGACCCTGAGACCATGACCTGAGCGGAAGGCAGAGGCTGAAACCGCTGAGCCACCCAGGCACGCCTGGGTGTCTGACTCTTGATCACAGTTCAGGTGTTGGTCTCAGGGTCATGAGTTCAAGCACTGTGTTGGGCTTCATGCTGGGTCTGGAGCATACTTAAGGAAAAAAAAAAAAAAGTCCAGGGGTGCCTGGGTGGCTCAGATGGTTAAGCATCTGCCTTCAGCTCAGGTCATGAGTCCAGCATCGTGAGATCAAGCCCTGGGTCGGGCTCCCTGCTCAGTGCAGAGCCAGCTTCTCCCTCTCCCTCTGCCATTCCCTCCACTTGTGCTCTCTGGCTCTGTCTAGCTCTCTGTCAAATAAATAAATAAAATCATAAATGCAGTATTCAGGGGCACCTGGGTGGCTCAGTCAGCTAATCTGCCTTCGGTTCAGCTCAGGGCACAATCCCAGAGTCCAGGGACTGAGCCCCACATCGGTCTCCCTGCTCGTCAGAGACTCTGCTTCTCCTTCTGCCTCTCACTTCACTCGTGCTCTCTCTCTCTCCCTCTCTCAAAAAAGATAAAATCATTTTTTAAGAATTTTTAAAAATTTTACTTATTTATTTGAGAAAGAGAGGGCAAGTGAGAGAGCAGGTGCAGGAAAACAGAGAGAGAGAGAGAAGCAGACTCAACATAGGGCTGGATCCCAGAACCCTGGAGTCATGACCTGAGTTGAAGCCAGATGCTTAACCGACTGAGCCACCCACCCCAATAAATAATTAAAAAAAAAAAAAAAAAAGGCAGTATTCAATCATTTGTATTACTCGTGAAATGTTCGAGTTGGAAGGGATTTAAGAAATAATGTAATCAAACTCACTCTGAGATACTGAGTTAATTGGTCTGAGTGTGACGGGAGCATCAGGGCTTGGAAAAGGTCCCAGACGAGTCTACTTTGCAGCAAAGTTTGGGAACCACTCCCCTAATCCCCAAATGCAAGGTTTCTCAATCTCAGCACTACTGACATGTAGGGTCAGATCACCTGTTTTTAGGGGTTTTCCTCTGCATTGTAGGGTGGTTGGCAGCACCCCTGGCCTCTGCCTAGTAGATGCCAATAGCATCCCCCGCCCCCAGCAGTCACAAATGTCAAAAATGTCTCCAAAGGAGCATGAGGGCGGCTCAGCGGTTAAGATTCTGCCTTCAGATGAGATCACGATCCTGGGGTCCTGAGTTTGAACCCTGCATTGGGCACCCTGCTCAGTGGAGAGCCTGCTTCTCCCTCTCCCCCTGCTTGTACTCTCTCTTTCTCTTTTTTGCTGTCAAATAAATAAATACAGGGGCTCAGTGGGTTAAAGCCTCTGCCTTTGGCTCAGGTCGTGATCCCAGAGTCCTGGAATCGAGTCCCACATCGGGATCTCTGCTCTGTGGGGAGCCTGCTTCCTCCTCTCTCTCTGCATGCCTCTCCGCCTACCTGTGATCTCTGTCAAATAAATAAATAAAATCTTAAAAAATAAATAAATACATACATACATACATACAATCTTTAAAAAAAAAAAAAAAAAGTCTCCAAAAATTGCCAAATATCCCCTGGGGAGCAAAATCAGTCTGGTTAAGAGCCACTGCCCTAATGTCCTCAGTTCCCATCCTCCTTGACCTGTGGGTAGCATTGTAAAAACCTTCCTTAAGGAGACCCTCCTTAATGTGGCCTTCTCAGCACTGCCCTCTGACTCAGTAGGGAAGGACATATTCATATTCAAAACATGTTTACAGAGTAGACCTAGAAGTTGCTCACAAGTCTTTTGCTCACCTCCCCTTAACCAATTACCTTCAAGGAAGACAAGAAATGTGACCTTCCTTGTGGCAGCCATGTCTCGCTAAAGACTGGGGCTCTGGTCCTACAGTACTTTCGGCTCCTGTCTGTTTCCCACTTTCCCCCCTTCCCACTGACTGGATGTGCAGATGTGGTGGTATTGAGTGAGTCATCTTGGACCATATGAACAAGGTCATGACTCTGGGGTCGTTGAAGCAAAATGACCGAAGGACCTTAAGTCTTTGACCTCCCAGAGCCACTATACAAGCCCAAGACGGCTTACTCCTGAACTGTTATGTAACGGAGAAAGAAATATACTTCCAGGGAGACCGGCTGGCCACTCTTGAGTATACAACTCTTGATCTCGGTGTTGTGAGTTGGAACACTATGGTGGGCATAGAGATTACTTGAAAATAAAATCTTGCAAAAAAACAAAAATTGAAATACACTTCTGTCTGGTTTAAGGTACCATTATGTGGGTGTCACTATTAAATCAGCTGAACCTACAACCTCATTAATAAAGAGTCAGTCTTGGGGCGCCTGGGTGGCTCAGTGGGTTAAGCCGCTGCCTTTGGCTCAGGTCATGATCTCAGGGTCCTGGGATCGAGTCCCGCATCGGGCTCTCTGCTCGGCAGGGAGCCTGCTTCCCTCTCTCTCTCTCTCTCTCTCTCTGCCTGCCTATCCATCTACTTGTCATTTCTCTCTGTCAAATAAATAAATAAAATCTTTAAAAAAAAAAAAAATAAAGAGTCAGTCAAGTTCAACTATCACTTCCAGAAATTCTCAGCTCTGTCTCCAGCCGCTGCAACTTTCCCAAGTTCTGAGCCCACATTTTAGTTACCTATTGGGAGCGGCAGCTGGGGACCCAACTAAGATCCTTAACTTTGTATGTCTAAGCTCCCCACTAACCATCCTGCTATTTTCCCTGGTGCGGCTTAAAAGGCATCCCTATTCTCCAAGTTACTCAGGCTCCAAATCTTAAGGGCACGTCTGAGTCATCCCACAGAAATCCATCCCGAAGCCTTCCCTGTGGTAGGCACAAAAATGTTCCTCAAGTTGAAGGGCTCAAGCAGCTTTGCCCAAAGCCACACGTCTAGTTAGAAGTGTTTTGCTAGATGATGGAGACTGCACATTCAGATGACAGACAACTTCCTGTTGTTGTTTTTTTTTTTAATGGGGCTGACAACGTCATGAGGACACGGGCTTCTTAGGAAAGGGTAGTGGTTTGAGAAATTCTAAACTACAATTTAAATAAGTGTTCTGCCATTTTGAGCCTTTGACATACTGTGTACTGTAATTATACCCATGTCTCTATCTAATACAAGATACAATATGAGCATTTTATGTATTTTCATGGAGTAGATGTGACTCTTCCCCCCAACATGCTTAAGCCTGCCTTTTCACCTAAGCTGAGTCAAGTGATCTTTATGCAACTGGTAACTGGAGAAAAAAGGCCCAGACTGGAGGGCCAGGAAGTATTTAGAATACTGAGATATTTTTGAAATTAAGAATCATCATGGGGTCCTCTGGGCCACTTTTAAGCAAATCAGAAGATACCATAGTCACTATTTGAGCTATATGGCCTAGTTTTACAATTGAATGTCTGTAGCCCATCTTGTTTATGTGCCCATGATTTTTTTTTTTTTTTAGATTTTTGAGCTATAGAAAAAGAATCAATATCCATTGAGTATCTATGTAAGCATGTGGCTAAATGCTCTAGTGGTTATCATCACAGCCCGAGGAGGTAAGTAGGGACTGCAAGATATGGGAAACAGGACCATTTGGTCAGGCCTCAGATGATGGGGCTTCCAATTTTCTCTGCTTTTCAGAAGCAGATCTGAGCATGGCTGGTTTAAGCCTTGAACTATATCCTCCAACTCTTTCTAAAAGCCATTTGCCCCCGTTGCCTTGGGCTGGACTAGTCATTCACAGCTATGTGTAAATTCCATCTGAGTTTGTGATCAAGAAACTCTTCCCCTGGCCACTTAGGAGACAGGGCGCATGTTACTATCACTCCGGCAATTTCTTCCTCCAGAGCACAAGGGAAGATCCTCTTTGGGTCTCACCTAGCTATTTCTGTGAATATAATAGAAAGATTGATTAATGACACATACTCTTGTAAATTATAAAATTTGAATATAATAATCCGTATTAGCAATATACTTGTTTATTATAATTTAAAATTGCTGATTCATAAAAAAGCTATTCCTTATCATTTTCTATGTTTTGCCCTTCCCTTTATGAATTTTAAACCTGGTTTACATAAGACAGAAAGACTTCACATTCAGTTATGTTCTTTGAAGTCTACTACACCATGCTTTTTGTCTTTTCGCCCATTCTGTAATAATACGTTTCAGATCAGTTTGCATTTTTTTTCAAAGATTTTATTTATTTATTTGTCAGAGAGATAGAGTACAGGCAGGCAGAATGGCAGGCAAGGCAGAGGAAGAAGCAGGCTTCCCATGGAGCAAGGAGCCCAATTTGGG
The DNA here is from genome assembly GCF_022355385.1 of Mustela nigripes. Classification (NCBI taxonomy): domain Eukaryota; kingdom Metazoa; phylum Chordata; class Mammalia; order Carnivora; family Mustelidae; genus Mustela; species Mustela nigripes. Next base: position 18,920,193 of record NC_081572.1, read on the forward strand.
ACTTGATCCCAGGATCATGGGATCATGGGATCATGACCTAAGCCGAAGGCAGCGGCTTAACCAACTGAGCCACCCAAGCATCCCAGTTTGCATTTTTTAATACACAATTTCATTCACCATTTTAAAAGGTATTATTTAATTAAATACTGAATTCCAGAATTTAGGTCTTGCCTGGGAAATAATTTTTTTTTTAAAGTAACTGCTTTGCATACTTTTGGTATGTGAAAGTAAATACTGCGTATCACCAAATTTCTTTGTATTAATACATTAAAGATTTCCTGGTTTGTCTCATTATTTTCCAGCCCCCAGTACTAGCTAGATCTAGGGGCAGGATGGAAGTGTCAAAATGTCACCATGGCACTAGGTGGTGTGATCAGTTTCATTTTACATACAGTCAAAGTGAGTCTCAGAGATGAAGTAACTGTATCATTGGGTTATCAGCCAAGCTCATCGTGAATCTCCCCGATCTCTGGGAATAGTTTTGTCTCTGCTGCCTGACACCCTCCCTCCCTAACTCTGCCACATTTTATTGGTCTAGAGCCACACCAGACCGATGCCAGGCCAATCAGACTTCTTTTCTAGGATATTTGGTATTGGAATAGAGGAAAGAGACCAGGCCTTCTCTAATAGTAAAGTTATGATCCATGAGACCCAAGAGCTACCAGAAGGCATGATCCCCTCTCTGGAGAGAAAGGCAAACTAAAAGAATAAAGCCAAACACAACAGAGAGGGGGGAAAATAAATCCACTGCAAGAGAGTGTCCTGGAGGCATTTAAGTCCCTGACTCCAGTTATCTCTGATTCTAGATGCTCTGGGATCCTTCCACTAAATTCCCCTTTTCGCCTAAGCTGAGTCAAGTGATCTTTATGCAACTGGTAACGGGAGAAAAAAGGCCCAGACTGGAGGAGGTGATTCCTGAGCCTGAGTTCCTTTGGCCCCAGTAGATCAAGATCACAGGATGGCTCAGATCTTGTTCCTGACAACGTGACAAGAACAGCACAAAGGCACCAAACCCAGCCCTTCAGCCTCGTGTGATTCGCACACATATTCAGCTTCAGTTTCCCACGGTGTGTGGGAAGCCGATGTTCCCACTGATGTATATTTAAAAGTGACACGCGCACCTTAGGGCATGGGCTCGGAAGGAAATGTTACACTCCTAGCTATGTGTCTGCACTGGACTTGGGTTGGCTGGTGCATAGTCAGCCCTCTGAAACCACACCCAGATAAACTCATGCAGGCTTGGAAGGATGGGAAGGGGAAATACAACAAGTAGAAAATGTGAGCTAAAGGCAAAGATAACAGGCCTCTCCATGGTTATATGCTTTGCTGCTCCCGAAGTCCCTTCCCACGCATCATCTTATTTTGGGTCCCATGGCAACCCAAGAGGGATAGAGAGCAGGTGCTGTATTAACCTATATTTTACAGAGAAGACTGAGAAAAGATATACCCCAGTGCCAGAGTTTAATGAACATAGTAGGTGCTCATTAAATTCATCCCTTCACTTCCTGCATTACCGATATTCAGATGTTTGGTGACCATTGGATGAATGAAAAATGTGGGGCAAAGGCATGAAGTGACTTATCCCATGTGACATGACTGATTAAGGGCAGAGGAGGCACTGAAACTTGGGTTGCCTTGCTCTGCACCCAACTACGAGCTGCTGTGAGCATTTTCTAACCCCTCCATGAATTCATGGAGGACAAGTTCAGAGACCTTAATTCTCCACCACATGAGAGAGGAAGTACCCTTTGCCACTTCCCAGGCTTGCCAGACACAAGTCCTTCAAATAAATGCTTGCCGGCTGTAGACAATATTAAACCATTTAGCCCTGAAAAGTCTTGCTTCCCAAGCAAGCTGTTTCAGAAACCGAGGACTCAGGCACAAAAACGCTCAAGAAAAAAAAAAAAGAAGAAGAAGAATTATTCCTATAAGGAGCTAGTGAGTGATTTATGGATCGGACGTGCAGTCCCAATTCCCTTTTTACCACTCTCCGTGGCATGCGGAGCTAATTCGAAGAGGCAGGACATTCCACTGCCCAAGTTGTGTAAAAGGAAAGTGGAAAACCTGCCCTTCTATATCAGGCAATCCCAGTGGCAGAAAACGTGATTTCTCCCGCTGAGGGTGTGAAGATGATTGAGACCTGTCATTGTTTTATTCCCTCGTCACCAGAAGAGTATCAGTTCAGAAATTACATGCAGAAATTAGATCAAAATTTAAATGGGGATGAAGGCGTTACTGTCACTTGGGGAATCTCCCCCAGCTGAAGTTGCAGAAGCTCTTCCTGTACCCCCTGGGAGCCATCTGTCACTGACTCCCCCAGCACCCAACAGATGCTTCTGTTCCTTGGGCAGGCAGACTCAGCTGGGTGTGAATCTCCAACTCAGATCTCTCTTGGACAATCCGAGCTCCTGGCTAGATTCCAGCCAGACCTGATCCCGAGGAAATGAATAGAGTAAGTCCCAAGGGAATATGGTTTGTTTCTTAGGGCAGCCTCTTTGGGGTCAGTCAGCCACAGTCAACTCAGCATCCTGTTAGGCTCCAGAGAAAATGAGCGCTCGGACTTATCCCAGGTCCCAGGATGGCTCCAGGAACTTGGTAATTCAAGCCAGCAATGCAGCAGAGAGCCTGAGCGGGGCAGGATCCGTGCTTAGTGTTTCAGCTAAGTTAATGAGCAGTATTCAGAGAATTTATTAATACCAAAGTAGGGCGGGACACCTGGGGAACTCAGTGGGTTAAGCGTCTACCTTCAGCTCAGGTCATGATCCCGGGGTCCTGGGGTGGAGCTCCATATCAGGCTCCCTGCTCAGAGAGGAGTCTGCCTCTCCCTCTCCCTCTGTCCCTCCCCACCCCACCCCACCCTACCCCACAGCTCCTGTTCTCTCTCTCTCTCAAATAAATAAATAAAATCTTTTTAAAAGATTGGGTGGCTCAGTCCTTAAGCAACTGCCTTTGGCTCAGGTCATGATCTCAGGGTCCTGGGATGGAGCCCTGCATGGGGCTCCCTGCAGGGAAGCCTGCTTCTCCCTCTCCCACTCCCCCTGCCTGTGTTCCCTTTCTCACTGTGTCTCTCTCTATCAAATAAATAAATAAAATCTTTAAAAAAAAATATGTCAAAGTCACCAAGAGACTGACTTCATCAGGCCACATTGACCTTTGACAATGAGCACACGCCTTCCCAGTGCTAAGATTCTCTCTGAAATCATGCAGGTGCCTGGACCACACAGCCCTTCTGTCAGTTGGACGGTCCTAACGGAACTTACTGGAGGAGGATCTCTCAGGTTTAGAGAGTCATGAAGCCCTGAGTAAGGCTTCTCAAGAGATCAGCCGCTGTCCTAAAAATTGTATGTTTCAGTATTTGGCAGGATCATGACCTGAGCGGAAGGCAGACGCTTAACCGACTGAGCCACCCAGGCACCCCAACATCCATCTGATTTTTAAATCTTGTTTCGAGGAATGTATGCTACAGACATGTGCACAGAAACGCGCAAGACTATGTGTCCAGGAGCACAAAGATGTTCATTGTTCCCCTGCGTATAATAGCAAAGATCACCCTAACCCGTCACCAGGGAAATGGTTAAATGAATTTCAGGACAGCCATAGGGTGAGTGGCCGTGAACGGGCACAGTGCCTTGATACTGTTATTTTCTTCTTTCTTAAAGCATAGATGATACAGATGGATATAAACACACTTAGAAACATGTTTTTATACATATCTAATCTGGAAAGAAGCACAAGAGACAGAAGAGAGAACTAAGAAAGGACGATTCATTTTCTCTACATCCTTATATTCAGTTTAAATATTTACAGTGGAGTGTTATCTTTAAATTTTTTAAATTTCATTTCAATTAGCCAACATACCGTACATCATTAGTTTCAGATGGGGAGTTCCATTATTCCCCAGCTGCTCAGCACATCACACACTCTCAATGCCCCTGTCATCTAGTTACCCTATCCCATTATCTTTAATCTTTTTAAACTCTCTCTGTGTCTTTAATTCTATTCCTCAATCTTTTTTCAGAATGAAGTCAGCCCAGCACCTGTCCCACCTGACCATTGTCTGGACCATTAATTACCCAGTGAGCTTGCCATTGAACTTGATAGGGCGTCTGTGAATAGTGACTGCAAGGTCCCTCCCCTGCCTACATGAGTAAGGGGAAAAGAGTCAATCATCTGACCTCAGAGAGGTGGGTGATTCGTGTGGTTGTACAAGCATTTCGTCCCAGAAACAGTGACAAATAGAGACCTGAATCAGTTAAGAGGGACCAATCTGTATTGTGAAGCCTCTTTCTGACCATCTTAAAACATACTATCAAAAGAAAGAGTGAGGGTGGGTGCCTGGGTGGCTCCGTCAGTGAAGCATCTGACCATTGATTTCTGCTCAGGTCATGATGTTGAGGTCATGATCTCAGGTTGTGAGATCAAGCCCCAGGTCAGTCTCCAGCCTAGCGGGGAGTTTGCTTCTCTCCCTCTACCCCGCCTCCCCCTGCTCTCTCTCTGAAACAAATAAATCTTAAAAAAGGAAAAAGAAAAAGAAAGGTTGGGGGCAGGATGGGGAGTAACTGTTTAAAAGGTAGAGAGTTTCAGTTCTGCAAGATGAAGAGAGTTTTGTGGCTGGTGATGCTGGTTACACAATGAGGAACGAACGTACTTACTGCCGCTGAACCGTATACTTCAGAATGGTTAAGTTGGTCGATTTCATGTGTGTTGTACCACAGGTTACTAAATTACACCTCACACAACCATTAGATCACGGTTTATTTTTTACAGGGGCATTTGAATGCATTCTATCTGAAAACAGAGTCAATGCCAGACATTGGAATTTTGGCAAATCAGACCCACTCTCTCCTCAAAACAGAACAAAAATGTCATCATCTATCACTCAGCTCCAAAGAGATCCATTCTCTCTATGACAGAGCACTATTTTAAAAAGGAAAGATTTTTGCGGGACACCAGGAAGGGAGCCATTCGTAACCCTCTTGTAGAGCACCGGGGCAGATGAAAATTAATTGGGAGCCCTTGAAGGTGACAGGCGAATAATGAATGGACCAAGGAGCCTGAAATGAAACCATGGCCCTAACAGAGGGGCTGAAGCAGAGACATGCCCACAGCTCCTGCTGCAGGTAATTGTTTCCCCGTGTGCCCAACTGTCACTGTTAACATCCAATGGCCTGGCCGCAGCACATAGGAGCTGCCTGACTCCAGCCAACTTGGGAAAACCGGGGACATATGGCAAGTTCTGCATTTGAAAGAAGCTTACTAAGGGCAGGCTAGTAATCTGTTGGGTGAATGAAAGGGGAAGGCTGGCTCTCAGTCCTGATCCTGATTTCCAATTTGAATCTGAACAGACTAAAGGTCTAGAAAAAATGCTCTGTCCTCAGAGATTCCAGAAGAATTATAAATAGGAAATATTTTGAAAATTCTTTTGAGCCAAGAAAAGGCATAGGTCTACATCCCCATTCCCACCCAGAGGCCAGCTGCTTCCTTTGCTATTGCAACTGTTCTCCTCCTAACTTCTTTGAGCCTCAACTTTGTCATCTGTGAAGTGGGATCATGTTGAGGTCATGATCTCAAGGTTGTGAGATCAAGCCCCAGGTCAGTCTCAACAAACAAGCAAACAGATAAATAAGTAAACAGGATGATATTTGGTAGAAATAAGGACTAGGGAAAATATAAAACAAGGATAAATTCCTTCAGTGTTCAATTCGAACAAGATGTAGGAGCATCTGGGATGGGATGGGCATTCCCAGGTGCTGGAGATATGTCCATGAGCAAAACCGGACAGAGATCCCTGCCCACTGGACCTTCTGTTCCAGCTCATAGAGGATAGAGTGGGAGATAAAAGGAGGGATCCTATGTTAGAAGCACTGGTCAGGAGAAGCCTCTTTAAGGAAGAGACTTTTGATTTGAAGAGGAAGTCTCTCCAAGAACCTTGCAGAAGAACAGCAGGTGCAAAGGCCCTGAGGCAGGAAGGCAGCTTCCAGGAACAGAAAAGAGGTAAGGGGAGCTGAAGCAAAGCAGGAGGGAACTGACACTGGATGGAAAAGTCCACAAGTTTCCAAACTCAGAACTATAGGAGGGCAGGGGAGTCCTGAGAATGGGTTTGGAGGATGGGAAGGTTTCACTTTGTTCTTCCACTTGCGCATCTTCCTGTACCTGGAACAGAATCCTGAAAGCGACTCATCCAGCTTTCTAATCTGAACTCCCAAGGAAGTAAGAGTTCCGGTGAGGAAACACTGCTGGGCCAACACCCACTGGGCAGGAGCCAGTCACCCTCTCCATGAGGCTCCTCCCTCTGCCAGATGCATACCTCCCTTGCTGGAGGGAGTGGAGGCACCCCAACAAGTGCTGTAATGATTATACTAGATTTGTCCAGCATGCAAGCACCAACTACCTCTCACCTCTCTGCTTTGTTAGACTTCAGAATCTATTTCTGCCCCCAGGTGCTGCATGTGAGATAAGGGGCACTTTGGTCTGCTCTGGTTAGGTCTGTTTTCTCCAGGGAAAAGCCCCCCACCCCCACCCCCAAGTGGCCTGGAGGAACCCACTTTCATTCTTGTGGATTTCGCACCTGGGTGCGAGGCTGTCAGGCCCAACAACTGGCAAAGAAAGGCATTTCTATAAGGGCAGCCTCTAAGGTGTGACATGGTGCTTTGGGGGTTAATTTACACCGGGAGGAGACATTGGAAATTTGCAGGTCACTGGTACTTCACACTATGACAAAAGTCACTGGTCCTCATGGTAAGGGGCCAGATCAGTAATGCCTTTTGCATCTCTCTCTCTCTCTCTCTCTCTCACACACACACACACACACACACACACACACACACACGCACACACGCACACACAGTGTGATTTGCCACCTTTTCCTTCGGTGCGAAGTCCTTCGGAGGGAAAAAAGGGAGTCCAAGACACAAACCCAGAGCTGGTAGGCAGAGAAGGGTGGGTCAGGATGTCACTCCTTGTGGGTTAGAATGAAGCACCGTCCCTTGCCCCAGGGCTCAGTACTTCCTCAGCCACTTCTCCGAAGGCTCTCGAATCCCCAGAGTGCTGACAAATTGGCTTCTTTTTTGCAGGGCAAGAGCTCCCGCCAGGAAATGCAAGGTGCCAAGGTGAGAACCTGGAAGAAGCTCCATCTTAAATTAGGTTGGACAGTTGCCTCTTTGGAAATGGCGCGTTTCTAGAGTATGGCAGAGTCAGTGTTGTCTGTCCTGATGAGCAAATGTGAGAGCGTCTTCTACATAGAGAAACAGAAACCCCAAAGGGCAGACACCCCAGTTCCCAGTCCCGGGAGGTGACAGTGCGGTCACCAAAGGGTAGCTGAGAGAGGCTTTACCCATTCCCTGTTAGGGGCCTGCCCTGCTCCCAAGCCTTGATGGGGACCTTGATATTGACTGTTTCCCCATCATTTCTAAAGGGCAAGACTCCACTCCCACGTTCCATGTGGGGGCTCTTTAAGCCCTCTTGGAGAGAAATTTTGAAGCCCACTCTGACCCTATGCCATCCACAGTGCCAAACACAAAATATTTCATATTTATAGAATGCATCATAATTTTCACTCCCCGTTCCCCATAAATTATTGATTTGAATTTCATGACGAGCCCTTCAGGTAAGAGGCAGGGGTTATTGGCACCTTTTTTACTGAAGAGGAAACTAATGCTCAGAGGGGTTAGTCCCTCAGCCAAGGTCACCCAGCTAATACAGGAAGCAGTAAAATAGGGCCCCAGATCCAAGCACCAGGATTCCTAGCTCCAAAATCTTAGCATCATGTCCCCTCTGCTCCTCTGCTCCATGTAACCTTGGATTCACCCAGATCTCTGTGGATGGCAAAGAGAGACCACATGTGCTGAGGTTGGCCACGGCAGGAAGATATGGAACCGGCTTCCACACCAGAGGTGCTCAGTGACAGCCTCGTTACAATGATTAAATCGTCCTGGGTTGGTGACAGATTGGAAGACTGGAAGGCAGGTGGACTATGAACCCAAGAGCACCTCTGGGACAGCCCAACCAGTGAGAGCCATCCATCACTGGGAGCTGGCAGGGCCTGATGGTCTCCTCCAAAGTCTCTGGGGACAAGACAACAGGGGACCCTGATGAGCCAGATGTTATCTACCGCCATTTGCATCTAAAATTCCTCATTTCTTGGCATGAATTGATGAAGGGAGCATAAAGGGGTGGTGTAATGAGGCTGGTACTTTCAGCTCCTTCCTGACCTCCATTTAGGGCAACCTCCAGGGGGAAGTCCTTCTAAGGTTAAATGGCTTTTGGTGATGAGCAGGAAGGCGATTAGACAAATCAGTCAAGAACGGTCAGAGGCCTGGGGAGGGCAATTTGGCAGAATCTACCACACTTTAAACGAACTGAATTTTTCCTACAAATATATTCTCTCATGGGTCGAAGGAAATGTTCACAAAGACATTCAGTGCAGCGTATGTATTGCTACAAGTATCAGTGGGGCGCCTGGGTGGCTCCGTCGGGTTAAGCATCTGCCTTCGGCTCGTCAAGGTCCCAGGGTCCTGGGATCAGGCCCTGAAGCGGGCACCCTGCTCAACAGGGAGTCTGCTTCTCCCTCTCCCTCTGCTCCTTCCCCCTGCTTGTGCTCTCTCTCTTTCTCAAATGAATAAATTAAAAAATCTAAAAAATAAAAATAAAAAATGGCACACAACTAGGACCAGATACATTCTTAGGGCCCAGTATGAAATGTTGACTCCTTATTATTATTGAAATATATATATATATATATATATATATATATAAATTATTAAGAATTTCAAAAGAGTAGCAGGAGAACATGACATCAGGCGTGGGGTCCCTACAACTGAAGGGCCCTGGTCCACTGCCCAGGTCACCTGTCCTGGGGAGCTGGCCCTGCAGGCACCCAGTGGCCAGTTATGCAGAAGAGGGCGTTTTTCCCACAAGACAAACTGCCCTGCAAAGCAGAAAAACCCCATGGCAGCTGGTAGGTCTCCTCGAACAAGGACACCTGGGAATCTAATTCCTCACGGGGTCACTCTCCACGCTCATGGCTGCTCTGGTCCTGGGCTCAGAAGAGAAAGCAAAGCAATAAAATCAGCATAAATCAAAAGCAACCACGTTCGTAAAATGGATCCGCAGGCCCAGTGTGGAGGGAAGGCCAGGAGGGTTCAGACAGCTTTAGTATCTTTCTGGAAAAATTACGCAAATTGCTGTCAGAGGTATCTCAAAGTTCACACAAAATAGGTCTCCTGGCTCATTTAACTCCCATTTCCCCAGCACTAAATTATTAACGGAACAAGCTTGAGCGGGCACAGCTGTCGTTCCGACGGAGGCCGAAATCCACACGGAAAGCCGCTCGGCAGAGCGCCGACACGACTGGTCCAACACTCGATGACCTCATAAGGCCAAGGGCCCCAGAGAGGCCCACAGAGGGCTGCCAGTGGGGGACCAGGAGGGGGAAGAGGGGAGGCGATCGACTGAGGATGAGAAATACAAGCTTTGGGACAAAATACATGGTCCAAAAGCGCAGCTTCCTCCTTTCACCATCCCCATCTCCGTTTCTGGAAGTCCTTCCCGTCTTTGAGGCTCCGTTTAGGGGAGACTTCCTCCAGGAAGCTTTCCCTGCTTGCCACGGAATGATGTTGCTGCAGAAAGAAGTAATAGCAGGACACCCAGGTGGCTCGGGCGGTTAAAGGTCTGACTCTCGATTTTGGATCAGGTTACGATTCTAGGGTTGTGAGATCAAGCCCCATGTCGGGCTCTGCGCTGGGTTTGTAGCCTGCTTCAGATTCTCTCTCCCTCTCCCTCTGCTCCTTCCTTCCTTCTCTCTCTCTCTCTCTCCGTCTCTAAGGAAAAAAAAAAAAAAAAAAGAAGAAGAAGAAAAAGAGGAAGAGGAAGAAATACTAGTTAGCATTGGTGGACAGTTTCCCACATGCCACCTGCATCATCTCGTTCGGTCCCCTCAGCCCTTCCAGGTGGGTGTGATCACTGCCTGGTTTTGCAAATGAAGAAACTGAGGCACAGGAAGTTGAGTAACCTGCCCAAGGTCACACGGGGGGCAAGTGTGCCTGAACCATTGGGCACTCCCATGTCCTTCTTCTGCCTCACTGTGAGCCCTCAAGCAGCTCAGACATTTCTGCTTGTGGTATGAACGGTGGTGTCCCCACGTTACCTCTCCACCCCCATGCCCAAGAAAGTTCCCTTGAACCCGGGACTCTGCTTTACTCACACCCCCATTCTTCCAGCAACCCAATACAAGGTCTAGTACATTGTAGGTGCTCAATAAATGTCAGTCCCATTCCTTTCTCTCCTCAGACACAGGTACAAAGAGGATTGTGTCTAGCTACAGACTAAGGGAAAATATTTACAGATCACATACCCAAGACAGGATTTGTATCTAGAATATATAATGAACTCTCATAACTGAACAAAGAGGAAAATGGACAACTCAATTAAAATATTAGCGGAAGATAGGGGCATGTGGGTGGCTCAGTTGGTTAAGCAGCCAGCTCCTGATTTCAGCTCAGGTCATGATCTCAGGGTGGGGGATAGAGCCCCTTGTCAGGCTCCACGCTCAGCGGGGAACCTGCTGGAGGATTCTTTCTCTCCCTCACTCCCCCTCTGTCCCTCCTCCTACTCACACACATTCCCTCTCTAAAAGAAGTAAATAAATCTTTTTTTTTAAATGAGCAAAAGACATGAATTCTTTATCAAAGAGGATATTTCAGGGATGGCAAATAAGCACATGAAAATATGTTCAAAATCATTAGTCATTAGGGAAATGCAAATTAAAACCATGATGAGATATCACTATACAACTATTAGAATGACTAAAATAAAAACTACAGGTAATATCAAGTTCGGGCAATAATATAGAGCTCTCCTCCATTGCTAGTGAGAATGCAAAATGGAAAATTGTTTGGCAGTTCCTTATAAAGTTAAACATACATATATTTACCCTGCAACCCAATGTTCCCACTCCTGGGCATTTATCCTAAAGAAATGAATATTTATGTCCACATAAAAACCTATAAACATATATTTATAGCATTTATATGTATAATCGGCAAAAACTGGTATTAGCTCAAATGTCTCTTCATGGTTGAATGGATTTAAAAAATACCGAAAAACGTCCGTATGATGGAGTCCTACTCAGTAATAAAAAGGAACAAACTTTCAGCCCACACAACTTGGATGAATCTCAAAGGCATTTATGCTGAGGGAAAGAATCAAGCCTCAAAAGGTTACATGCTGTATGATGCCATTCACACACCATTCTCAAAGACAGAATTAGAGGGATCCAGAAAAGATCCGTGGCTGCCAAGGGATGGGGTGGGGGAGGGGCAGCAATAAAGGGATACCAGCTTGTCTGGGTAATAGAACAACCCTGTATCCTGATTATGGTGGTGGTTATATAAACCCATATATGTGTCAAAACTTACAGACCTACCCACTGGGGGTGGGGGGTGCACCTGCCTGCCTCAGTCAGAAGAGCATTCAACTCTTGATCTCAGGGTTGTGAGTTTGAGCCCCACGTTGGATATAGAGCTTACGTAAATAAATAAAACTTTAGGGGCGCCTGGGTGGCTCAGTTGGTTAAGCCACTGCCTTCGGCTCAGGACATGATCCTAGAGTCTGGGGATCGAGTCCTACATCGGGCTCCCTGCTTGGCAGGGAGTCTGCGTCTCCCACTGACCTCTCTCTCCTCTCATGCTCTTTCTCTCTCTCAAATAAATAAATAAATAAATAAAATATTTTTTAAAATAAAACTTAAAAAAAAGAGAGAGAGAGAACTACCCATTAGAATGGCTATAACCAGGGACACTGGGTGGTCAGTGGGTTAAGCGTCTGCCTTCTGCTCAGGTCATGATCGCCGGGTCCTGGGATTGAGTCCTGCATCACACAAATGTTCACAGCGGTATTATTTACAATAGCCAAAAAGTGGAAACCACCCAAGCATCCATCAACCAATGAATGGATACACAAAATGTGGTACACCATACAACAAAACATTATTGCCAATAAGAAGGGATGAAATACTGATATATGCTACAGCATGGGCGAATCCTGAACAAACACATGCCTGGTGAGATAAACCCAATAAAAAAGGCCACAGATTGCGCAATTCCATTCATATGAAATGTCGAGAACAGGCAAATCCACAGAGAGGGAGAGTAGATTCGTATCTGCCAGGGATAAATGGGAAGTAACTACTACAGGGTACAAAGTTTCTTTGGGGAATGATGAAAATGTTCTGGAATTAGTGGCAATGGTTGCACAACTTTGGGAATATACTAAAAGTTACTGAATTTTGTACCTTTTTTTTAAAAGATTTTATTTATTTATTTGACAGAGAGAGAGATCACAAGCAGGCAGAGAAGCAGGCAGAGGGGGAAGGGAAACAGGCTCCCTGCTGAGCAGAGAGCCCCATGAGGGGCCAATCCCAGGACCTTGAGATCATGACCTGAGCCAAAGGCAGAGGCTTAACCCACGGAGCCACCCAGGTGCCCCTTAATTATGTACTTTAAAAAAGGTAAATTGAGGCTTCTGGCTGGCTCAGTCAGTGGAGCACGGGACTCTTGATCATAAAGTTGTGAGTTCAAGCCCCACTTTGAATGGAGAGATTACTTAAAAATAATCTTTTTTTGTTTTTTTAAGGGTGAGGGGCACCTGGAGGGGAGCTCAGTTGGTTAAGTGTCTGACTGTTGATTTCAGCTCAGGTCATGATCTCAGCGTTATGAGATCGAGCCCCAAATCAGGCTCCTGCATTGGGTGTGGATCCTGCTTGAGATTCTCTCTCTCTCTCTCTCTCTCTCTCTCCCTGTGCCCCTCCAAAAAAAGAGTGAGTTTTACAGTATGGGAACTATATGGACAAAAATATTCATAGAACTGTATGCCAGGGGCGCCTGGGCGGCTCAGTGGGTTAAAGCCTCTGCCTTTGGCCCAGGTCGTGATCTCAGGGTCCTGGGATCAAGCCCTGCATCGGGCTCTCTGCTCAGAGGGGAGCCTGCTTCCCAACCCCCTGCCTGCCTCCCTGCCTACTTGTGATCTCTCCCTATCAAATGAATAAATAAAATCTGTAAAAAAAAAAAAAAACTGTATGCCAACAGAAAAAATGTTTCATTAAACATTGTATCTGGAGGGCAGGAATCAAGTTCTCACCTGTTTTGTGTCTCACACACTAAATGCTTAGGACAAGTGGTTCCCAAACTGGCTACACGCTGGAACCCCTGGAGATCTTCATAGACTTCTGATGTCTGGCAACTACCCCCAGACATTGTGATTAAATTGATCTAGGGTGCAAGCTGGGAACTGAGAGTTTTGAATGCTTCCAGGGTGATTCTAACATGCAGCGCAATTTGAGAACCACCAGCTTAGCAAATGGTCGAGGAACACCCATTCCCAGGAACCAAAAGGCGGCCCCTCCCCCGCTTCACTTCAGCGAAATCAGATCGGATTTGTCCTTGGCCAAAAGAACAAATGCAGTCATTCCTGCTGTTCACCAAGCTGGACAGAAACAAATTAGAACATTCCTTCCAGGTCCTTAAGGGCCACTGCTCTCTCCACAAACATGTGGTTGATCAGACCATCAGCAGCTCAAGGAGCCTATATTCTGCAGGTCCTGGCCCACTCCGTCCTTCTCAGGCTCTCTGGCTGCCCCCACTGGTAGCTGGGGATGGGAACATGGAGGAGGAGGGAAGGAGCCACTTAAACACATTTTCTGTAGGATGTTGCAAGCTTACTTGATGACCCTTCTGAGGGATACTCACGTTTTCAAAGACCAAAGGCATCAGTGGCTAAGGATAAAAATTTCAGATTCTAGCAGGACTGGTTTTGGAGGAGAGGGTCTCTTCAACCTGAGTCGAAGGCAGAGGCTTAACCGACTAAGCCCCCCAGATGTCCCTGGATCCTGTTTTCTTAGAACAGAGAATGAGATCGTAGCTAGCAGCCTTCCAATCGCACAATGACTGTGGTTTGAATTGAAATTTCATGCAGTTATGATTAGATATTGTCTGTGGCACTTAATGGACTTTATTGGGAAAGCAATCTCACACTTAATTGAAGGTGCTTTTGTATTTTCCACTGCTGTTTGATGCAGGTCAGTCTTCTCTCCCTGTCTTAATTACTAAAACTTTTGGTTGCAGATTAGATTTAAGCAACAAGGGAGTTTGCAATAGATTATAGCTGAGATGTGGAAAAGGTGAACCTTGAAGAGAGCAGGAATCCAGGAATATAAGGTCAAGATCAAGGAGTAGAAATTGGGGCTCCACCCTAGTGGATAGGGAAGTTAGAGCTCAGAGAATAATAATCACCTAACATTAATTGGATATTTACCATGTGCCAGGCACTGTTCTAAATCCTTCATGTTAATCCAATGAGGTTATTCTTACATCATCATCATCTTTATTATGAGGTACATTACTATTACTATTGCCATTTCATAAATGAGGAAACTAAGATACACTGAAGATAAAGCAACATGCCCAAGGTCTTCCAACCTTTGAGACTTCCTGCATTTGAACTCCAGCAGTTCGGTTTCAGAATCCACATATTTAACTACCATGTGAATGATGCATTTAAGAATTGTGCAGTAGGGGCGCCTGGGTGGTTCAGTGGGTTAAAGCCTCTGCCTTCAGCTCAGGTCATGATCCCAGGGTCCTGGGATCAAGCCCCACATTGGGCTCTCTGCTCAGCAGGGAGCCAGCTTCCTCCTCCTCTCTCTCTCTCTCTGCCTGCTTCTCTGACTACTTGTGATTTCTGTCAAATAAATAAATAAAGTCTTTAAAAAAAAAATTGTGCAGTAGGCAACCTGTATACCCATACTGAGCAGCCCTGATTATGGAATAAGGACTAGCTCAATGTTTCTCAACAGGAGCACAATGGGGGTTGAGGGCCAGATAACTTGCTGTGCAGGGCTATCTCAGTCCTATTTACTAAATGCCAGTACTAGGGCGCCTGGGTGCCTCAGTGGGTTAAAGCCTCTGCCTTCGGCTCAGGTAATGATCCTGGGTTCCTGGGATGGAGCCTCACATCGGGCTCTCTGCTCAGCGGGGAGCCTGCATCCTCCTCTCTCTCTCTCTCTCTCTCTCTCTCTCTCTCTGCCTGCCTCTCTGCCTACTTGTGATCTCTGCCTGTCAAATAAATAAATAAAATATTTCAAAATAAATAAATAAATAAATAAATGCCAGTACTAATCATTCCAATCATTGTGACAATCAAAATGCTCCCAGGGGAGAGTACCAGCCTCAGGAGAGAACAACTGGGATAAACAGACACCCCCAAAAGGTGTCTACCTGTCTATTTTGTGAGCCCCTTGAGACCTAAAATCCAGGTGTCTTCTTTTCCTCCTCCCCTAGCAACCAGCACAGGGATCTGCGCACGCACTCACTCCACAGCACAGAACATGCATTCTGCCTAGAGCCTGAAGCTGCCTAGTCCTCACCCCCAAGATATGGCTGAGTGCTGAATGAATGGATGTGTCCAATCTTCCCAATCTAAATTAATAGGGATGAAAATGAGTCACACATGGTAGGTTCACCTCCGACGGGCCTTCACAAACACACCACAGTTTTCACAGTTTAGAAATGAGTCATTTCTATTATGAAAAAAGAATGCAGATTTTTTTTTTTTTTTTAAATTTTGGGAAAGAGAAAAGCACCTATACTCCTACTCCCTGCATAACTACTCTGTTTCGCATGTTACCTCCATTCCCTATCTACACTCGCTTTCAGTGTATGGGGTACAGTCAAAGAGCAACCATCTGGGCTTCTGCGTGTTTTGGTTAACATTTATAAATGGTTTCCACGTTGCTACATGGTCTATTGCACAGTGTTCCTTTACACTGTTCTACTTTTATTATTATTATTGGTCCTTAGAAACATCTTTATTACAAGCGTTTTTAAAGGATCTACTTTAATTTTAAGCAAACTTCCAAGCACTAAATGTTTTAGCTAATTTCCAGGTTTATTGGTTTTCAGTTTTTCACTTTATCAGTAATGCTGCAATATACATTTTTATGTACGTAACTCTGCTTGTTTTAATTATTCAGGTAGTTCCCAGAAATGGGATTATTGAGGCAATGGGTGTGGACGTCTTTACGGCTCTTGGAACAAAGTTCCCTATCACTTTCCAAGAAATAAGTACCAATTTACATTGTTTCCCAGCAGTCTATGAGCATACCAATTTCACTACAATTTCACCAGCATTAAAGGCTCTTCTTATTTTTTTTTTTCCCCCACGATTTATTTGTTTATTAGAGAGAGATACCATGAGCAGGAGGGGCAGAGGGAGAGAGAATCTCAGGCAGGCTCCATAGAGCCCAACATGAGGTTCAGTCTTACAACCCTGAGATCTTGACCTAAGCCAAGAGTTGGACACTTAACCAACTGAGTCCCCCGGACGCCCCAAGGACTCTTCATTTAAAAAAAGAATTGTCGGGGGATGCCTGGGTGGCTCAGTTAGTTAGGCCATTGCCTTCGGCTCAGGTCATGATCCCAGGGTCCTGAGATTGAGTCCTGCATCGGGCTCCTTGCTAGGCAGGGAGCCTGCTTCTCTCGCTGCCTCTGCCTGCCACTCTGTCTGCTTGTGTGTACTCTCACTCTCTGACAAACAAATAAAATCTTTAAAAAAAAAAAAAAAAAAAAGAATTGTCGGGGCGCCTGGGTGGTTCAGTGGGTCAAAGCCTCTGCCTTCGGCCCTGCATCGGGTTCTCTGCTCAGCAGGGACCCTGCTTCTTCCTCTCTCTGCCTGCCTCTCTGCCTACTTGCAATCTTGTCTGTCAAAGAAACAAATGAAATCTTTAAAAAAAAAAAAAAATTGTCCACATAAATGAAAAGGCGGTATTTCAAGTTGACTTAAATTTGCATATCTGTGATTTCATGCATTTTCCTGCTGCCATTTATTACTGCATTCCTCTTTATATTAATAAATTGTACACAGTGTCTAGAATGGTAATTATTCTCTTCACTTCACACACCAAAATCCCACCAGAGAGGTAAGGTCAAGTTGCCCGGTTCATGGATTTGGTCAAACTCAGAAGAAAAGTTTCCTACCTGCTTAGTCCAGTGCTCTTCCCAGCCCACCTCACAGCCTCCCCCTGCTCCGAGGCGCTCAAGGTTGAAATCAGCTTGTAAGATGCTGTTCCCACCCAGGACTCCATAGGGGGCTGGTGCAGAGAGCCTGTGGCTCTGGAGTTGGTGACCGTCGTTAGCGACCATCTTGTTCCCAATAATCGGCTTAAGTCTACAGTCGTACGCAGATCCCTGCACTTGAGCCTATTTCCCTGCCTTTCAGCTCCAGGTACTAGAGTATGACTGAGAAGCTCCCCGTATTTCACCTCTGATACATTTCTTTCTTTCTTTCTTTCTTTTTTTAACATTTGTTTATTTATTTTAAAACTGTATTCATTTATTTGACAGAGAGAGAGAGAGAGAAAGAGCCAGAGAGAGAACACAAGCAGGGGGAGTGGGAGAGAGAGAAGCAGGCTTCCCAGCAGAGCAGGGAGACCGACATGGGACTCGTTCCTAGAATCATGGCCTGAGCTGAAGGCAGACACTTAACGACTGAGCCACCCAGGCCCCATCACCTCTGATGTATTTCTTAGGATTGTAATTTCCACCAGACTTGGCTGCTTCCCAAAAATCTCTACGGAGAAACCTCCCCACTTTCCACACACGGACTCCTGGTCTATGGAGTCAGAATCATCAGAGGTTAGGGCCTGAGGAGCTATGGTTTTTAACCCCTTCCAGGGACTTACGAGGCTCACCTAAGTTTAGAAGCCATGGCCTTAGGATTCATAAGATCATCCAGGGGTGCTTGCTAAAAATGCAGATTCCAGCCCCTCTAGAGTCGGGTGCTGGGCCCTGGAATGCGCATTCCTACAAGCATGCAGTCCACAGACCACACAAAGTTGACCTTTGGGGACTGGGAGAAAGCTTCGCAACCACCACTTTTGCAACTGAATCCAAACCTCCACTGGAAAACCGCTCTTCCTTCTCTGCAGAGGAACCGGCTAGACTTCCTGTAAATCCAGTTTTCTCGGAAAGCTCCAAATCATTAGCATATAAGCATTGGAGAGCGGAGGAAAAGTAGAAGTGCTTTTCTGCCCAGGAGAAAACTCTCCCTCCCAGAGCGGAAGGGGGGCCACGGGGCCAGTATGGCAGGTGGTGTTTATCTGCAATCATGGGCTATTCACCAAAACTCCCAAACCGCCTCTTAGATGCAAATTGTTCATCAGCTCCATCATGTAGCCATTCATCCTGGGGATAGATGGCAGCAATTTAAGTCATCTTTTGTTCCTCCTTCCCCCCCCCCAACCCAATCAAACTCCCAAAGAGCCAGCAGAGCCTGGAAGCCACACAAAGGCACCACTTCCTGTGTGAAAGGGACAGGACATCTACGCCAGGGGCTGGATCCCCAGCACCTGGAGTCAGGTTTGTTTGCTTAGGCAAAATCACAAAGATGTTTTGGCGTAGGTTCCAAAATATTGCCTCTCTTTATTGGAGGAAGGGTAAGAGAATATTTAACTTCACACTTCTCGCGATCTTCCTACCATACCCTCCACCAAATATTTATCTGGGAGCAGGAATCTGGAGAATCTCAGCCCAGATCGGGTCATTTGTTTATCTAACTGCCTTCACTGCAGGTTTACAGCGTATCAGAAGCAACAACCTTGGAGACCACGGACTGGGAAAGCCACTATGTATCTCTATATCATTACGTGCAAACATTGGTTTTGAGGTAGGGAAAAACCATGATGGAATTACGGTTGCACTAATAAAAATCTTTTTTAAAAAATTTCTCAAATTGACCAAGATTAAAAGGAATTCTAATACCCAGTGTTGGCAAGGATGCAGGAAGTGGGCAGCCCACTCTTCTGCTGTACTTCCCGGAGGGCACCTGGGCAGTTGGTGTCACAAGCCCTAAAAACTGGGCAAATCCCATGTCACCTCAATCACGCTTCTAAGCATTTATCCCCCCCTGCGGGAGAGCGGGATCAAAGGTGCACAGACACTACTTGTGGTGATATTGGTAATATTTTAAAATGTTCAAGGACAGGTGCGCTTGGGTGGCTTAGTAGGTTAAGCCTCTGCCTTCAGCTCAGGTCATGATCTCAGAGTCCTGGGATCAAGCCCCACATCGCATTGGGCTCTCTGCTTAGCGGGAAGCTTGCTTCTCCCTCTCCCATTCCCCCTGCTTGTGTTCCGGCTCTCACTGTGTCTCTCTCTGTCAAATCAATAAATAAAATCTTAAAAAATAAAATAATAATAACACCCTCTTAATAAGAAACTCTTCTTGCACAAAAAAGAAAAGAAAAGAAAAAAGCCTCTTAAACCCACACAGCACGTTACAGTGGTCAAGTCTCCTTTACACATTTATGTCTTTCTGTTTCTCCCTAGTCGATGTAGAAACCCTTTGCCATTATCAAGCATGTCCTCTGTACATGGCCCCATGAGAAGTATAAAAAACATGTATAAGCATGGCAGCCCAGTGGTCCACTATCAAGTTGCATATCAGGATCACCTGGAGAGCTTTAAAAAAACAACAGACAGATATCAGAACCTGTGTGGGGTGCAGGCCAGGAATTTGATTTGGAAAGCTCCCCCAAAGAGCTCTCCCTTATGCAAGGTAATAGTCCATGGGATATCAAGGGGGCGGTTCTGGAACTTGACTCCACATTAGAAGCACCTACAGAGTCTAAAGATCCCAGCGCCCAATCTGGTACCCAGAACAATTAAATCAGAAGGTCTGTCCGTGGACCCAAGCTCCCAGCATGTTCTCTAGCTCCCTGGGTGACCCCAACATGACGCCAACGTGCAGTGGTTCTCAACTCACTGAACTGAAGGAATTCAGAGGTGATAAGAGGACAGGCCAGAGTGACCTAAGAATGTTTCTGCAGGAGATGGGATCTGAGCCAGGGCTTCAAGAAGGAGAAGAAAAGAAGAAAGGAATTTGAGGGTGGAGATGTCTGTAAGGACACATTTGGCTCAGGGAAGATTGGTCCTGAGAAATAAGGCTGGGAGTGTTGGGCAGGGCCTGATTTCATGGGGCCCAGAATGTCAGACGAGGGGGTTAGCTTAATCCTAAGAGACGGTCATAGAAGATCTTGAGCAAGGTGGTGACTGCTTTAAGATTTGGGGGGAGATAAATCTGAGAGTAGAGAGCAAGTTTAGAGAGGAGCCAGCGGGATCAAATAAGAGATTATTAAAGATTTTCTAAAGTGATAAGATCTAGTAATGGAGAGGGTGCAGAGAGACAGGCATTCTCACATGCCCGCTGATGGGTTTATAAATTAGCATAGCTTTTCCAGAAGGCAGCCCTAGCCTTTAGTATGCTTTTGTGAGAATTGGAGCAAGATGTCCCTACCTCCACGAAGACACAATCCCATGCCACAGAGCACGACTCAGCGAGAAGAGCTGAAGCTGGATTTTCAACCCTGTCCTCCTATTGTCCTTG
Organism: Mustela nigripes; assembly: GCF_022355385.1. Classification (NCBI taxonomy): domain Eukaryota; kingdom Metazoa; phylum Chordata; class Mammalia; order Carnivora; family Mustelidae; genus Mustela; species Mustela nigripes. Next base: position 18,940,620 of record NC_081572.1, read on the forward strand.
ACCCTGACACCCATGAACGACAACCTCTCTGCAGTAGCCCTCTTACTGGGGGAGTTGTGGGACTGCCTATCACTGGCCCCTGCTATGGTCACCAAACACGGAACCTATAGGGACTGCTCCTACCCTAGAGCAGGTTCATCGCAGAGCTACACGTATCTTGAAGTGCCCAAGAAAGCAGCGAGGGTTCCGGAGGAACTCAGATCAGGACAGAACACATCAACGGCAAGCGTCATTGATCACCTGTCCAGCAGATATTCCCTCTTTAGCCTTGACTCAGAACCCTGCTTTTTCCATATAGCAGTGTGCCCAGCACCAAGGACAACTTAGGATGGGTCTAAGACATTCCTGTCCCCTTTGCCAGCGATTGGTCCAACAGAGCATATAACCATTGTTGGAGCTATCAACAATAAGAGGATTTGCCTTGCCCGGAAGAGAGAGGTATGTGAAGCAAAAGCCCTATTCCTGCAACCAATACCTGACCATCCACATTGTTATGTCCTCTTCGGAGGCTACAGCAAGAGGACGTGTTGGAGTGGTGACGGCTACCTTAAAACCGTGACGAATCTCAGACTCTCAGAGATCCTGAGCCAAGAGAATCCCTAAGATTCCGACTCAGTGCTCTGACCTTGCTGAATGGCTTAACTAATCCTGGAACCACTTACCCCAGAACTCATGTTTTGTGTAATAATGAAATCCCTTCACAGTTTGAGGTACTGTTCTTCAGGTAACAGTGTCACTCACAGCTGAATGCATTTTAACATTCTAAACATGCGCAAATTGATTTGTTCAACAGGAACCTAATGAGCTCCTGCTTGATGCCAGGAATTTAAAGATGGATTCGTTTCCAGCCCTCTGGGAGCTTAAATTCTAGAGGGAAAGACAGACAGTTAAAACAAATAAACCCAGGGGACAAGTGCTCAAGCAGAAGTAAGAATAAAGGACAGCGGGATGACAGAAGGCAAAATAAAATGCCTTGGTCTGAGAATAAGAGAATATATAGATAGTGTTTTGTTTTAGACATCAGCTTCAAGTGCTATCCAGGTGAAGATGTGTGGGATGCTGTGCCAGGCAGGAGGTCTGAAATAAACATAGAAACCTGGGAGGTATCAGTGAAAAGCCAGCAGTTGAAGTCATGGGAGATGTTCGCATCTCTCAGTATATCCGTCAAGGATGCTTTTGGCAGCTGCAGAATGTGACTAGCAGGACCAGCCCAGGATGCCTACGTTCATTGCCTTGACCCCGGGCAGCATGGCTGTGACTGAGCCCGTGGGTCCCTCTCCCCAGGTTCACAAGACAGATGCTGCAGCTTTTAGCACTGTATCCTCATAGCTTTTGTTTTTTCTTTAGTTTTTTTTTTTTTTTTTTCTAAGTAATCTGTACGCCCAGTGTGGGGCTCAAACTCACAATCCTGAGATCAAGAGCTGTGTGTTCCACCAAGTAAGCAGACCAGCGCCCCTTTCTCCATCTCTCCATTAAAGGCAGGAAGGGCTGCTTCTCCTCACACATCGGTCTCCTGAAATCCCTCCCACGCTCACTTCTATCCACAAGCCCTTGGCCAGGGCTATGTCATGTGTTCACCCTTCAACAAACCATGTGCAAAGGCACATTTTTTTACTGTGATTTTTTTTTTTTTTGGACCAATCATGATTCATCCCCTAGCAAAGAGGAGGGGACTTTCTGAACAAGAAGAAAAGATAATGTAGAACAAGCCTCCAACAGTATCCTCACTCCCTGAAGGAGCCAAGGGAATGGGCAAGGCCAAAGATAGAGAACTGAGAACTTGTTGACATTTTCGGGATGCGGTAGGGAGGGTGAGGGAGGTAGAGACGGAGGAGAAAAGATCTGGAAAGCAGGAGGAGACAAGAAAAGAGAGTTCCCAGAAGGAGGAAGTGGCCAACAGCTTCAAAAGTTATTAGGGAGGTCAAAGAGATGAGGACAAGCCTGGAGGCCGTTAGTCTTGGTGAGACTTTTGACCTTGGTTAAGAGTGGTGCCAAGAACATAAAAACATATTGAAAAGGGTGAGTAGGAGGTAAAGAAGTGAAGTGTTCAGGCAAATGGAAAAAACAAACTATGCAACCAGAGGGAAAAACCTTGGAGGGAAAAGCTATATTGAGCCCAGAGTTGCTAGAATCCTGAGCTATAGCCAGACCTGACTGGAGCTAACTAAGCAGGAAGACTTGACCAGCTTCCTCTCCTGCATATTCATCAGGGGCCTTCTTGCCAGCTTGAGAGGGAGGGCGAGACAGTGGAGCCTCCTCCATCCCGGCTCCATGATTAATTCCCATTTCCCTTGGGGCTTGGCACAAAAGAGGGACGAAATCACGCTCTCCCACCATCTGGGCAATTACGGTCTCCCATCAGCTGGTACAAAATGCAGGGTTTGTGACACTTGGTGGCAACCCTGCCCCCATCACATCTGGGCCTTAATCTCTTGAATTAGCCAAATCAAGGGAAATTTGGAGATGTATTGTGATTCAAGTGATGGAATAAATAACCCGCGGCCAGGCTGCACTCCAAGTCTCCCCGCCTTCGTGATGCTTCATTGCAGAAGGCAGGAAAGTTGTGACCGGCTCTGCTTTCTGACATCTTGGGGGAAACACAGGCGTCTGGGCAGGAGGGTTGTAGCTGGCATGTGCCCAGCCTCGGTTCCTCCCCTGGGGACTTCCTGGAGCTTCCCCCATCTGCTGTTCACCCTGGACCCATGACCTAGAGCAAAGGGATATCTTGGGTTGTCTAGGGGATGCCATGCTAGGCAGACACCCACCCATAACTTGGGAAAGGTTGATAGGAGGATTCTGTGATCCTCAAGCCTGGATGTGTCCCTCTATGCTGGCACCGATTATACAGCATTGGAATCCCCAGGGACTCTCTCTGTCCCCATAGACTGTCTGCTACCTGAGGGCAAAGAGCTGATCTGCCTTTTTCACACTACTCTCTGCCCAGTGCCCAGAATAGGGACTAACATAGAGTTATACTCAAGAGGTATTGACCATGTGAGCAAACAAACGAATGAATGAAAGAATGAGGGGGTAGAGAATATATTCTGGGGGCACCTGGGTGGCTCAGTGGGTTAAGCCTCTGCCTTAGGCTCAGGTCATGATCTCAGTGTCCTGGGATCTAGCCCTGCATCAGTCTCTCTGCTCAGCAGGAAGCCTGCTTCCCCCCTCTCTCTTCCTGCCTCTCTGCCTACTTGTGATCTCTGTCTGTCAAATAAATAAATAAAATCTTAAAAAAAAAAAAGTTTAGAGAATATATTCTGGCCACTAAACACTCCGCAAAGGGCATTTCTTCAGAAACCACCATGTGTCCATGGGGCCAGGTTGGCATGGCGGTGGGTGACAGGGTAGGGGTGGGTGGGTGGAGGAGAGGCAGGAGATGGTGTGTCACTGGGCTCATACCTTCTGATAGGAAAGCATCTCATGGGGACCCTCTCCTGGTCCCCTTTGGATTAGAGTACCTTCAGACCTGGTGTCATCATATGCAATATTCCCAATCACCCTGATAGGTTGGGGAAAGAGAGGAAATAAACTGATGAAATCCTAAACAGATTCAGTAAGAAACTTCTTACCTCTGTTGGGGATGCAGTCAGGACAGAATATCCCCTTCCCATCTGTGATGAATTAATTCTATGACAGGGATTACATTCTCCATTTTACAGATTTATTTATTTTTTTAAAAGATGTATTTATTTGACAGAGAGAGACATAGCGAGAAAGGGAACACAAGCAGGAGGAGTGGGAGAGGGAGAAACAGGATTCCCACTGAGCAAGGAGCCCCGATGTGGGGTTTGATCCCAGGATCCTGGCGGTCATGACCTGAGCTGAAGGCAGATGCTTAACAAATGAGCCACCCAGGCACCCCCATTTTACAGATTTAAAAAACAAAAACAAAAAAACAAACAAACAAAAACCAGGTCAAAGGAACAAAATGCCTATTTGTGTTTGCCCAACAAGTAAATACAAAAGCCAGGACTGGAACCTGAGCCAAGCCCAACCCTCTTTCCACTTGACTCCCTTGCCTCTTCGCACAGCCCCTGCCTCCCTTCACGGCTGGCCATATTTCCAACTAGCAAATCCATCTTCTCTGAAAACACGGCACATTCTAAGAGGAGCAAAGCTGTTAGGTAGAGGGTTGAACCTATCCTTAGGCCAACAAAATGATTTGCCTAGGTTTTTTTATTTCCCAGCCTGGAATATTCCCAGCCCCAAGTGGCCAGGCATTCAGAATAGAGCTTGTATCGGGCTACAAGCTTCCCAATGTCATGTGGACCCCGCGATCATGACCCCAGCAGAATGCAGATGCTTAACGACGGAGCCAACCAGGTGCCCCGAAATAGACTGTTAAGAGCCAAGCCTCTCAGGGCAGAGAGAGCTGCAGGAGTAGCCAGTCCTTTGGAGAGGTCTCAGCACTTGGCGGGCCCACTTTTCTTTTTAATTTTATTTACCCATTTCAATTTCAGTTCAGATTTTTTCTTTCTTTCTTTCTTTCTTTTTAAGATTTTATTTCTTTATTTGACACAGAGAGATCACAAGTAGGCAGAGAGAGAGGAGGAAGCAGACTCCCCGCTGAGGAGAGAGCCTGATGCGGGACTTGATCCCAGGACCCTGGGACCATGAGGCTTAACCCACTGAGCCACCCAGACGTCCTCAGATTTTTTTTTCTTAAAAAATAATCCTTAACCATTTGGATAAACACAGGAAATAATTTTTTTTTAAAGGCTGCAATCACCCATAACCTATCCCCCAGAGAAAAAACCCCTATTAACATTTCAGCATATTTCCTTCCAGTCTTTTTTTTTTATGCACATGTTACATGTTAACAGTGTGTTATTATGTACATTTTTGTATCCTTCGTCTTTTGCAAAGTGGAGCAGCTTTGTTGACTTTTATTCTGATCAAAGCAGTTCCCCCTAAGCCTACATATACCTAGAAGAACCTGAGAAGGCCAGATGATATAGAAACAATCCCATATTTATGTGTACCTACTATATTTTAGATTCTGGGGGTCCAAAATTGAGCCAAACTTTACTTTCCAGTCAGGGAAGAAAGACGGCAAACAGATAAATAAATGAATAGGATAATTTCAATTATGGTAAAGGTTTTCTAGAAACGAGACTATCACAGAGAATACTGAGGGGCAGGGATAAGTAGCTGGGGAGATCAGGGAAGGCCTCCCAAAGGAAGGGCATCTGAGCTGAAACAGCGTGGGGTGTTGTTCCAAAATCCAGAAGACACCTGCTGGGTACTGTCTCTGCAGAGAGCTTGGTACCACCCACAATGCCCCGGGGCTCAGGCTGGAGACAGGGGCTCCTCCAACATTCAGCAAGTGTATATGGAGCTTCCGCTGTGGGCAGGACACTAGAGACACAGTAAAGCACAACACAGAAGTGGGGTCTTTCCTCAGGGCACTTACTGCCTGGTGGGGACACAAATGTGAAACAAATGAACCCACCCTTATATAAACACACATATTAAGGGCCTTAAAAGACAAGCAGGGAAGAGGGGGAGGGATCTATATAACATGGGGTGATCAGAAAAGGAAAAGACCTCTCTAAGGGAGTGTGACGTTTAACAAAGAATTGAAGGATAACAGGTTGTCACGTTGGCCCATCCTGTCAGCAAGGAGTCGGCAAGGAGCCTTCAAGTAGGGGGAGCGGAGGTCTCAGAGCAGGAAAATGCTTGGAGCTGTTCGCACAACAGAAGAGTACCGTTCAGCCGGGGATTCAGAGGGAATTTGGTCCCAAAGGAGGTGGACACAGTAGGCAGCAGTTAGGAGAGTCTGAGAAGCTGGAGGACATAGGTGGAAGTTCACATTCAAAGTATGGGAAGCCGGTGGAGAGTTTTAAGCAGGGCAAGAACGGGATCTGGTTTATATATAGACTTTGGCTTTGGCTGCTGGGTGAAAAGTAGATTATAGGGTGGGAAGAGTGAAAGCTGTAAGAAATAACCGGGGCTGGGCTCGGGGACAGAGATGGATGCAGCCGTGAGAAAGTTAAGACATGCAGTTCATAGAATTTGGTGTCAAATTAGAAGTTTCTGGCTGGGGCACCTGAATAGATGGAAATGCCACTTGGAGGCGAAGAGCTCTGAGTTCCCTGGGAGCTGGGGTTGGCAGGGGGTGGAGGGGTGTGCTGAGAAGACTGAACCCCCTCCAGGTCCCTGAATAGCACAATGTCACCTTGATAGTTAATAATAGCTCCTAGGGATGCCTCAGAGTTCTGCTTTGATCTCAATATAGGACCAAGATGCGCTATTCTGCCTCAGCTTCTTCCTTGGCTTTTGGAAGCCAGAACTGTGAAATGCCTCCTTCAATGGCATTTCTGAGCTTGTATATGATTGATGATCATGGAGCCACATATTTTGCCTTCATATCTCATCAGTATAACAACATCAATAATCCAAGCAGGGGATGTCATTCCAATTTATTGATAAGTGTGAATATTCCACTTCTATGCAGGCAAGCATTCCCAATGTGACGTGGAGTGAAAATCTCCTTGTGTGCCCTATGTGTTGAAATTATTTTTTGAGGGGCGCCTGGGTGGCTCAGTGGGTTAAGCCGCTGCCTTCAGCTCAGGGCATGATCTCAGGGTCCTGGGATCGAGTCCCGCATCGGGCTCTCTGCTCAGCAGGGAGCCTGCTTCCTCCTCTCTCTCTCTGCCTGCCTCTCTGCCTACTTGTAATCTCTCCATGTCAAATAAATAAATAAAAATCTTTAAAAAAAAAAAAAAGAAATTATTTTTTGAGGTGCCTGGGTGGCTCAGTGGATTAAAGCCTATGCTTTCGGCTCAGGTCATGATCCCAGGGTCCTGGGATCGAGTACCACATTGGGCTCTCTGCTTCAGCAGGGAACTTGCTTCCCACCCCCGTCTGCCTGCCTTTCTGCCTACTTGTGATCTCTGTCAAATAAATAAATAAAATCTTAAAAAAAAAATTGTTTTTGAAGTTTTGTTTTGTTTTGATTTTGAGAAGGCTCCTTGGTCAGTGTGAAGCCCAGGGCAGGGCTTGAACTCACAGCCCTGAGATCAAAACCTGAGCTGAGATCAAGAGTCAGTTGTTTAACCAGCGGAGCCACCCAGGTGCCCCTAAAGATTGTTTTAAAGATTTTATTTATTTATTTGAGAGTGAGAGAGCATGAGCAGGGGGAAGGGCAGAAGGAGAGGGGGAAGCAGACTCCCCATGGAGCTGGGATCCCAGTATGGGACTCAATCCCGGGACTCCGGGATCATGACCTCAGCTGAAGGCAGTTGCCCAACCAACTGAGCCACCCAGGAACCCTAAGATTTTATTTCTAAGTAATCTCTACACCCAATGTGGGGCTCAAACTCATGACCCCAAGATTAAGAGTCACATGCTCTACCACCTGAGCCAGATAGGCACCCCTAGATCAGCGCTTCCTAAATTTATGGACAATCAGAATCAACTGGAGAGCTAATTAAAATCCAGATTCTAGGGCGCCTGGGTGGCTCAGTCTGTTAAAGCCTCTGCCTTCGGCTCAGGTCATGATCCTGGGGTCCTGGGATCGAGCCCCATGTCGGGCTGTCTGCTCTGCAGGGAGCCTACTTCTTCTTCTCTCTCTCTCTGCCTGCCTCTCGCCTACTTGTGATCTCTGTCTGTCAAATAAATAAATAAAATCTTTAAAAAAAAAATACAGATTCTAGGAGTGCCTGGGTGGCTCAGTAGGTTGAGCCTTGCTTGTGTTCTCTCTCTCACTATCTCTCTCTCTCTCTCAAATAAATAAATAAAAATCTTTTTTTTAAGATTTTTTATTTGTTTATTTGACAGACAGAGATCACAAGTAGGCAGAGAGGCAGGCACAGAGAGAGAGAGGGAAGCAGGCTCCCTGCTGAGCAGAGAGCCCGATGTGGGGCTGGATCCCAGGACCCTGGGATCATGACCTGAGCCGAAGGCAGCGGCTTAACCCACTGAGCCACCCAGGTGCCCCAATAAAAATCTTTTAAAAAAGAAAATAAAATACAGATTCTAGGAGACTTATCTTCTAACATTCTTTTTTTTTTTTTAAGATTTTATTTATTTATTTTTCAGACAAAGAAAGAGAGCATAAACAGGGGGAGTGGCAGGTAGAGGGAAAAGCAGGCTCCCCACCAAGCAGGGAGCCCAATGCAGGACTCAATCCCAGGACACTGAGATAATGACCTGAGCCAAGGCAGACACTTAACCAACTGAGTCACCCATGTGACCCCTAACGTTCTTATCTGATAGGTCTCTGGACTGGCACAAGAATTGGCCTTTCTTACAGTTCCAAGGTGATAATAACTCCTGTTGGTCTGAGCGAACCACACTGAGGAACACTGAGCTAAAAAACTTGACAGAAAAATATATAGCCTTTCTGAGTCATAAAACATTTATGAAAATTTAAATTATAATATAAGGCAGGGCAACTGGGTGGCTCAGCCTTACGTATCTACCTTCGGCTCAGGTCATGATCCCAGGGTCCTGGGATCCAGCCCCACATACGGCTCCCAAAGCAGGGAGCCTGCTTCTCCCTCTCCCACTGGCCCTGCTTGTGTTCCCTCTCTCGCCATCTCTCTCTCTCTGTCAAATAAATAAATAAATAAAATTTTTAAATGATAATATAAGGCAAAATGATAGTTATTTTATCATCAATCTAGTCTTTGTAGAATTGTTTGCTGAACTAGCTTCTATAACCATAAGCAAAATAAACTTTGAAAACTGTAATCCGGGACGCCTGGGTGGCTCAGTTGGTTGAGTGGCTGCCTTCAGTTCAGACCGTGATCCCAGCATTCTGGAATCAAGTCCCGCATCGGACTCCTTGCTCAGCGGGTAGCCTGCTTCTCCCTCTGCCTCTGCCTGCCACTCTGTCTGCCTGTGCTCACTCTCTCTGACGAATAAATAAATAAAATCTTAAAAAAAAAAAAGAAAAGAAAACTGTAATCCTAGGCTACCTGGATGACTCAACTGGTAGAGCACACAATTCCTGATCTCAGGATTGTGGGCTTGGCCCCACACTGTGGGAAGAGATTACTTAGAAAATAAAATCTTGAAAAAGAAAAAGAAAAAGGAGGGCGCCTGGGTGGCTCAGTGGGTTAAGCCGCTGCCTTCAGCTCAGGTCATGATCTCAGGGTCCTGGGATCGAGTCCCGCATCGGGCTCTCTGCTCAGCAGGGAGCCTGCTTCCCTCTCTCTCTTTCTCTGCCTGCTTCTCTATCTACTTGTGATTTCTCCCTGTCAAATAAATAAATAAAATCTTAAAAAAAAAAAAAAAGAAAGAAAAAGAAAAAGGAAACTGTAATCCTTATTTAATGCCATTCAGTCCATGAGTCTTTCCGGTGAAGATTCTATCTGAGAAGTTTCTTCTGTGCTGAGGGTTACCAAGTCTGTGAGACAACCTGGACCCAGCTGAGGTCTTCATTAGATTAATGGGATCAGCCACACTGTCTCTGGGAAGGCAGCCCAAACCATCTCTGGTAGGGAATAGCCATCTTGTAGAGCCTCTTGTGGGCTTTCATGTATAATTTCTAACATTCAATCAAAAATTACTAAGTTTGGTGAGGCCTGGCTGGTTCAGTTGGTAGAGCATGTGACTCTTGATGTCAGGGCTGTGAGTTCAAGCCCCATGTTGAGCATAAAGCTAATCTCAAAAAAAAAAAAAAGGTGGGGGACACCTGGATGGCTCAGTCGATTAAGTGTCTACCTTCAACTCAGGTCTTGATCCTGGGGTCCTGGGATTGGACTCCCTGCTCAGCAGGGGATCTGCTTCTCACTCTCCCTCTGACCTCTGTCCCCCCACACTGTCACTCTCACTCTCTTCCAAATGAATAAATTTTAAAAAATGTTTTTTAAATTACTAAGTATGTGAGAGACAGGAATGTAGGACTAATAATCCAATGAAAAAAATATACACTAGAAATAGGTCCGTAGATTATATAGACCTTGGAATTAAAAGACAAGGACTTACTGTATATATTTATTTACTTACTTTTTAAACCATGCAACTTTGGCTTTTATTATGCATGGGTTTTTTAAATTATTTCCTCAATCCCTCCATACACTGGCAAAAGTAAGTATACTGTTTAACTTATTGGAACTTCATTTTTAAAAAGATTTTTTTTTATTTATTTGACAGAGATCACAAGTAGGCAGAGAGGCAGGCAGAGAGAGAGGAGGAAGCAGGCTCCCCGCTGAGCAGAGAGCCCAATTCGGGGCTCGATCCCAGGACCCTGGGATCATGACTTGAGCTGAAGGCAGAGGCTTTAACCCACTGAGCCACCCAGGTGCCCCATAAGACAAGGACTTTTAAAGATTTTATTTATTTATTTGATAGAGACACATCAAAAGAGGGAACACAAGCAGGGGGAGTGGGAGAGAGAGAAGGAGGCTTCCTGACAAGCAGGGAGCCAGATGCAGGGCTCCATCCCAGGACCCGGGGACCATGACCAGAGCCAAAGGCAGATGCTTAACGACTGAGTTACCCATGGGCCCCAACAAGAACTTTTAAATAATTATTATTAATATGTTCAGAAAATAAGGGCACCTAGGTGGCTCAGTCATTTAAACATCTGACTCTTGAATTTGGTTCAGGTCATGATCTCAGGCTTGTTAGACTGAGCCCAAGTTGGGCTCCTCCATGGGTGTGGAGCCTGCTTAAGATTCTCGATTCTCTCTCTCCTTCTGCCCCTCCCTGCCCCTCTCTCTCTCTCTCTCTCTCTCTCTCTATATATATATATATATATATATCCCCCCCATTCAGAAAGTAGAGGAAAAGATGCACACATGGGGGCACCTGGGTGGCTCAGTGGGTTAAAGCCTCTGCCTTCAGCTTCAGGTGGTGATCTCAGGGTCCTGAGATCGAGCCCTGTGTCAGGCTCTCTGCTAGACAGGGAGCCTGCTTCCTCCTCTCTCTGCCTGCCTCTCTGCCTGCTTGTGATCTCTGTCTGTCAAATAAATAAATAAAATATTTTTAGATTTACAAAAGAGTTGTAAAGTTGTAACAGTAAAAAGAGTCCCTGAGGGCACCTGGGTGGCTCAGTGGGTTAAGCCTCTGCCTTCAGCTCGGGTCATAACCTCAGGGTCCTGGGATCAAGCCCCGAATTGGGCTCTCTGCTCAGCGGGGAGCTGCTTCCTCCTCTCTCACTGCCTGCCTCTCTGCCTACTTGTGATCTCTGTCAAATAAATAAATAAAATCTTTAAAAAAAAAAAAAAAGCGTCCCTGAAAAGCTTCACCCTGTTTCCTCTAAGGGGAGAATTTTTTTTTCTAGGATTTTATTTACTTATTTAAAGATAGATAGAGGGAGAGACAGAACCTACGTGAAAGGGTGAGGGAGAAGGGAGGAGCAGAGGGAGAGGGACAGGCAGACTCCCTGCTGAGCGTGGAGCCCCAGCTGGGGCTCAATCTCATGACTCTTGAGGTCATGACCCTTGAGCCGAAATCAAGAGTCTGATGCTCAACTGACTGAGCCACCCAGGTGCCCCTCAGGGAGTTTTTTTTGTTTTTTTTTTAAACAAGCATTGTATCCTTGGGCAAGTGGAACAATTCTAGGTTTTTATTTTTTCACATATAAAATAAAAAGATTGGACTATTCTCCCTAAGATCCCTTGAAGCTCCAACATTCTATGAGTCTAAACCTCATATATATTTTAAATCTTTTTTTTTAAAGATTTTATTTATTTATTTGTCAGAGAGAGAGAGAGCACAAGCAGGCAGAGTGGCAGGCAGAGGCAGAGAGAGAAGCAGGCTCCCCGAAACTCTGGGATCATGACCCGAGCGGAAGGGAAAGGCTTAACCGTCTGAGCCACCCAGGCATCCCAGATATATTTTAAATCTTGCCTAGCCGTCCCCAAAAGATAATAAAGACTATGATAAACAGTTGACATGTACAAGCTATGACTATGTGCCTATCGACTTCTGTACACTGCCTGTCATTTAATCCTCACAGAGCTGCATTTACCAGGAACCTCGTAGGTTCTGTTATGCACTTGAGAAACCGACAGTAAGTCCTGTTGGGATGTCCTTTGGAGAAATAAAGAAACTGTTCTCACAGATGTTAAAAGTCCCTGTCTGCAAATCCTACGGCTCTCTGTGCAGCAGAAAAGAAACTATGTCAGGGACGCCTGGGTGGCTCAGTTGGTTGGACGACTGATTTCCGCTCAGGTCATGATCCCAGAGTCCCGGGATAGAGTCCCCGTCGAGCTCCCAGCTCCACGGGGAGTCTGCTTCTCCCTCTGACCTTCTCCTCGCTCATGCTCTCTCTCACTGCCTCTCTCTCAAATAAATAAATAAAATCTTAAAAAAAAAAAAAAAAGAAAAAAAGAAACTGGGTAAGTGTGTAGAGATTACTTAGAAATAAAGAAGTGAAAAGAAGCTGGGTGAACTCAATTAACCCAACCTTATTTGCATTTGGGGAGCAAATGCTCCCCAGAGCATTTGCCTGGGGAGGTGGGAGTGGAGAGAGAAGAGGGAGGTAACAGGAGGAGGAATCGGAGTAGTCCTGGTGGAGGAGAAAGGGCCCTGGATTCGGAGTAGACATTCCCAATTTGAGCTTTGTGATTTCAGGCAATTCACTTAAATGCTCTAAATATCAGTTTCTACAGCCTCCAAATAGGAAAAAACCCATAATAGTAACTGCTATGGACTCAATGTTCATGTCCCCAGGCCAAATTCACGTGTCCAAACCTAATTTAATCCCCAGCAGGAGGATATTTGGAGGTAATTAAGGTTGGATGAGGTCATAAGGGTAGAGCCTCCCATGATGGGATTAAGGACCCTTTGAAAAGGAAAAACACAGGAGCTCTTTTGCCACCTGATCCTACAGCAAGAAGGCCCCCCTCTGCAAACTAGATAGAAGGATCTCACCAAGAACTGAATGAGTTGGCACCTTGATCTTGGACTTGCCAGCCCTCAGAACTGTGAAGGATCAGTTTCTGTATTTAAGCCACCAAGTCTATGATATTTTGCTATACATTCCAAGCTGACTGCATACAGGACATACTATGCATCTGGCTTGTTCTTCATTCCATAAATATCTTTTGCAGACCTCTCTGTGTTCCCAGGCGCCTGGGTGGCTCAGCCGGTTAAACATCTGCCTTGGGCTCAGGTCATGATCTCAGGGTCCTGAGATGGAGCCCTCTGGTGGGCTTTCTGCTCAGCAGGGGGTCTGCTTCTCCCTCTCTCTCTGTGTTCTCTCTCCTCTCAAATAAATAAATAAAACATTTTTAAAAAACTAAAACAAACAAAACCCAAAAAAAACCTCTGTGTCTAGCACTGTCCTAAACACTCTAGACACTCAGCTAACAAAACAAAGATCCTTTCTTTAGAAAATTTGTGGTCTAGGGGCACCTTGTTGGCTCAGTCAGTTAAACAAGCAGGCAGAGAAGCAGGCAGAGAGCAGGGGGGAGGGGGAGCAGGCTCCTTGCTGAGCAGAGAGCCTGATGCGGGGCTTGATCCCAGGATCCTGAGACCATGACCTGAGCTGAAGGCTGAGGCTTAACCTACTGAGCCATCCATGCGCCCCGTGATCCCCATTTTTAAAAATGCGGAATCTGGGGGCACCTGGGTGACTCAGTCAGTGAGTGTCCCACTCAGCCTCTGCTCAGGTCTTGATCTTAGGTTGGTGAGTTCAAGTCCCACACTGGGTTCCATGCAGGGCATGGAGCCTAGTTAAAAATAAATTAAATTAAAATAAAATAAAATGAGGAATCTGAAGGGAGCCTGAGTGTCTCCATCAGTTGAGCATCTGACTCTTGGTTTCAGCTCAGGTCATGGTCTCGGGGTCTTTGGGTCGAGCCCTGGGAGGGGCTCTGCCCTCAGTGGGGAGTCTGCTTGAGGTTTCTCCTTCTCCCTCTGCACTCAGCTGATCACTCATGCACGCTCTCTCTTTCTAAAATAAATAAATGAATATTTATTTGTTTGTTTATTTTTAAAAGATTGTATTTATTTATTAGACAGAGAGACACAGTGAGAGAGGCAACACAAGCAGGGGGAATAGGAGAGGGGAGAAGCAAGCTTCCCGCCGGGCAGGGAGCCCGATGAGGGGCTGGATCCCAGGACCCCGGGATTATGACCTGAGCCGAAGGCAGATGCTTAACGACTGAACACAGCAGAGCCCAATTCGGCTGAGGGCGTAGGGCTCCAGAGGCCCCACACTGTACCTCTATGCTATTCTAGTTTCTCCAATAACAGCCTCTTGTGGGAATCCAATAAGAGAAAGTGTGTGAAACTGCTTTATAAACATTGGAGCTGATGATGTTGGTTGGCCAAGGTCTGCAGAGACCACAACAGGCGGTGGGAGAGTGCCCTCCAGTCTCCCACCAGGTGTCACGAGGCCAGTGCCTCTTCCTCGGTCACCCTTTGCCCTGGGGTTCCCCTGGATGTCTCTGATGTGAGTGGTGGGGAAGCTGGGGGACAAGCAAAATGATGAATTCTGTTCCCTTTCCGGTGCTTCAGACGCCCCCGCAAAGACACAGCCCGGAACACTACCTCGTGTTTGGGAGTATTGTATTTGGGATCCTCATCTTGTAGGAAGGGAAGTCCCATTGGCAACCTGACTAAAGCTGATGAATCACACGCCGGGCCAGCCTCCTCCAGGCACCAGCATCCATAGCCCAGGGAGAGGCAGGAGAACGTGTCCCTCCCCGGCTGCCCGTGGGGGTGAGGGCTGGGGGCTGGGGGAGCTAGGACTTCCCTGTAGACGGCACAGGGCACAGACGTTCGCTGCTTGATGAAGGCACGCCACCGTCCCCCACCGACCCTCACACACACCCCCCCACGTGCGCAGAACAGGCTCCTGCCTCAGAGAGGGGCTTGTCAGACCTTACAAGAGGGCACGCCATACTTCTTGGCTGACTGAATGTGCCTAAGTGGAAGGATAAATAACAGATCACATTTGCAAAGCACATTACAGCTGACAAAGCGTTGTCACTTACATCAGGGCGAATGACAAGGTGGGTGTCAGAGTACCCTAATTATATTAATGAGAAGACTGAAGCTCAGAGAATTACTGTCAATTTTCAAGGTCTCACAGCTGATCAAGGGCATTTACTGAATGAATGAGTGAAGGAGGAAGGGAGGGAATGAATGAATGAATGAATGATTGAGTCAGAACCTGAAGGTCTTCCCTGAATCAGGTCTTCCCTGAATCCGGCACTGTTTCTACCATATGTCATACTATTGTCCTCAGCCAGAGTTCAACATTCTCCTCTGAGGTGTTGAAGTCGAAAGCATTGTGAGAACAAGACTGTACAGAAATGTCTCCTAGAGGGCTGATGTCACCTTCTCGGCTGATGGGTTTCTGTGGACAGTGGCCTGTCCTCCAATCCCACCAAGTCCTTGCTCTCACAGCCCTCCCAGACCACACCAGGCTGCTGGGTTGTAACATACCTCCTTACTGGCCCGTTCCCCTTCACCTGGGAGCACAGAGCTTTATTCACCCCTGTGGACTGGCACCTGGCATCAACCAGGAGATGAGTGAAAAAATGGATGAGATGTGCGGCAGATCTTCTTTCCCTATGTTCTTCAAAACAAGGAAACAGCCATAGCCTGACCCCCAGGATTCTTACCAGTGCTTTGGCAGCAAGGGAATGTGCAGGGCTAGTTCTGAAAATTCATAATTTCTCTCTCTCTCTCTTTCTCTCTCTCTCTCCCACTCCCTCTCCCCCTCCCTTAGAAAACCCTCTAATATTTAGAAAGCTAAATATCCACAGGGCAATTTCACCTCCCAGGGAGCAAAAGGGGACAAGCGCATCCCAGCTGCTCCAATCAGGACAGCCCCGAAGAGCTAGATTTTCTTTCTCCCTCAAAAGGGTCCAATAGCAGGCTTCCACCCACGTCTTGGCTCTCCCACACCCCCTTTTCCGCCTCCCTGCAGACAGCCGATGCCGCCACCCTCCCACCCAGCCCTCTGCTATCAGAGCTCTGAACACCCAAAAAGGAAAAATGATTGTGCTGAGTGAAGACAGAGCCGGGGAGGAAGGGAAGGGCTGTTTGCTGCCAGCTGACATTCTGCAGACTGGCTGCCTGTGTCTGTGCCAAGGGCGTGGTCACCAGCAAAATCTGAGAGAGATGGCAGGGAGAGAAAGAAAATGTCCTGATCACCACGGCACATCCTGAGTCGTATCTTCAAGTCTTATCTCCAAATGGACTGAATTGGCCTTTGCAAGAGGGAGGACGAGATCAAAAGCCTAGAGATGACCGAGAACTACAGGAGGTCACAGGTTCATGCCACGAACATCTCCTGGGCACACTACGTGCTGAGCAACACATGCAGCACAAGGAAGGCAGATGTGACAGACAGCATACCTGCTCCTGGGAGACCTCACGTTGGAGTGGGAGCCACAGGCGAGTCAGCCGGTGGCCGTAGTGTAAGCAGTGGTCAGGGAGAGAGGAGCCCTGGACACACGAAGAGGTCGGAGGAGGGACACCTCACCCAGATTCCAGAGTGAAGGGGAGGCAGAGAGTCTGCCTGGAGAAGGTGACATTCAACACGCTGAGTCGTGAAGAGGAGGAGGAATGAGATCAGTGAAAATGGGAAGAGAGGCATTCCGAGGCAGCAGGAATAGGCACCATGATTTGGTGAAGGGCGAGGAAGAGGAGTGGTCAGAGGATGAGAGCTCTGGTCACACATGCGAAGGAGTTGGGATGTTATTTTAAAGACAGCTGGGCTTTAGGGGCACGTGGGTGGCTCAGTGAGAAGAACATGAGACTCTTCATCTCAGGGTCATGAGTTCTAGCCCCACATTGGGGGTAGAGATTACTTAATTTAAAATTTTTTTTAATAATTAAAATTTTTTTAAAAATTAGAGGCAGTTGGGCTTTCATCATAAGGCTTTAGGAAGTGGTAACTGATCAGATTGGAATTTTGGGAAAATGAGTCTGGCAACCAAGTGGGGATTCCTGAGGGTACAAGATGGGAGAGTGAGAGATCACTGAGGAGGGTACGGTGGTAACCCAGGGACAAATGGTGATCTGATCTTAGGGCCATTCCCGTGAGAAGTAGAGGAAGACGCAGATCCGGAAGCATGTGGGAAGTAGAGTTATTGGACAGTGTGACCTGCGTGGAGGGACAAAGTGGGGAACAGGGAGAAGAGGATGACACCCAGGTTCTGACTTGGGTGTTGAGTGGGTCAGATGAATGGGGATGGGGAATCTGGGACGCAGAGCAAGTTTAGAGAGGAGGTAGATGAGTTCAGCATGGGGGCTCTCAAGTGGAAGGCAGCTGCCAACATCTGGGGAGAGATATTCTGCAGTGCAGTAGAGGTAAGGGATGGGACTCAAGAAGGGGTCTGGACTACAGTTAAACACTTGGGAGCCAGCGAAGCTGCTGTGATTAAAACCATGGGTGTGGATGAGGCTCACAGACAACACGCATGTCCGAGAATGCGTAGACGCCATCTTCCTACCCACAGGTATAATGGGTTGAGGTACCGCAAGTCTGACGCTTGGGTCAGCACGGATGCTCGATAAATTGTAGTTGAATGAACAGTAGATCCAAGAAGAGTCACGGATAATTGTTTAGCCTAATGTTTTGCTCCCAAACATGATCAGCAACATTCCCCTCTTTCTTTCAAAACTTTCTGTCCTATTGTCTCTTGTTCCTGCTCCTTGGGAAGACCTTCGAAGCCCTGCGTCGAATCCCTCCTACCAACCTTCCAGCCTTTGCAGTCCTGAGTCCTGATTGCCTTGTTCACTGTACTCACCAACTGCTCTTCCTCTCTCCCTGCCTCCTACACTCTCCCTTGTCTGATATTTTTAAACTGTTTTATTTTCAGATGGTATTCGTCACTGCCATCAGCTGCCTATTTGAGGTATTTTCATCAAATATTGTATTTGTGTAGTTAAACCATAACTTTCTGTAGAGGAAAGCAATGGCACAAAAAAATAATCCAAAAATGATCAATTTAAGTGACTTCCGATTGGGAAACAACTTTGGTCCTTGCATCTGAATATGGGTGTGTTAGATAACCCGAAAATCAAATTCAAGCAAAAATGACTGTCTTAGGGGAACTGATGCAAGAGGAACTTGCCTGAAAATTGTCTCATTTTTCCAATCTTAGGACTTCAACAAAGCGCACAGCCTTCTATGCATCCATCTTTCTATCCACTCCTTTGTTTCAACTATCCATCTCCCAATTACTCCATTCACCCACCCATTCATCTATCTATCCCTCAACACCTATCTTTCTTTCTTTCTTACTATCTAAAAACATCTTTTTTTTTTTAAGATTTTGTTTATTTATTTGACAGACAGAGATCACAAGTAGGCAGAGAGAGAGGAAGGGAAGTAGACTCCCTGCCGAGCAGAGAGCCTAATGCGGGGCTCGATCCCAGGACCCTGAGACCATGACCTGAGCCGAAGGCAGAGGCTTTAACCCACTGAGCCACCCAGGCGCCCCTAAAAACATCTTTTGAATGCCTGCTACTACACTAGACACTGAGGGATATGAAATAAATAAGATGTTGAATCAAGAATCTTCAAGTCTAAATGAGAAGACAGAGCCAAAGTAAAAATGACTACCCTGTAAGTGCTTTATAAGAAGACTTAGAAGAGGGGTGCCTGGGTAGCTCAGTGGGTTAAAGCCTCTGCCTTTGGCTCAGGTCATGGTCCCAAGGTCCTGGGATCGAGCCCCACATCAGGCTCTCTGCTCAGTGGGGAGCCTACTTCCCCCTCTCTCTCTGCCTGCCTCTCTGCCTACTTGTGATCTCTGTCTGTCAAGTAAATAAATAAAATCTTAAAAAAAGAAGAAGAAGAAGAAGAAGACTTAGAAGAGTGGACATAACTATTTCCAGGGGAATCAGGGAAGGTTTCATAAGGAAGGGTCTTGGAAGAGAAGAGAAATTTGAAGGTGGGCAATCTTTTTTTTTTTTT
>NC_081572.1:18959557-18962057 GCF_022355385.1 Mustela nigripes
GATGTGGGACTCGATCCCAGGACCCTGAGATCATGACCTGAGCTGAAGGCAGCGGCTTAACCCACTGAGCCACCGAGGCGCCCCGAAGGTGGGCAATCTTAACTCCCACAGAAACACAGGGCAGAGAAGCAGGATTTATACCCCCCACCCCCACCAAGGTTATAGACTACTCCTAGGCATGGGGAATCTATCCATGACCCAGACTTCAAACCACCTCACCTCTCCTGGCCTGTGTCTTCAATAGATGAAAAAGATTGGGGGCGCCTGGGTGGCTCAAAGGGTTAAAACCTCTGCCTTCGGCTCAGGTCATGATTCCAGGGACCTGGGATCGAGCCCCACATAGGCATCTCTGTTCAGCAGGGAGCCTGCTTCCTCCTCTCTCTCTGCCTGCCTCTCTGCCTACTTGTGATCTCTGCCTGTCAAATAAATAAATAAAATCTTTAAAAAAAAATAAAAATTAAATTAAAAAAAAGATGAAAAAGATTGTATCAGTGGTTTTTTGACTGTGTTCCAACCCCAAAATGGGCAACCAACTGCCCCAGTGTGCCAATGTTTGAGGGATTTCTCAGGACACAGGACTTTCTAAAGTCAGATATCATAAGGAGGTCATAGAGGCAGTGAGAAATAGGGGGCAGGTCTCAGGAAGAAGGACAGTCGGGGGGCTCAGAGCCCCATTTACACTTTAACTGGATCAGTCATGATGTGTTCTACATACTGAGCTTCTATGTTAGATTTTCTTTGCTCACAGCTTTAAAAATCTTTTAAAAAGTCTGAAAACCACGGAACTAAAGGATCTCTAATGTCTCTGCAGTCTTTTAAAATTAAAATTATATATTTGCGTGGACCTGGTTGTGTTGTTGTTGTTGTTTAACTCTCTCTCCTTACCATCATTCTGACTTGGACTTTTTCCCTTTGTCTCGTGAGATGGAGCAGGGACCACGAGACAGAAATAAGTATTATGGCTCAAAAGCCTTCCTTCCTTTAGGACTTTTAGAAGCTCTAAAATAAATGAGAAAATACTAAACTTAATTAAACATGGTTGGGTTTTTAAACCCAAAGCTTCCCAGACCAACCTGCAAGAAGGCATCCTTGCCTTTATAACTTTCTCCCTCTCAACTTCTATGCCACTCATTCTGAAATTATCAAATTTCAGATTTTCAGGGGGCAAATTCAGGAGTGAGGGGAGAGTAACAATATCTCACTCTAAAGAACCCTCTTTTGTTTTAGGGTGAAGCAGAGAGCTGAGAGGGGACCAGAAGAAGCCACTGGAAACCACCCAGCTCCCCCTCCCATCCCAGATCCTTCTGGCACCTCTAATTGAGGCCTGTCACAGGGAGAGAAGCCAGCTGCAAATTGCATTCATCAACGAATTACAGCAATTATAGCCCCAACCCCTTCCTAATGGGGGTGACACGTCCAGCCAGGCAATCCCTTGCCCTGATTCTGAGATCCCAAATGCTTTGGGGGTGCCAAGGTCAAGTTCCCCAGTCCAGACCCCTGACCTTTGTCCTGTTCCCACACCCCACCTTCAGACAATATGCTGGAGGATGGGGGCTCCCCCAAACTTCTCCAGGATCACTGAAGTCCACCCAGCGATCTAGGCCTCGTTCCTGTTGCTGATCTTTAAGCTGAGTTCCCTCCAGATTTGATTCTTGGGAGAACGGATCTACTGGCATTTCAGGGGCATGTTAACGATGACCTCCTGCTTGGCATTTGAGCCAGCTCTGTTCCTCCATTCCTCGTGCCCACCCTGACCACACAGGGCCAAGGCTAGGGTGAGGTTCAGATGAAACCTGTGGAGGTGTAGTGGAAGTGTCACCTCCCAAAGGAGAAGTATGTGGCCACCCACACCTGTCCACAGCTGCTTCCTCACTCCCCTCCCTGGAGCCAGCAGCTCTGGTTTCAACAGTGTGAGGGTGCGTGCGTGTGTGTGTGTCTGTGTGTGTGTGTGTGACATACCACAGGAGGATGGAAGGACCTAACACTAGACCCTCTCTTTGTCCTTTTGGGTGTAAAATTGCAACCAAATGTCCTGAAAGAATGTTCTTTTTCTCTCTCTTGCTTTTTGCCTCAGAATGCTGGCACCTCTACAAACCAGGAGAAAAAATAAGTTTCAGAGATCAGACTATCCATCTCCCAACACTTAGGCAGACACAATCACTCTTCCTCTCTAACAGCCCCTGTTTGACTTTGGGAGGGAACAGAGAAAGGAGGCTTCTTTTCTCCCTGAAGTTTCTAAGGAAGCCAACCCAGACCCCACCCTTCCCTTCCAGAGAACGTATCCTGTGCTGTCTAAGGAGGAGTCAAGCCTGGAGAAGAATTCTCCTGAACTGTCCTTTCTGTAGGAAAGGTGAGGAGGGGCACACCCAGGAAAGGGAGGACCCAGGAGAAGGGGTGTGTTTCAGATTTCCCCGGCACACCAAAGCTTTCTGCCTAGGGGAGAGCGGCAGGGCTCCCCTGACCCAGTGGCAAGGGAAGAAGTCCACAGGGATGACTCAGG
>NC_081572.1:18967057-18985463 GCF_022355385.1 Mustela nigripes
TTCTCATCTTGCTGAGGACTTGAAATCTGGGGATGGAGGAAGAAGAGGCTGGATTAGAGTTCTTTCCCTGCAAACGCTCTCTGCACATACATTTTCGCAATGTCTATAAAAATTTGAAATACATATACCCTTTGACACAATGATTGCATGACATATATGCAAGGAGGTCCATCTCCGTGGACACGCTATGGATTTAATAGGGGATTTAAATAAGAAATGATGGCATAGGAGCACCTGGGTGGCTCGGTCGTTAAGCGTCTTCCTTAGGCTCAGGTCATGATCCCCAGGGTCCTGGGATCAAGCCACGCATAGGGCTCCGTGCTCAGCAGAGAGCCTGCTTCTCCCTCTCTCACTCCCCCTGCTTGTGTTCCTTCTCTCGCTGTCTCTCTGTCAAATAAGTAAATAAAATCTTAAAAAAAAAAAAAAAAAAGGAAAAGAAATAATGGCATATTCAGACAGTGAACAGTGGAATCTCACATGGTCATCAAAAAGAAGGGGAAAAACCCCAATGTCCCAATGTTGAATAATGCCCAAAATATAAATGAGAAAAGCAAAAACCTCCTGTAATTCCCTGTATGTTGGATATGAAGGAAAGAGGGAAAAAAAATCAGAAAGATTATATATAAAAACCTGCCCCTAATATTTAGCTAGCTCTGAAATTTAGATTATGGGGTTCTCCATTTTCTAAGTTCCTTTACAGAAAGATCTGTTACTTTTGTAAGCAAGTGGGGTGGGGGAGACTGAAAAAAACAATATTATATTTTTATATAAAAATTTATATATATATATATATATATATATATATTTTTTTTTTTTTTTAAAGGAAGGAAGAACAAATCCTTTCCTCTGGTTTAGCCAGGGGAGGAGGTCCCATGACACCCACCCACAGACTCCCCAGCCGATGGCCTTGGAAGTGACGTGTGGCTACAGTCCGCCCTCCCTTTACATCCTAGTGCTGGCTTGGGCCTCCGTTACTGCCTTCACTCACTCCGCTCCCACTGGCTCCATTCACAAAAGGCCTGTTTTGGAGAACACACTGTCCCTCGCCCCCCCCCCCCCCCGCCTCAGTGGAAGTCTGTGCTTCCCAGGCCCCCGTGGAGGAATCCATCTCAAGCAAGACTTGGGATGACATGTGGTCAGTGGGGAAGCAGGGTGGGGACTTCTGGCCAGATTTGAGGCCAGAGTTCTGGACTTCAGAGATAAAGTCCTGACTCCTCAGGAAGGGGAGAAGGGGAGTGGAAAGCTGGCCTTTGAAGTAATCAGGGAGGGGATGCAGGGAGGGTGGGAGGGAGGGAAGGGGAGGGGGGAGCTCTGAGTTCCTAGACTTGCTGCCCATCTCCTATCTCTCTGGCCCTGGGAGTACAAAAAGCCAGCCTGGGAGGAAGGATCTGTATGTGCCACTAAGTAGCTATGAGCTCTTGAGCAAGTTGCTGCCTCCTCTGGGCCTTGAGACTTTTTTCCTTCCTCTTTGTTCTCTCTCTTCCTGGAACACATGCAGCACAGGACTGGAGAGGGGCAGAGGAGGTGAGGCTCCACTGCCATCCTTGCTGGGGGTTGGGCAAGGCACCTGGGGCAAGTGCAGTCCACCTGGATTTTACCATCCAGCTTGTGCAAGGAGAGGAGGTGACTGGTGGGGGAAGGGCAGCTCAGGGGGAGCCCAAATTCTGGGCCCATTGGTATCCTTCCACTCTACCACAGCCCCTATCTACCACTCCTGGCACCCCGAGACCCTCTGCTCTCAGGATCTCCTCAAGATCCATCTCAGGACCTCAAAGAAGTTCTACTTGCGGGGCGCCTGGGTGGCTCAGTGGGTTAAAGCCTCTGCCTTGGGCTCAGGTCATGATCTCAGGGTCCTGGGATCAAGCCCCACATCGCATCGGGCTCTCTGCCCAGCCGGGAGCCTCCTTCCCCCCTCTCTCTCCCTGCCTCTCTTCCTACTTGTGATCTCCGTCAAATAAATGAATAAAAATCTTTATTTAAAAAAAAAAAAGAAGAAGAAGTTCTACTTCATGAAGAAGCTGGGACAAGAAAACTACAGCCCATCTCCAACCCTGATCCCACCCCCATTCCAAGCCTGTGGTCCAGAGCTCAGCATGCAGAATCCCTGGGGCAGGGGCGCCCAGGGACTCAGGTGGTTAAGTGTCAGAATCTTGGTTTTGGCTCAGGTCATGATCTTAGGGTCGTGGGATCGAGCCCTGCCTGGGGCTCCATGCTCAGGGGGAAGTTGGCTTGAAAGATCCTCTCCCTCTGCCCCTCCCCACCCAAATAAATAAATAAATCTCTTAAAAAAAAAAAAAGAAAGAAAGAAAGAAAGAAAAAAGGGGCGCCTGGGTGGCTTGGTGGGTTAAAGCCTCTGCCCTCGGCTCGGGTCATGATCCCGGGGTCCTGGGATCAAGCCCCACATTGGGCTCTCTGCTTGTCGGGGAGCCCGCTTCTTCCCCTCTCTCTCTCTCTCTCTGCCTGCCTCTCTGCCTACTTGTGATCTCTGTCTGTCAAATAAATAAATAAAATATTAAAAAAAAAAAAAAAAAGAATCCCTGAAACAGGAGGATTATTCCAAAGCTCCTGATCCCCACCCAACCAGAAGGGAGCTTTCTTACCAGAATCTTCCACTGCTCCCCTCTCCCCACAACCCCTTCAATGCAGCTGGCTTCTCCATCTCACTCTCTTGCTGCCAATACGGCTTCCTCCACCCTCACCAGGCCAGAAGGATGTGGGGAAGAGCTGGGACCCTGGCAATCTCCTGCAGACATGGTCCCTGCCCAGGGCTGGAGTCCAGGGGAGCAGAAGATGCTTCTAACCAGAGAGGGAGGCCAGGTGTTTGGCAGGGCCAGAACCAGGAACTGGGCCCCTGGAAGCCCCTCTGCAGGGGTGTAGGAGGGTGCTCTTCTTCCAGATCTGGAGACCCCAGTCCCCCAGGTGACCAGAAATGGAGAAAACATGTCCTTGGAGATTCTGAGATAAAAGGACATTATTGTGGTGGAATGAGGAGGAAAGAGCTCCCAGCAGGACAGAGGACCTTCTAGCCAAGTCTTCCCCAGCCTGTTCCTGGGCAGAAGAGGACTCTGCCCTGAGGACTGAGAGAGATGAGTCACAGGCGTGTGTAGAGGGGAGCCAGGTAGCACGTGTCTCCAGCAGAACCAGCCCAGCAGCTCTGTTAAGCAGGCCCCTCGCTGACGCACACCTGGGCACCCTTCTGGATCCATGCATACCCACTCGTATCCTGCCAGCCAGGAAGGGGAACAAATCTGAACCAGCCCAGACTCCACAGCAAAACTCAGCTTCTGCTGGTCCAGGCTAGGAAGGAGCAAGTTCCTTAGGAAGTCCCCCCGAACAGGCCAGTCAGCACCTTCTCTCCCTCCCCAGCTCCTTTATTTGATTCTGGAGTGGGGACTCTGAACCTGCTCTGGATCCCACTTTTGCACGAAGGGTAGGGGTGGGACCAGGGGGCTGAGGGCTGGAAAGAATTGTGCGTCTTTAACCCTCTACTCCCACCCAGGCTAGGAGGATCTGATTGTTGGTCATCTCTGACTCAGTGGGCCCTGGGTGTTGGTGGAGGGGGCAGACTTGAAAATCTGGGCAGAGGCCCTCTGGACCTAACAACAATAGCCTTTATTCGCTTTTTAAGATTTTATTTATTTTAGAGAGAGCATGAGCAGGGGGAGGGGCAGAGGAAGAGGAAGAGGCAGACTCCCTGCTGATCGGGGAGCCCCCCCACAGAGCTGGATCCCAGGACCCTGAGATCCTGACCTGAGCCACCAACTGAGCCACCCAGGCACCCCTAGCATTTTCTTTTCCTTTTCTTTTTGTTAAGATTTTACTTATTTATTTGACAGAGATCACAAGTAGGCAGAGGAGCAGACAGAGAGAAAGGGGGGCACGGGAAGTAGGCTCCCGGCTGAGCAGACAGCCTATGGGGCTCTATCCTAGGACCCTGAGATCATGACCTGAGCAGAAGGCAGAGGCTTTAACCCACTGACCCACCCAGGCACCGTAGCATTTTATTCTTATCCTCGCTATGGGTGACCTACACCTTCCCCCTCCTCCCCTAGAGGGGGAGTAGATGTCCAGCAGTCCACACTCCCACCAGGCACAAACCCAGACTACCACAACAGCCCCTCTCCTGGGAACAGCCACCATTCCTAGAGCGGGGCAACTCACAGCTTAGTCACCAGGGCAGGGCTGGCTCAATCCAGCCCAGACCTCCCCAGCAAGAGCCCCTGCTGCCGCCAGGGAGCTGCAGTCAGCAGGATTGAGCACACGGAGCTGGCTGAAAGCCAGGAAGGAATTACTTTCCATTCTCACAGGATCCCCCAAGGTGGAAAAAAAAAAAAAAAAAGGATCAGCCTGAGTGCTGAGGAGTGGGGGAGGATGAAAACAGAATGGCTCCTTGAGGACTTCTGTATAGAGACTTAGGAAAGTCCTCTCAAGGACCAGCCCTATGAGGGGCAACGTAAGAGCCAGGAGATGAGGGGAGAGGCGGGAAGCAGGGGAAAGGGACACCCCAAAAAACGGCAGAAACCGGGGAATAGCTTGGGAGAGGGCAATTTCAACTCCATCTGTAATTTCCACCAGCCATCCCAAAAAGAGTGTTTCCCTTGCAAATTCAGCTTTGAGATAAACACCCTCCTCCTCATTCCTGCCACCCGTATAAAAATCTGGGGCTACTCCTGGGGCTGGGTAAGAAAATACCAGACCAAGGTCAGAGCTACAGTATCATCAGTCTTTAATAACTTATAGGCAAATGCTAAAAAATAGTTAATAATAATACAGAGGGCACACATGGCTTATAAAAACAGTTGTGGATCTACAAACGTGGGGTAGGGTTCTTGGCACTTTCACACAGACACAAAAATAAAGACTATTGTGACTAGCATCCTTAGAAAAGCAGCCTTAGGGGACACCCCATTTGGGGGGGTGGAGGTGGGGAGACAGTTCTCGTTCATTCCAAATGCATTCTCCAAACAACCTTCTTTTGCCCCCAAAACACATCTCATCAACAAGCCAGAGAAGAAAAAGAAGAAACAGGGTCGAGGTAGAGTCACAGCTTACATTTAAGCCTCCCCAGTCCTGCAGCCTCCATTTCTCCAGAGAGGAGGATAAGGGAGGGAGAGGAGAAGTCATCCCATCTCCCCTCCCGTGCGGTCCCCAGTGCTGCACCAGAACAGGACCCCCAGTGTGCTCCTCAGTCCTTCATTGAGGCGGACGGGTCCTGCACCCCAGAGCTGAGTGAGGGGCCAGAGGCTCCAGATGGCTCTCCGGGTGTGCAGACCCCTACTGGTGAGGAGGGGACAGCCTCGGGTCACCGTCTCTTCTTGCCTACCCGGGCTGCCTTCTTCCTCTTGAGGATCATCTCGTACAGGCGCTCCAGGCCTGGCTGCAAGCCCAGCCCATCCACAGCACTGCAGCCCTGCACATGGGTGAGTGTGGCCGCTGCAAGCTCTCGGACGGCCAGCCTCTTCTCAACCTCTGCGGCGCTCAGTGCCCCAGGCTGATCCTGCTTATTGGCCAGCACCAGCACAGGCACACCCTGGTTGTCCGAAGACCGACTGATTCGGTGGAGCTCCACCTTGGCCTCCTCCAGGCGCTCAGCCTCGGCAGCATCCACCACAAACACCAATCCGTCTGTCCGCCGTGTGTAGGAGCGCCACAGGGGTCGCAGCTTCTCTTGGCCCCCCACATCCCACACTTGGAAGGTGATGCCACGGGACCCTCCCAGGGGCACCCGGATCTTCTCTGTGTTGAAGCCTTTGGTGGGGACGCTCTGGACAAACTCCTTGAACTTGAGCCGGTAGAGGAGTGAGGTCTTTCCAGCAGAGTCCAGTCCAATGACCACAACATGCAAGGCCTGGAAGTGGGGCAAGAAAGAGGCGGCAGTGGGCGCCATCTCAGTCAAGTGGTTCCCCATGGTGAGCTCCAGCTAAGGTGCAGGTCTTGAGGCACACAGTAGAGGCAGGGAGGTGGCCGTGAACGGCAGGCTCTTGGGACAGGTGCTGGGTTATCTGGACAGGGAAAAGTCACGAGAGAAAAAAAAGGAGACGCTTTAACAATAAACATGAAATGTGCAACTTCTAGATCCTTTCCTCAATCAGTCGCCCATCCTTCCTTTTTAAAATTCCGGCTTTTGTTTCGTTTTTTAAACAGCTCCATGTGTAAAAGAGGCACTCCCCGCTGTCAGGGGCGACATGATATACAGAGACCCCCGGTCCTGGACACAGGTTGCGGGGTGAAGCCTTGATATGGATATGGTCGGCTTCCCGCGCCCCTTCTCCGAGCTCGCGGCGCGGTAGCAGACGCAGAGACCCTTATTCCCCACGCGAGAATCCTTACAGGAAAAGGCAGGTCGGGCAGCGCCCCCCAGTTAAGGGTTAGGGTACGGGCGCTGAGTCGGGGCAGTAAAGCCTGCTCCCGCCTGCCCACCGCATCTCCAAGCGGTTGGCACGCCCCTCCTTAACACCGTAACCCCCTTCCCACGGTCCCGCGACACTTCGCCTTGCACGGATCGCCTTGTCCTGCTCCCCAGGTCCCCGCACCGGGGCCACCTCAGCTCCCCCTGAAACAGCCCCTTTACCTTCCGGCAGCCGCACTCTCCCCGGACCAGCCACCCGAGCCGCCACACGAACTCCACTCCCACCTCCGGCGAGGCGCCACCACCGCCGCCACCGCTGCCACTGCGGAACAGCCCCGGGGTCTCCGCCTTAAAAAGCCGCGCGAAACGTCACGCAGCGCGAGCCAATCAGCAGTCCCTCAGCGGCGAGGCGGGGCGGGGCGGGGCGGGGCCTGGAGATACGTGACCTGCGACCCCGACAACCCCGAGGTGGACGTCTCTGCTCAATACGTGAACGTTTTATTTGCACTTTTCTCCCATAGTCTAATATTTGGAGGTAACTCGGGATGGAAAGTGGGAGGGACAGACGTGGCGGCGTTTGACTTGGAAGGAGAGCTGAGCAGCTTCGTACTCTACGCCGTGGCATCCTCCCCGCCCACACAGAGAGCCACCCCACCCGTACACCGTCTCCGCCAGGGTCTCCTGGAGCGATGCTCACAAATCTTACTCCTTCATCTTTACTAAGTCAGTGTTCAAACCTGTGTAAACCCTGGAACCTCATGAAACAGCCTGAGGCACAGACTGGTGCAGTCTGCATTCTACAGGGGAGGAAAACTCCGAAGGGTTCAATGACTTGAATAAGGTCACCTAGGCAGGACGCGGCTGAGCAAGGGATCTGTCTGAATCCCAAGTGTGAGACCTGACGTCATAGCTGTCCCTCCTCTCTCATCCGAGAGGACATAGGGTTAGGCATCCTCAGCAGAAATCCCTCAGTTGCTGGTTCTAGTGCTGACCGGAAGCAGACACCCCAAGGGCCTCCCTTGTTCAAAGAGATAGAGAGACTTCTTCACTGCACAGGACTTTGATTGTCCTCATTCGTACTGTGTGCTCTGCCGGAGAGACCTCAGATAGAGAGGAGGCCTAGGTCACAGGGCCGGACCTCAGAGGGCTTAAACTCCAAGACCCACCACTGACAGGGAACACTAGACCTTTGTAAACCCTAGGTAAGTAGGACCTTGTAGGACAGGGCACCTGGGTGGCTCAGTGGGTTAAGCCTCTGCCTTCAGCTCAGGTCATGATCTCAGGGTCCTGGAATCAAGGTTCTCTGCTCAGCAGGAGCCCTGCCCCCCCCCAACCCCCAGCTGCTTCTGCCTACTTATGATCTCTCTGTCAAATAAATAAAATCATAAAAAAAAAAAAAAGTCCGCATAGGGCTTCAGAGAAAGGAGAGGTGTGAACTGGAAGCTTCTGGAAAGGTTTCTGTAAGTTAATGAGTACTGTGTAGGATTGGTTAGGAGGGGGATAGGACGGAATGGCATCTCCCCAGCCATTGCACCCTGATACAGTTTGGGCAGCCCAGAAGGGGAGGAGATGTCACAAAAGGACAGATGAGCAAAAGGATATCAGTGATTACCTGCGGGGGAGGTAAGTGAAATTGAAGGAGGGGAGGCAGATCAAAGAATAAGATCATAACCCTATTATTTCCATTTTTTTTTTTAAGATTTTATTTATCTGACAGAAATCACAAGTAGGCAGAGAGGCAGGCAGAGAGAGAGTGGACGGGGGTGGGGGGAAGCAGGCTCCCTGTGGAGCAGAGAGCCTCATGCGGAGCTCGATATGGGGCTTGATACAGGGCTCAAGGCCGGGCTTGATCCCAGGATCCTGGGATCAGGACCTGAGACGAAGGCAGAGGCTTTAACCCACTGAGCCACCCAGGCACCCCTATTATTTCCAATTTAAAAGGAGGCTGGATTTTTACATTTCCCGTGTAATTCAGTATTAACCCTTTTTAAAGGTTATATTTGAGGGGGATCGGAAAAAGAGTAGGGGAAGTCACTGCTAGACAGGGAGGGCCTAGCCCTTTCCTGTCCACTGGTCTCCCATCCGTTTAGCACCAGCCCGCCTTGCCACCTCCGTCTTTCCCTCCCTCCTATAAAACCAGCCACCTGGTTTCCCCAGCAATGTAGGGAGCCTCCTTGAATCCCTGGAGACATCAAGACCTTAGGAAATTAGTGTTATACTCCATGTTGGGGGGTAGCAGATTACCACAAGAGCTAAGACACAGAGAGGGCCTGTGTTAGGAGAGGGGAAGACGGCAGGCCACGAAGTCGGAAACCGCTACCATGCTGAGTGGCCACTGCATGCCAGGCTCTTCTTCTGAGAACTCTGTATACTTTTCCCTTTTATTTTTTTATTTTTTTTAACTTGTTTTTTTAAAAATAAGCTCTAGGGGTCCCTGGGTGGCTCAGTCGTTAGGCATCTGCCTTCAGCTCGGGTCATGATCTCAGGGTTCTGGGATCAAGCCCCACATTGGGCTCCTTGCTCAGCAGAAAGCCTGCTTCTCCCTCTTTCACTCCCCCTGCTCATGTTCCCTCTCTTGCTGTCTCTCTCTGTCAAATAAATAAATAAAATCTTTTTATTTTATTTATTTGTTTGTTTGTTTGTTTGTTTATTTGACAGACCGAGATCACAAGTAGGCAGAGAGGCAGGCAGAGAGAGGAGAGGGGAGCAGGCTCCCTGCTGAGCAGAGCCTGATGCGGGACTTGATCCCAGGATCCTGGGATCACGACCTGAGCCCAGGTCCCTAAGATCATGACCTGAGCTGAAGGCAGAGGTTTTAACACACTTAGCCATCTAGTCGCCCCTAAATAAAATCTTTTATTAAAATAAAGTAAGCTCTACACCCAACGTGGGGCCTGAACTCACGACTCTGAGATCATGAGCCATGTGTCTCACCCACCGAGCCAGCCAGGTACCCCATACTTTTCCTTTTTAATATACAGCTCAACCCAAGAAGTCAGTATGGTTATTCCAAAAAGAAGAAAGAAGCACTGAAAAGTTAGGTAATTTGTCCAAGGTCAGGCTGCTAGAAATTGGCCAAACTTGGCATTGAGCAAATGTTACAATGGCTGTGAAACTGAAAACACACAGTAATGAGAAACACAGATTGTCTCGTTTTTCTTCTGCAACCTCTGAAACTTCCTGGGCCTCACAACTGAGAGGGAAATTGTCACTTGATTATCTGATGAAAGTGATAAAACTGACAATCCTACTCCACCCTTCATCTTTCTGGTTTGCCAGAGGTGTTGATGAACAAATGGGTAGGAGGGGGAGGGGCAGGGAGAGGTAAAGGAAGGGGCCCAGCTTGTCAGGGCAGTGCTAGACTGTGGGCTTACCGAAATTTGTCCCCTTTATACTGTGGGCTTACCGAAATTTGTCCCTGTCTAGCAGGGAACTCCGGGAACTCCGGTTCCCTGCCCCCCTCCCCCACATACACACCCTGTCCCCAGGGAGCCTTCCTCCATTAATGACCATTTTCCTTCCTGGCAGCCTCATGTCTGCAGCCCTTTCTCTCCACAAGATCACAGCCCAGGACCTTCTGTATTGGGGGATTCACTGCAGAGAACATTTGAACATCCGTACATTGAACAATCATATATGGGGTGCCTGCTAGGTTCTGAGCACACAGCCCTGAGTGAGATAGTGAAGGACCTGCCCTCTTGGAATGTACATTCTAGAGGGGAGAGGCAGGCAGTGAAATAAAGAAGATGGTTTCAGATGGTGATACTTGCAATCGAGGGAAATAAGACAGGGAGATGTGCCAGAGAGAGACTCAGGAAGGGAACTATTTCAAACTGGGGAGAGAGGAGGCTTCTCAGGAAGTCCTCTCCCATAGGTGACATTAGAGCCAAGGATAAAGCCACAAGGAATCAGGTCAGCATTCAAGACAGAATGACAGACTAGCTGGGACCTACCCACTTCCTTCCAAGGGCTCCCCCACATGGATGGGATTCCATCCTTCTTCATCCTCAGAGCTGTCTCCCTGCCAGATGAAGCCCTTAACCCAGGGCTGGTTCCTGTCATCTACAGCTCCAAGCTGCCCAGCACTGTGCCAGTGGACAGTCAGGAAATCTTGCATGAATTCATATCCCTGACTAGGAAAACCAAACATCTACGCTTAGCCTGGGAGATTCCTGGTCTGGGGTTCCTCAGCCTTTGAGGGTTCTGCTGATACTGGGTTAGCCAGGGATGCCTATAAAACCCTGTGTTTCTGGGCAAGTTCTAGGTAGTATTGGACTCTGGGGACTTTATTGAGGACAAGGGACTTTCTTAGAGGAGGAAAAACAGAGGCCAGGGGTGGGGATGACGCTGGAGAGAGAAGCCCCTCCTCAAAGCCTGGCAGGCTGAAACCCTGGGCTGAGAGTCAGGGTGAGTCCTGTCCCTCACCAATAGACTAGCTTGGAAAAGTCACTCTCCCCCCTGCCCTCCGGGTTTAGGCCATTCCAGGTCCCTTCAGCTACCAATAGTCCATACGCAGAAATAGCTGAGGATAAGAGATGAAGGAGCTCACCAAGGAAGGGGCTGAGAACATCCTTGTCTCCAAGGGAGGAGTGAGCCGTGAAGGAGGGAAGCCAAAGAAGCAGCTGGCAGCTTGGGAATCACAAAGACTCTTTTTTCCTTTCTTTTTTTTTTTCTTTTCTTTCTTTTTTTTTTTTTACGGTTTATTTATTTATTTGAGAGAGAGAGCAGGGGTAGGGGCAGAGGGAGAGGAGAGTGCATCCTCAAGCAGACTCCCTGAACAACGCAGAACTGGCACGGGGCTCCATCCCACGACCCTGAGACCACCACCAGGAGTCCAGAACTTGAGTGTAAACCAAAAGTCAGCCACTCCACTGACGGAGCCACTCAGGCACCCCCACGAAGACCCATTTTTCAAATCCCAGCTTTATTTACTCAGGAACAAAATGGAGAAATTACAAGCTACCTCTTAGAATGAGTGTGAAGAGGAAAAAACCATGTATGGAAGGACCCCATAGGCACCCTTCTCCCCTGCAGGCGGCCCTCTCAGAAGCAACGATCCCAAGACCCAGTCCCAGGGCCTGGGGCTTAGGTCTAGAAAGGAGCAGATACTGCCCCCTGGTGGATATGTTTGTCACTGACTGATCCCCAAAGAAAAGTGGAGGGAGGTTAAGTTTTAAGTTATGTATATAAGTTATATGCAGGTTCCTTTGCCTCCTTCTGGAGTCTTCCATTCAGACAGGGCCTTTTTTACAGTTTGAGGTTGGAAATGAAAAATATACCCTCTTCAAGTTTTTCTGTGGAACTGAGATCAGATTTAAATGAACATTATTTGTGGGGTACCTGGGTGGTCCAGTCAGTTATGAATCCAACTCTTTGATCTCAGCTCCGGGCTTGACCTCAGGGTTGTGAGGTCGAGCCCCACTGTGGGCTCCGTGCTCGGCATGGAGGCTACTTCAAAAACAAAACCAAAACAGAAAACCATGATTTGAGCAGAAAATTTCATTTCGGTGACATTTCCCATACTGTTACTGAGGGCCTAATGACAGGGGCAGAGAAGGCTGAGGCAGGAGGAAGCTCCAGGGCAGGGACGGTTATGAAGAGCTCGGTGGCAGCCATGTTTGGGTGTCTGTGAGGAGGGATGTCCAGCGTCCATGCCTAGCACTCAGGGGAGGGCCGGAGGAAGGGATTTGGGTAGTCAGCAAGAACCAGGCACGAGAGCCCCCAGGAGAAAGAGAATACCTCAGAAACAAGGAACAGCTGAACTGAGAGGCAGAGAAGGGAGAAAGGCAGGCCCATGCTCTGGAGGGAACAGGTTGACCGCCCAGGTATCCAAGCTGGGTGGGCTCCTTGGAGCATTCACAACAGGGCCGGTCCCCAGTGACCTCATCCGTTCGATTCAGTCTTTCTCCTCAGATTGGGGTGGGGAGGCTTCTCAGTCCAGCCCTCCATGTGATCTGGCACACACTGAGAGGTTAGTGTAGGCTTCAACCCATCGATCTCAAATTTGAGTGTACGTCAGAATCATCTAGAGGACTTACTAAAAACACAGATTGCTGAGCCCCACCTCTAGAGTTTCTGATTCGGTCAGTCTCGGGCTCACAGACCCAAAAATGTGCATTTACAGCAATTTCTCAGGTAATACTGATGATGCTGGTCTGGGGGCCACGCTACGAGGACTATTGGCTTAAAAGAGGAGTTCCAGTCCTGACTTTCACGTTTCCAGTGAGCCCTTGGGTACATTATTTATCTTCCCAGCCTCAACCTCTTCATCTGTAAAATGGGATAATACTTACCTCACATGGTTGTCATGAGAACTGAATAAGGTTAAATGTGTGAAGCAGTCCACAAAGGAGTTGGCCTATATAAAGTTCTCTATGCCTGGTAGCTGTTATGATAATGATATTAAATTAGTTTATCTCAGGGCTCCTGGGTGGCTCAGTCGCCCTTCTGCACAGGTCATCAATCCAAGGTTCTGCTCGGCGGGAAGCCTGCTTCTCCCTCTCCCGCTCCCCTTGCCTGTGTTTCCTCTTGCTGTGTCTCTCTCTGTCAAATAAATAAATAAAATCTTTTAAAAAATAAAAAAAAACAAATGAGTTTATCTCAACCAATAAAACTACAGAAAAAAGGACCCAGGAAACCAGTTTAATATGGAATATCTTCCTCAGATAACACACAAAGTGACATATACAAATTGATCCTTGGCTGCCATTTCTTTTCCAATGTATATGACTGAAAGCATTGCTTTTCAGAATTTCATGTGCATATTAACCTCCTGTTGACCCTATTAAAATGCAGATCATGGGCTCCTGGGTGGCTCAGTCATGGAGCATCTACCTTCACTTCAGGTCATGATTCCAGAGCCCTGGGATCTAGTCCCATGTCGGGCTCCCTGCTCCATGGGGAGTCTGCTTTTCCCTCTCCAACTCCTCCGTGGTTGTGCTCCCTCTCTCTCCTTATCTCTCTCTGTCAAATAAATAAAATCTTTAAAAAATAAAATAAAATGCAGATTATGTTTCAGTAAGTGTTACAGACTGAATTGTGCCCCACCCACTCAGGTTATATATTGAATATTCAATACTTTATTCAAGTAAAAATTCAATATTTATATATTGATGCCCCACCCCCCAGTGTGATGGTATTTAGAGGGGAGGCCTTTTGGAAGGTAATTTGGAGAGAGGAGATTATGAGAGTGGGGCCCTCAGGATAGGATTCCCTTAAAAGAGATGCCAGAGAGCCAGAGATACCAGACAGAGAAGGTGGCCATCTGTGAGCAAGGAGGGACCTCACCAGAGTGCTATCTGGTTCAGCTGGTACGCTGAACTGGGACTTCCAGCGTCCTCCACGGTAAGAAAAGAAATTTCTGTTCTTTAAGCTCCTGGTCTACAGTATTTTGTTATGGCAACCAGAGCAAACTAAGACAGTAGGTCTGATGCGGTGCCCAACTTTCTGCATTTCTAACCGGCTCCCAGGTGATACAGATGCAGATGTTCACAGACAGCGCTTTGAGCAGCAAGGATCTAGAACAGATTAATAGAAAGTTACCCTAAAGGCTGTGCATTTTCCCTGACGGTGAGTACTTTTTTGGTGTCTTTTTAAAAATTTTTTTATTTTCTTTCTTTTTTTTAATTTTATTTATTTACTTGACAGTCAGAGATCAAAAGTAAGCAGAGACAGAGAGGGGGGAAGCAGGCTCCCCGCTGAGCAGAGAGCCCAACGCAGGGCTCTATCCCAGGACCCTGAGCAGAAGACAGAGGCTTAACCCACTGAGTCACCCAGGCGTCCCCTGACGATGAGTACTTTAAATGTTCTCCTGCAGATCTACAACAGAAATCTGCTATAATCCCAAGCCTCTGATGAGTCTAGAGGCTTATTATCCCGAGCCTCAGCAATCATTATTAGATAAAAGAATGTATGAGCTAAGAGTTTTGTCTGACCCCTGGTCACCTTGCCTACTGCAAAGACCTTTGGACTTGGAAGACTTTTGGAAGTACCCAGGGTGAGCCAGGCAGCTTCTGCAAGCTGGATTTGCAAACTGGGGATGTTAACACTTCTCAAAGGTGTTGTAGAGGTTAAATGAGAGGTACCCGGTTGGCCCAGATGATAGAGCATGTGACTCTCGATCTCAGGCTTGTGAGTTTGAGCCCTACCTTGGGGGTAGAGTTTACTTTTTTAAAAAAAAAGGTGGTTTGTTTGTTTGTTTGTTTGTTTTAAGATTAAATAAGATTGTGACCATGCATGTGCCATAAACTGCACCTGGCTCACACACAAGGACACTAAAAAAAATAATAATAATTAGAGTTGAGCCCCATGAAACAAGTTTCTTGGCCTCTGAATTGGAACTCTTTGCTCCAAAGCTCATGTTGGCTTCCTGCACCTGAAGATTCCAGGTAGCCAGTAGGGTCTGCAGCAAGCCCAGCATGGGGAAGAGAGGACAGAGGGGGAGGGGGTCGAGAGATGGACTACCTGGGCAGGTGCTGGAAATAGAGAGGGGACAGACCTTCTCCTGCTGTTGGGCCTTATCCAACTTGGGATAGGGACTAAGATACCTGCCCAAATGGCCAGGACACCAGACAGGACAAGAAGGCCAATGAGAGATAAATAAATGCTTGGGGTGTTCAAACCACAGCAACCCCCTCTCAGCCAATCCAAATTAGTGAGTAAATTAGATGGTCTGAGACACACAGATCTGAACAGAGATCATAGGATTAGAAGGCCCAAAGAGTCACGTTGGGTGCAAGCTAAGCACCTTATGTATTATTTCATGTGACTCTCGTGCATTCGTTCAACAAATATTTATCAAGCGCCGAATACATACTGAGCACTGCCTCAAGTGCTGCGGATAGAACAGCCACAAAACCCCTATCAAGGTGAGAAGCACATAAACCAATATATGTGAATATTTATGAATATATCTAAATTAAGTGTCTTAAAATATTTTTTAAAGATTTTATTTAGGGGTGCCTGGGTGGCTCAGTCGTTCAGCAGCTGCCTTCAGCTCAGGTCCTGATCCCAGGGTCCTAGGATCAAGCCCCGTGTCAGGCTCCCTGCTCAGCGGGAAGCCTGCTTCTCCCTCTCCCACTCCCCCTGCTTGTGTTCCCTCTCTTGCTGTCTTTCTCTGTCAAATAAATAAATAAAATATTTTGGGAGCCCCATGCAGGGCTCAGACCTAGGACCCTGAGATCATGACCTGAGCAGAAGGCAGATGCTCAACCCACTGACACACCTGGGCATCCCCTGTCTTAAAACATTATTAATTTTGATCACTGAAGAGTTGGGGGGGCAGTCTCCCAAATCCCCCCCCCCCCAAGGAGGGGTCCTCATTGGCCTCACCATAGTCCTGGCCCTGGATAAATATAATATCCACCTTGCGGGACTGTTGAGTGAATTAAGTTCGGTAATACAATAGAGCACTCAGCCCAGGGGCTGGCGTTGGAAAGGGTTCAGGCAACACCTGAGTACAGGCTCTCCATCCCACAGGGTGAAGTGACTGCGTTTCAGTCTTATAACCGCAATACCTTCTAGTTTTTCTGAGATCAAATGAAAGAAATATTAACCCCCCAAGTAAACTGAAGTTCTCTAGGAAGGAGAATATGAAAGGTAAATGCTGACTAAGCAGCCAGCCAGCAGCAGTCTTTGCCACAAAGAAAGGTCAGGGGAGGGAGTTTAGAAATTGATTGGCCTTGATACCCAGAACATCCCTGACAGTCATCTCTCCTCTGTCGTGTGCCACCACCCCTGACCAGATCTTCCACCCCCATCACCCCTGGACCAGGCCAGTAGCCTCCTAATTGCTTCTCTGATTCAGTCCGATCTGGGGATCGCTTCTTCACTTAACAAACGTTTACTGACCACCTACTACCTGCCAAACACTAAGCTAGTGATGGGGTACACAGATAAATACTGATGAGGGTCACCCCTCAAAGATCTCGGATTCCAAGCGGGGGCGGTCAAGGGTTGCCAGAAAAGGTGGAGAGTGGTGTACCTGAAACGAATTAGCAGGTGGGACAAAATGCATATGACAGCCGCTAATCAGAATTTAGGTAGGGTATAGAAGGGCCTTTAAAGAAGGCTTCAGGAGAAGGTGACACCCAAGGGGAATCCAGAGTATCTGCATAAACAGCCAAGTTAGGAAGACGTGAAGGAAACGATGTCCCAGGCGCAGGGAGCTTTACGTATGAAGCCCAAGACATGATTCACTCTCAGAAGCACGGAGAGACCCAGGTACTGGAGTTGGAGAAAATCCATCCAGCGGCCCACCCCCGCTTCCCGATCTGACACACCTCCTCTCTCCTCCGCACTTTCTTAAGATTTGCCTTGCGTCTCGCAGGAAGGCAACCCTCCTCGCTTCGGGAAGCCCCTGCTCCAGACCTTCCGCTCCCCTAACTCAGAATGAGCCCCTCAGCTGGCCAAGTACGATAAGATCGTCTTTCCGCCGACGTAATACACCACACGGTCCAAGCATTTCTAGTGAGGATGTCTTGCGACATTGTCTTCTTCAGGACCAACTCCGCCAACTGCTCCCTTCCAGAGGCCCCGATTGCCGTCACCCAGAGCCCTCTTGGATCCTGTCTTTTCTCTCGGTCTGTACAAAAGTGGAGACTAACCCCCCCCCCCACCCCCCGGCCCCGTCCGGGATTCAACGCAGGTGCGTTGCCGGGTGACTGTCGGCCCGCTGTCTGTGACCACGCCTCCTGGGCGGGAAGAGGAGGGGCATTCAAATTAGATGTGGCGCTACAGAGAGAGGAGACGAAGCGACGACAGAAGCACCATTTCTGTGTTCAGGTGTAGAGAGTGGACACGTGTGCGGCCGAGCGTCCTGAGCGATGGCCGCCATAGCGCTGTCGGCGAGGGGAGGGAAGCGAGGCGTGGGCCGCGCGCCGCGGCTCGCCGTGAGTGCAATATGGATGGCGACTTGGCGGTGACAGCGAGGGACGGGTGCTTGGTATCGCTTCTCGGCCTTTTGGCTAAGATCAAGTGTAGTATCTGTTCTTATCAGTTTAATATCTGATACGTCCTCTATCCGAGGACAATATATTAAATGGATTTTTGGAGCAGGGAGATGGAATAGGAGCTTGCTCCGTCCACTCCACGCATCGACCTGGTATTGCAGTACTTCCAGGAACGGTGCACCCCCCTCGGGGGTTAACAGACGGGTTACAAATGACAGAACGTGTCTTAGAATGCTCTGGTCTGAAGCATTTTGGGGTTTTACCTTTTCTATAGTTGCTGGGGACACTTTTTGAGGGGTCGTGCCTTTATTTCAGTAACTCTCTTCTTTTGTTCCTGGGTTATTAAGTCTGGAGGAAGTTCTATCCTTTCCTAGTTATCCTTTCCTAGTGACTGACTGGTGGTGGTGGGGGGAAGCTGGCAGGACCTCTCTTACTCTCTGCTAAATGTGAGTTCATCTCTAAGTCAAGTGTGTTGGTCTCTCTGAAGCTCCCTTTTCTCATCTGTTGAACAAAGATTTGACTTACTTTTATCACTGTGGATGGGAGTAAGGAGCCACCAACCACCATGATGTAAAACCACCAGCCCAGACTAAAGGTCCCTTTAATTCTGTGGGAAGGGGAAGAGGAAGGAAGCTGAAGAAGTTGGGAGCTGGGCCTTGGCAGCCTCAGTTTCCAAAGATGTAAAATACCAAAAAGAACACTTTCACTTTGGGATCCTTGAAATGAGGAAAAAGAATAGGGGCTGGGGGGTTGGGAGGATGGGGAAACTGGGTGATGGACATTAAAGAGGACACATAATGGAATTAATTAAGGAAAAGTGGGACTAGGTAGGGAGACAGGGATAGGGGCCGTGTGATTGGCTCACAGAAATCTCAAAAATGTGGAGGCCTGGGCGCCTGGGTGGCTCAGTGGGTTAAGCCGCTGCTTTCGGCTCAGGTCATGATCTCAGGGTCCTGGGATCGAGTCCCGCATCGGGCTCTCTGCTCAGCAGGGAGCCTGCTTCCTCCTCTCTCTCTCTCTGCCTGCCTCTCTGCCTACTTGTGATCTCTCTCTCTGTCAAATAAATAAATAAATAAAATCTTTAAAAAAAAAAAATGTGGAGGCCTGG
>NC_081572.1:18985563-18993806 GCF_022355385.1 Mustela nigripes
TAAATAAATAAATAAAATCTTTAAAAAAAAAAAATGTGGAGGCCTGGGGACCCTTTTCTATACTAGACTAAACCTAACAGCCCCTGTTGGCAATCCTGTTGGGACACTTAGCACATCTTTTTTTTTTCTTTTTTTAAGATTTTACTTATTTATTTGACAGATCACAGGTAGACAGAGGCAGGCGTGGGGGGGGGGGGGGGAGGCTCCCTGCTGATGTGGGGCCTGATCCCAGGACCCTGAGATCCTGACCTGAGCTGAAAGCAGAGGCTTAACCCACTGAGCCACCCAGGCACCCTGACCCTTCTCACTTTAGAGGGTTTCTTCTGTATCTTCACTTAATAAACCTCTATCCCTTTACTCTCGCGTGTCCTCAAGATTCATTCTTTGGCTCCATGAGACAAGAACCTAGCTCTCCGGCTTCAGAATGAGCACTGAGGGGGGTGCCTGGGTGGCTCAGATCTTTAGCATCTGCCCTTGGCTCAGGTCATGATTCCAGGGTCCTTGGATGTATCCCCACACTGGGCTCCCTGCTCAGTGGGGAAACCTGCTTTTCCCTCTCCCACTCCCCCTGCTTTTCCCTCACACTCCCCCTACTTGTGTTGCCTCTCTTACTGTGTCTCTCTCTGTCAAATAAATGAAACCTTTTTTTTTTTTAAAGGCACTGGGAAGGGGGGGGGGGGCCTGGTGGCTCAGTCGTTGAGCATCTGCCTTTGGCTCGGGTCATGGTCCCAGGTCCTGGGATCAAGACCCACATCGGGCTCCCTGCTCAGCGGGAAGCCTGCTTCTCTCTCTCCCACTACCCCTGCTTGTATTCTCTGTCAAATAAATAAATAAAATTTATTTATTATAAAATAAATATTATAAAAGGTATATTATATATTATATATAAATATTATAAAAGGTATTATAAAAGACTGTTGAATCACTGACCTCTACCTCTGAGAGGAGTAATACATTCTGTAGTCGTTAACTGAAGTTAAATGTTTAAAAAGCAAGGTGGGGGGGCGCCTGGGTGCCTCGGTGGGTTAAAGCCTCTGCCTTCGGCTCAGGTCATGATCCCGGGGTCCTGGGATCGAGCCCCGCATCGGACTTTCTGCTCGGCTGGGCGGGGAGCCTGTTTCCTCCTCTCTCTCTGCCTACTTGTGATCTCTGTCAAATAAATAAACAAAATCTTTAAAAAATAAAAAAATAAAAAGCAAGGGGAAAATGTGGGGATTAGCAAGCACACAGTGGGTGCTAAATAATGGCAGGCAAGTTTTGAAGCCCCATTCTTGGTTGAGACAACCTAGTTTTACGGATCTAGTTTTACGGAGCTGGGAACACAACTTGCTCTCCAACACACGAACACTTGTGTTTTAGCCCCAGGATCCTGAGAACACGTTTGGGGCGGGAGGTTGGGGGAAAGGCACTCTGCTGGCCCTCGCACTGCCTCGATCATCTGTAACTCCTACGTCCAAGGTTTTCAGGCTTGCAGTAACACCCGGCTGTGTCAGAGAAAGACAGTGTAACAGCTCCCCACGTCTTTGTTCACGTCTCTCAGGGAACGTTCAAGGGCACCTAATTAATCAGATTCTTCTATGCTTTTCCCCATCTCATCCCCAGTTCTCGCAAGCTCCTCAGTCACTAACGACCTGAAAAGAAAAAAAACAAACATTGAGCTCCTACATTAGGGGTGAGGAGGGAGCAGAAGGCTGGCTGCAGACAAAGCAGAAGGGGACACCGGGCACCCTCCCCCCACCCCCACTCCTGGGTGTGACAGGCGCGACCTCCTTCCAGGAAGCTCCCAACGCTCTTAATGATAATGCCTTGCTTGAGCGGAAAAACAACCTTAACGTGAAAATGGCCAGGCCTCAGCTGATCTTGTAGGTCCTCTTTAGCATATGAAAGTTCTTTTGAAACTTCCATTTTTCCTTACCACCGACTCCCAAATTGTAGGTATATAATGGGCCACTCCACAGCCCCTCGCTGCGGCTCTTTTTACTCAGGGGTCTTGTCCATGTTCTCGGATAAACCACCATTTTGCACCCAAGACGTCTCAAGAAATCTTTCTTGGTCGTCAGGTCCGCCGTGGATTCCACCCCGTCAAACATCCCAGGTAATTCCAAAATCCCACCAAGGGGCGCTCTCCTTTTCTGTCTTACCGCCAGAAGATCTAGAAACTTGAAACTCTCCTCAGGGTTGTAGAAGGTGAGAGTGTGAGAAGAATGGTGAGGAATTGGGTTGCCTGTGTTGGTAGTGAAAGTTGAGATCCTCAAAACTGTGTTCGCTGCTTCTCTCTGCCTCTCTCCCTCAGCCATCAAGTCCCGTTGCAGAACACTTTTCTTTCAGGCTGCTGTGTACACATGAGAGTCTTGTTAAAAAGCCTATGGTTCTGCATTTTCAATATGCTCGCAGGACTCCAACGCTGCTGGTCTGGGGATCACACTTTGAGCGGTGAGACTGTGGCAAACTGTCCCCCCTTGAGTCATTTTTAAAACGGGGTATGTGTGACCCCAGCTTAGCTGGCTGTTGCTAGAAAAAAGCAACGTCTTTTCCCCACTGACAAGTCAGACCGACTGACCCAGTTCTGATGCTCGTCCTAGAAGTAAAAGCTTTTGTTCGTAACTGGGAAAAGGAAAAGGGGAGAAGGCTTGAGAGGGAGAGGGAGGGGTCAGAAGGGAGAGGAAGTCCGAGGAAACAAAACCGGTCAGTCTCTCCAACCAGGTCTCTTCAACTTGTAATGAAAGCTGAGGTGCTGGAAAGGACCTCACAGAGCCGTGGAAGAGTACAGACCTTAAGGTGAAGGCAGGGTCACTGCAGGACCAGGCAGAAGGGATACGGTGAGGCCCAGACTTGAGGACGCCGGCAGGGACCCAAGAGTCCTCTGGAGCCCTGGGGACAGAACACTTGGGAGGCCCTGCAGTTGGCAGCCTCGGCCCGGGGAAGACGTTCTCTGGTTGCGCTTGGCGTCCCCAATGGCTCTGTGAGGAGTGGCTGGGGTTGAATGGCAGCCGAAGAGGAAGGGAAGAGCATGGCAGATGGCCCTGACCACAGGGACAAGGTCGTGTTCACCTGTGTGATCCAGAGCAGGTGTGACACCGAAGAATCAGTTGATTCAAAAATGCTATTTCAGGGCGCCTGGGTGGCTCAGTGGGTTAAGCCTCTACCTTCGGCTCAGGTCATGATCTCAGGGTCCTGGGATCGAGTCCCATATCGGGCTCTTTGCTCAGCGGGGAGCCTGCTTCCCCCTCCCTCTCTGTCTGCCTCCCTGCCTACTTGTGATCTCTCTCTGTCAAATAAATAAATAAAATCTTTAAAAGAAAAATTTTTTTAAATGTTACTTCATTTTATGATTTTATTTAAAAATTGATTTATTTGAGAAGAGAGCGCACAACTGAGAGGGACAGAGGGAGAGCATAGCATCTCCGACTCCAAGCCGAGCACGGATAGGATCCCAGGACCCTGAGATCCTGAACTGAGCTGAAACCAAGAGAAAGATACTTCAGGACTGCACCCACCAGGAGCCCCTGAATCACAATTATTTTTTTTAAGATTTTATTGATTGATTTGACAGAGACACAGCGGGAAAGGCAACAAAACCAGAGGGAGTGGGAGAGGGAGAAGCAGGCTTCCTGCTGAGCAGGGAGCCCAATTTGGGCTCAATCCCAGGATTCTGGGATCAGGATCTGAGCCGAAGGCAGATGCTTAACGACTGAGCCACCCAGGCACCCCTGAATCACAATTTTTTAAAATTATTTATTTATTCGACAGGCAAAGATCACAAATAGAGAGACAGGCAGAGAGGGAGGAGGAAGCAGGCTCCTTGCTGAGCAGAGAGCCCGCTTTGGGGCTCGGGGCTCGATTCCAGGACCCCGAGATCATGACCTGAGCCGAGGGTAGGGCATTAACCCACTGAGCCACCCAAGCGCTCCCTGAATCACAATTTTTTAAAAACAGGTTATCAGGGACGCCTTGGTGGCTCAGTTGGTTGGGCAGCTGCCTTCGGCTCGGGTCATGATCCCGGCGTCCTGGGATCGAGTCCCACATCGGGCTCCTTGCTCAGCAGGGAGCCTGCTTCTCCCTCTGCCTCTGCCTGCCATTCTGTCTGCCTGTGCTCGCTCTCCTCCCCCCCTTCTGATAAATAAATAAAATCTTTAAAAAAAACAGGTTATCAGAAGATTTTTTCAAAACAAAAATCCAGGGGCGCCTGGCTGGCTCAGTCAGTAGAGCATGCAACTTTGGATCTGAGTTGGAGGATATAGAGGTTACTTAAGCACAAGATCTTTCAAAACAAAACAAAACAAAAAGATCCTCTAAAAAAAAGGGGTGGATGCCTGGGTGCCTTTTCCTCGGATGGAGCTCTGTTTCCAGCTCTCTGCTCTGCAGGAATCTGCTGCTTCCTCCCCTACACCCCCTTCTTGTGTTCCCTCTCTTGATGTGTCAAATAACTTTTTCGCATCCGAGAGACCATCAGGGAGCCAACACCGCTGTAATCACACAAGGGTTTATTTGACAAGCTTAAGCTTGGGCCCAAGTATACTCAACACAGCCGAGTAGGGACTTGGACCCTGAACCAGATTACAGTTCGAGTTTTTAAAGGCAGAGTAGGAGTGAACTTGGCGGTGGGTGAGGACAAAGGGGAAGATGTTAGTCTCTAAGGCATTTTGAAAGCAAGGTCTCCAGGACCTTGAGGGGCTAGCTCTTGTTGGGAGAAAGGTTATTTATTACTAGTAGTAAAAATCTTCTTGTGAGACCCTTTAGATGTATATCAGCGGACCCTACACTTGGGAATTATCTCGACACTATCTTGGAGGTTTAGAGATAGTTTCCTAAAGGAATTGTTAAAGTAGACTTACAGGATCCTGGTCAGACCTGTCGGGGTAGGGCGTCGGTCAGGCTAGGATTGTCCTTGGCAAAACCTCGAGGTGAGGGTGGTTGAGTCCCTGGGGGAGAGCCACTCTGTCTGCTTCAAGGGCTTGTCAGTAGGTGAGGAATTTTAATGATTTTCTTCTCCCCCTGTGTCCCACTTCAAAAATCTTAAAAAAAAAAAAAAGATCCAGAAGCAGATCCAAATATATATGAGGACTTTCTTATATGATACAGGTGGCATCTGAAA
Organism: Mustela nigripes; assembly: GCF_022355385.1. Lineage (NCBI taxonomy): Eukaryota > Metazoa > Chordata > Mammalia > Carnivora > Mustelidae > Mustela > Mustela nigripes. The sequence goes on from NC_081572.1 coordinate 18,990,659, forward strand.
CCGATACTAGATGGGCCGTTATATGATGCTGGGACAAGTGGGTAGCCATCCAGAAGAAATAGTCAGATTTATACCAGGACTCACTAGGGGGCGCCTGGGTGGTTCAGTGGGTTAAGCTTCTGCCTTTGGCTCAGGTCATGATCTCAGGGTCCTGGGATGGAGGCCCCAACATCGAGCTCTCTGCTCAGCAGGGAGTCTGCTTCCCTCTCTCTCTCTGCCTGCCGCTCTCCCTACTTGGGATCTCTGTCAAATAAAATCTTAGGGAAAAAAATACTACTCACACACTAGGATACATACAAAGCATGCTAGAGATGGAAATGCAAAAAGGTAACTCAAAGGACAGTGGGCAAAGACTATGAAGAGAAAATGATAGTGGATCTTAAGCCCGAGGACACATGACCATCCTTGCTCCTAAAGATACCACTGGCTACTCTGTTACGCAAGAGTCTGATAGCAAGACAGTTGGGCAAGGCTGTGGGAAAAGAGTCTCTGTCCCCAGCTTATCATTCCCACCTCCTCTGAAGCGACAGTCAAGGGAACCGGGGTGAGATTGGAGGATGCTTTGACAGGGCGTGACCGTCCCCTCTCTGGCCTGCACTGTGGAGGCACTTCGGTCTGTGCCCATCGATGCGAGCTGGCTAAAGGAGACCCATATTACCCAAACTCCTAAGAAGCTGGTGCGTGAACTAGAACAGGAAATCATTTTTTTTTAAACTTTTTTTTATTTATTTGACAGAGAGACATCACAAGTAGGCAGAGAGGCAGGCAGAGACAGAGAGAGGAGGAAGCAGGCTCCCTGCTGAGCAGAGAGCCCGATGTGGGACTCGATCCCAGGACCCTGAGATCATGACCTGAGCCGAAGGCAGCGGCCTAACCCACTGAGCCACCCAGGCGCCCGGAAATCATTTTTTTTAAACTCTGTATTTCTTTTTAAAGATTTTATTTATTTGACAGATCACAAGTGGGCAGAGAGGCCAGCAATGGTGGGGGAAACAGGCTCCCCGCTGAGCAGAGAGTCTGATGAGGGGCTCCTTCCCAGGACCCTGAGATCATGATCTGAGCCGAGGGAGAGACTTAACCCACTGAGCCACCCAGGCGCCCCGAAAATCATTTTTAGTCATTTATTTTTATTTTTAAAAAGATGGGGCGCCTGGGTGGCTCAGTGGGTTAAAGCCTCTGCCTTCGGCTCAGGTCATGATCCCGGGGTCCTGGGATTGAGCCCCACATCGGGCTGTCGGCTTCACGGGAGGCCTGCTTCCTCCTCTCTCTCTCTCTCTGCTTCTCTGCCCACTTGTGAACTCTGTCTGTCAAAGAAATAAATAAATCTTTAAAAAAATTTTTTTTAAAGATTTTATTTATTTGTCAGAGAACGAGCACACACGAGCAGGCAGAGTGGCAGGCAGAGGCCTAGAGAGAAGCAGGGTCCCTGCGGAGCAAGGAGCCCAGTACCGGACTGGATCCCAGGACCCTGGGATCATGGCCTGACCGAGGGCAATGGCTTAACCGACTGAGTCACTCAGGTGTCCCAGGAAATCATTTTTTTTAAGGTTTTTTTATTTTTCATTTGACAGAGATCACAAGTAGGCTGAGAGACGGGGGGGGGGGGGGGGGGGGGGCAGGCTCCCCACCAAGCAGAGAGTCCAATGTGGGGCTTGATCCAGAACCCTGAGATCATGACCTGAGCCGAAGGCAGAAGCTTTAACTACTGAGACACCCAAGCACCCCACCAGGAAATCATTTTTAAAGATACTTTGTTTCTTCATCTTTAAGTAGGTACTACACCCAACAGGGGGCCTGAACTCAGACCCTAAGAGCAAGAATCCCGTGGTCCACCCACTGAGCCAACCAGGCGCCACCTAGAAAGGGAAATCACTAATTTCCAATGGGAAATGCACCTTCCCCATGAGGGAATGTGTCATTCTGCAACATAAAACTTCTCCTTCTAAATATCAGAAAGCCGACAAAGCAAATGTAGTGAGCACACGATGGGTTCCTAAGCGTGGAAGCGCTCAGAGCTGTAGTAGAACACACGGAGGGTCCTAAGGACCACAAGGCCCAAGAGCTTTGCTAATCCCTTTCTGTAGGCAGGTATCCCCCCATGATATAATATTGATTCATTCATTTATTCAACTAAGTACGCCGGGTGTCTGGTATATGCCAGGCGCTATTCAAGCACTGGAGATATAAATGGAAACAAAACACACCCAGATCCCCTCTCTAGGGTTTCTGCGCTGTTGAGTTAAGACTATTATAAACTCACGTTTAGGTGTCCAGGGATATGCTACTATTGAATAAAAAGAAAGGCAGGGGGGTGCCTGGGTGGCTCAGTGAGTTAAAGCCTCTGCCTTCGGCTCAGGTCATGATCCCAGGGTCCTGGGATCAAGCCCTGCATCGGGTTCTCTGCTCAGCGGGGAGCCTGCTTCCTCCTCTCTCTCTCTGCCTACTTGTGATCTCTGTCTGTCAAATAAATAAATAAATAAAATCTTTAAAAAAGAAAAAAAAAAAAGAAAGAAAGAAAGAAAGGAGGGGAGGTAAGGGAGAACCCAGGGCACTGGGTGGAGGAGGGAAGATGAAGGTCAGGATTATAGGCCAGGATCATAGTCTCCCTTTGGAGATGAGGAGGCTACAGAGAAGTGACTTGCCCGAGCTAGTTTCCCTGCCTTTGGTTCTCCAGGATACAGTCTACAGCAAACCTGTCTCCTTATCCCCAGTAATGATGTGCAGTAATTTCTCATCTCCCCAGCTCCCCGTTTAGAGATAAGGGACAGAAGGGGGAGGGTGAATCGAGGAGGCCAAGGTATACAGTAGGTCCCACTGGGTATCGGAGCCAACGCTCTCAGGGCCTGCACAGGTCGTGGCTTCCAGCCTGTCTACGGGAAGGACTCCTGTGTCACTCTGGGCAACACTTCCATCTCCTCATGGGCTGGACACACAAGCGTCACGTCTCTTTGGTGCCCTTTCTAGGCCCTGCACTCTCGGCTTCCCAGGCCCAGCCAGCCTCTTCCACGAAGCCCATGGTCTCGGGCACATTGCTTCACCTGTCTGCCTCAACTGCCCCATGCGTAGGCAAACTTGCCAAGTCTGAGATGAAGAAAGCACTGAGCCCAGGTGTGAGCCCTATCAAGGAACGTTTGTCTTTTATCGTGTC
>NC_081572.1:19048806-19052970 GCF_022355385.1 Mustela nigripes
GACACGATAAAAGACAAACGTTCCTTGATAGGGCTCACACCTGGGCTTAGTGCTTTCTTCATCTCAAACTTGCCCAGTTTGCCTACGCATGGGGCAGTTGAGGCAGACAGGTGAAGAAACTTGCCTGAGACCCTGGGCTTCATGGAAGAGGCTGGCTGGGCCTGGAAATCCGAGAGCGCAGGGCCTAGAAAGGGCACCAAGGGGAACCTGATGCTTGTGTGTCCAGCGCACGAGGAGATGAAGTGTTGCCCAGAGTGACACAGGAGTCCTTCCCGCAGACAGGGTGGAAGCCACGACCCGTGCAGGCCCTGAGAGCGTTGGCTCCCAGTACCCGGTGGGACCTACTGTATACCTTGGCCTCCTCGATTCACCCTCCCACTTCTGTCCCTTATCTCTAAACAGGGAGCTGGCGAGATGAGAAATTACTGCACATCATTACTGGGGATAAGGAGACATATTTGCTGTAGACTGTATCTGGGAGAACCAAAGGCAGGGAAACTAGCTCCGGCAAGTCACTTCTCTGTAGCCTCCTCATCTCCAAAGGGAGACTATGATCCTGGCCTATAATCCTGACCTTCACCTTCCCTCCTCCACCCAGGGCCCTGCCTTCTACCTTACCTGCCTTTCTTTTATTCCGTAGCAGCGTATCCCTGGACACCTAAACGTGAGTTTATATTGCCTTTTAGCTCAATAGCGCATAAGCCCTAGAGCAGGGATCTCTGTTTTGTCCACTTTTTTTTTTTTTTTTAGATTTTATTTATCTTAAAAAAAAAGTTTTATTTATTTGACAGAGACACAGGGAGAGAGAGGGAACACAAGGAGAGGGGGAGTGGGAGGAGAAGCATTCTTCCCATTGCTCAGGGAGCCCGGATTCATGTCATTCTGGTAGAGCTAGGTTCTTGTCTCATGGAGCCAATGAATGTATCTTGAGGACAAAGGAGAGTGAGTAAAGGGACAGAAGTCTATTAATTGAAGATACAGAATAAGCCTGCAAGGGTGAGATGGGTCCCCACAGGCTTGCCAATGAGGGCCCCTAGGATTCCTCTTTTATAGAAAGGGAACCAAAATCCTTGTAACATCTCTGTTGATATTAGTGAAAACACTTTCAATGGCTTCCTTCCATTTTATGGTTTGGTTATTCTTTGTCATAAAAAAAGACACCCATCCCATACACTGGGGCAGGGCAGGGCATAGGGTTTGTTCCCTCATCTCTGGTTTCCCCAGGCCTCTACACTCACATGGCCCCAGTCTACGTCTCCCTTTACCTAGTCCCACCTGTCCTTCCTCAGTTCCATCAGGTGCCCTCCTTAATGTCCATCACCCAGTTTCCCCATCCTCCCACCCTCTTCCCTTAACCACACATGTTCTTTTGATCTTGCAAAGGTCCCAAAGAAAAGGTGGTACTTATTGTTGGGTTCATGGTCAAAGGAGAGAGACTGATTATTTCGCGCCAGTTTGAGAATCAAACTTACCGGCCAGGGCCGTCTCTTGCAAAGAGGCAACGACCCTCTGCCTTACAGACTAGCTTTTAAGGGCAAAGGCCGTGTGGCTGGGCCTGGCCACACACAGGTGGCCAATGAGACGGTAACACAGAGAAAGCTGCACAATCCTGCTAGGTCACACACAAGTGACCAATTGAATTACAATTTACCCTATAGTAGATATTTGAACTAGCTTATCACCTTGGTAACAATGGGGGCCCAAAAGGCACCCAAAGGGCGGGGCCCATTCTCCTTGGTAGCTAGGAGACAGTATGCGCCCCCACTGATTGGATACCTCCACCCGGCCTGACCCACCCTGGTATTTGGGCTTTGTTCCCTGCTGCTGGTTTCTGGGACTTGTTTTTAAGTAAGTTCCCTGACCGGTTGGGGGTCAGGATCAGGATGGAGCTGCTCTGGCTAAATATGCCCTTACTCTTGTTAGGAACAGACTGATGCAAAGTGAAAGTCAAGCAAAGCTTTATTTCGCGCCAAGCATCAAAAATCAAACCGACTGGTAGGGACCGTCTCTTATGAAGAGAAGATGACGACGACCCCGACAAGGCTGGTCCGGACAAGACCTCTGCCCACGAGGCCATTCCCCAGACAGGGCCGCTCCCAAGAATGAGGCTGCTCCGATGAGGCCGCTCCCAAGAAGAGGCCACTCCGGACGAGGCCGCTCACCAGACAGGGCCGCTCCCCAGAATGATGCCACTCGGCGAGCCCGCTCGAGGTGGGGCGGGGGCCCGGTGGTAGCGAGGCTGCTCGCTGTGGCCAGGCCGCTGGCCATGGCACTGCTGCCTACGGCTACAATGACCAGGATGACCACAACGCTCCCGACAACCATGATGACCATGACGCTCGGACTCTCCTGAAGACTACCCTAATGGCTATTCTAACGGCTATCCTAACAGCTATTCTAACTGCTATTCTAACTCCTCCCACTACTCTCCCCCAGCCGCCCCCCCCCCAGCCTCACAGACTAACCCTTATAGAGGTGATTGAGCCCAGCCCACACACAGGTGGCCAATGGGATTTCACTCAATCAGTGCGCACCCCACTGATTGGATGTCTCCATCCATCCTGGCCCGCCCCTATACCCGGGGTTTACAAGTAAGTTCCTCTGGCTAACTAGGCCCTTACATTACACTTATGATATTATACATCTGAAGAAATTGAAGCTGAGAAGGCCCAGCTCCCAACTTCTTCAGCTTCCTCTTCCTCTTCCCACAGAATTGAGGGGACCCTTACTCCTGGCTGGGGGCTTTACATCTTGGTGATTGGAGGGTCCTTATTCCCAACCACACTGTGAGGAAAGTGGATCCCCATTTAACAGATGAGAAAAATGAGAATGTAAGGGCCTATTTAGCCAGAGCAGCCCCACCTTGATTGAACAGCCATTTTGTTGTTTATGCAGTAAAACTTACACTGACCCTGCCCGCCCCCCAGGGGAACTTACTTAAAAGCAAGGGGGGGGCGCCTGGGTGGCTCAGTGGGTTAATCATCTGCCTTCGGCTCAGGTCATGATCTCAAGGTCCTGGGATCGAGCCCCACATTGGGCTCTCTGCTCGGCAAGGGGCCTGCTTCCTCCTCTCTGCCTGTGTCTCTGCCTACTTGTGATCTCTGTCTGTCAAATAAATAAATAAAATCTTTAAAAAAAAAAAAAAAAAAAAAGCAAGCCCGGGAAACCAGTCCCAGGTAACAAAGCCCAAATACAAGGGTGGGTCAGGTCAGGTGGAGATAACAGAACGGGCGGAAGGCAGGGATGAGTCGGGTCAGGTGGAGACATCCAATCAGTAAAGCGCGCATACTCTCTCCCTAGCTAACAAGGAGTATGGGCCCCGCCTTTTGGGCGCCAATTCTGACTAAGGTGATAGGCTAGTTCAAATAGCTACTATGGGGGGACGCCTGAGCGGCTCAGTGGGTTAAGCCTCTGCCTTCAGATCAGGTCATGATCTCAGGGTCCTGGGATCGAGTCCCGCATCGGGCTCTCTGCTCGGAAGCAGAGAGCCTGCTTTCCCCTCTGTCTCTCTGCCTGCCTCTCTGCCTACTTGTCATCCCTCTCTCTCTCTGTCAAATTAAAAAAAAAAAATCTCAAATAGCTACTATGGGGTAAATTGTAATTCAATTGGCCACCCGTGTGTGACCTAGAATGGCTGTGCAGCTTTCGCTGTGTGTTACAATCTCATTCGCCAACTGTGTGTCGCCAGGCCCAACCACATGGCCTTTGCTCTCTAAAAGTTAGTCTGTGAGGCAGGGAGGGGTTGCCCTCTCTGTAAGAGGCGGCCCTGATGGGTCTGTTTGATGGTCGGTTTGATTTTTTTTTTTAAGATTATTTATTTATTTGGCAGAGATCACAAGTAGGCAGAGAGACAGGCACAGAGAGAGGAAGGGAAGCAGGCTCTCTGCTGAGTAGGAAGCCCGATGCAGGGCTCGATCCTAGGACCCTGGGATCATGACCTGAGCCGAAGGCAGAGGCTTTAACCCACTGAGCCACCCAGGCACCCTGGTCAGTTTGATTTTTGATGCTTGGCATGAAATAAAGCTTTGCTTGACCTTCGCTTTGTATCAGTCTTGCTCCTTTTTTTTTTTTTTTAAAGATTTTATTTATTTATTTGACAGAGAGAGATCACAAGTAGATGGAGAGGCAGGTAGAGAGAGAGAGAGGGAAGCAGGCTCCCTGCTG
>NC_081572.1:19053070-19063559 GCF_022355385.1 Mustela nigripes
TTAAAGATTTTATTTATTTATTTGACAGAGAGAGATCACAAGTAGATGGAGAGGCAGGTAGAGAGAGAGAGAGAGGGAAGCAGGCTCCCTGCTGAGCAGAGAGCCCGATGCGGGACTCGATCCCAGGAACCCGAGATCCCGACCCGAGCCAAAGGCAGCGGCCCAACCCACTGAGCCACCCAGGCGCCCCCAGTCTTGCTCCTTTGACCATGGACCCATTATTGGGGGACCCAACAAGAAAACTGAGCTTCAGAAGAGATTCGAACTACCTAGATTTGGAGACAGCCTCGGGTGTGTGGTGGGCTGATTTAAAAAGCTGGAAAACTGGCTGCTGAGGGCAGAATGTTGGGAGCCTGGCCCCGTGTTCCACGCTCAAATTGGGGGCAACAGGGGGTCTCAGTCAGGGTTTTCCACTCAGGTTGTGATCTCAGGGTCGTGATTTATTTATTTATTTTTAAAGATTTTATTTATTTATTTGCCAGAGAGAGAGAGAGCATGAGCACAGTCAGGCAGAGTGGCAGCAGAGGCAGCAGAGGCGGAGGGAGAAGCAGGCTCCCCGCCGAGTAAGGAGCCCGATATGGGACTCGATCCCAAGACACTGGGATCATGACCTGAGCCGAAGGCAGCCACTTAACCAACTGAGCCACCCAGGCGTCCCTCAGGGTCGTGATTTAGATCCCCATAGCTGGCTCCGTGCTTAGTGAAGAGTCTGCTTAAGTTTCTCTCTCCCTCTGCCCCCCCCCCCACAAATAAATAATTTTTAAAAAATCTTTTTAAAAAAAGGGGGGGGTGTGCCTGGGTGGCTCAGTGGGTTGGGCCTCTGCCTTCGGCTCAGGTCATGGTCCCAGGGTCCAGGGATTGAGCCCTGCGTCGGACTATCTGTTCAGCGGGGAGCTTGTTTTCCCCTCTCTCTCTGCCTCCCGCTCTGCCTACGTGTGATCTATCTGTCAAAAAAAATAGGTAAATAAATAAATCTTTAAAAATTTTTGTTATTTGTTAGAGAAAGGAAGAGCACAAGCAGGGGGAGCTGCAGGCAGAAGGAGAGGCAGGTTCCCCACTGAGCAGGGAGCCTGATGCGGGACTCCATCCCAGGACCCTGGGATCATGACCTGAGCCAAAGGCAGATGCTTAACTGACTGAGCTACCCAGGGAGCCCAGAGCTTAACTTTCTTTAAGTCAATTTAATAGAGATCTTTTACAAATTAATTTTTGCAGTATCACCAGGAGGTGGAAAATACCACATGTCTATCTCACACACACACACGCACACACATACAGAAAAATATAAGACCTTGTAGCTTGCATTTAAAAATTCCTGCCATGGGGGTGCCTGGCTGGCTCAGTTGGTAGAGCATGGGACTGGATCTTGGGGTCTATTTTTTCAAGTCCCAGGTTGGGCATAGTGTTTACTTTTAAAATGTTGAGCTGGGCAGATAAAAAATTACTGCTGATGAAGTTTTGGACTACAGGTGAAGTTCAGTGGGGTGGAGTCCAGACCTGACAACCAAGAAAGAATTCTTACATCTTGGTGCAAAATGGTGGTTTATTAAAGGATCGGACAGGACCTGCTTCCCCTGGGTTGTGAATGGTGACTGATTTTATACTATGGGCTTGGGGGAGGTAAGGAGAAAGGGAGGTTTTAAGAAAGAAATTTCATATGTTAGAAAGATTCCGGGGTGCCTGGATGGCTCAGTGGGTTAAAGCCTCTGCCTTCAGCTCAGGTCAGTCATGATCCCAGGGTCCTGGGATTGAGCCCCTCATTGGGCTCTCTGCTCCATGGGGAGCCTGCTTCCTCCTCTCTCTCTGTTGGCCTCTCTACTTGTGATCTCTCTCTGTCAAATAAATAAATAAAAATCTTTAAAAAAAGATAAATCTGGACTCTGAATAACAATTCTGGAGACATCTGGAGCCATCCAGAAACTAGCCTGTAAAGACTAGATTTGTAGAGCAAAGAAAGCTATCTTTAATTCCTGAAAGAACAGGATGGCCACCTAAATGATTATCAACTCTTGAAAGTTTTTTTCTTCTGTCTGGGTACATTTAGCTTATGGGAGAAGGTCTTTTATTTATTTATTTATTTATTTATTTATTTATTTATTAAAGATTTATTTATTTGTCAGAGAGAGCGAGCGAGAGCGAGCACAGGCAGACACAGTGGAAGGCAGAGTCAGAGGGAGAAGCAGGCTCCCTGCGGAGCAAGGAGCCCGATGTGGGACTCGATCCCAGGACGCTGGGATCATGACCTTGATGAGGGAGCAAGAGGCTGGCTGAGAACGGAGCAGGGGCTGGCGCCTTGCACCCCCTCTCCACCCACTCCCCTTGGTAATATGTGTGACATTTCACAGGCACCCCTGATGGCCCTAAAAGAAGAGCAAATGGTTATCTTGCAGAGATCACAGTCCTGCAAGGCAGGAGTCTCTCTTGGTTTACAAATGTCCTTGAGATTTACAACAAAGAAGTTACCTTATCAATAGCCCAATTTCCAAGGACACATAACTCAGTTCCTCAAGCCCTAACGTCACCCTCCCCTCCATAAAAAACCGAAGGAGACGGAGGTAGAAGGAAAAGTAAATAAAGTTAAATTTCTTTTAAGACCTAAATCTCACTAACAGGGACGTTTGATAGCAGGAATGTAACATTCCACCAGGAGACTCCCAATTATCTTTATGTTAGTGCCTCATTAGAGGGAAAGTGGCCTTGGCTTGATAGTAACCAGGCCTTCAATATCCTGATAGTCTTCTTTACCCCAATAGCCCTTCTAAACACCCCTTTGTCCTCACCTACCCAACTCCTGTGTATATAACCAGCCACTCCTCACAGGCCCTGGGCAGCTGCATCTCTGCCTGCCCACGGGTCCTGTCCCCGTGCTCTAATAAACCACCTTTTTGCACCAGAGACGTCTTAAGAATTCTTTCTTTAGCCGTCGGCTCCGAACCTCACCCCACCGAACCCCACCTAGGTTCTGGGACTTCATCAACCTGAGCCGAAGGCAGCTGCTTAACCAACTGAGCCACCCATGGCGTCCCTATTTATTTATTTTTAAGATTTTATTTATTTGGCAGAAATCACAAGTAGGCAGAGAGGCAGGCAGAGAGAGAGGAAGGGAAGCAGGCTCCCTGCTGAGCAGAAAGCCTGACAAGGGACTTGATCCCAAGACCCTGGGATCATGACCTGAGCCGAAGGCAGAGGCTTTAACCCACTGAGGCACCCAGGCACCCAAGGGGAGAAGGTCTTAAAAAAATCCTATCAGGGGGCGCCTGGGTGGCTCAGTGGGTTAAGCCGCTGCCTTCAGCTCAGGTCAGGATCTCAGGGTCTTGGGATCGAGTCCCGCATCGGGCTCTCTGCTCAGCAGGGAGCCTGCTTCCCTTCCTCTCTCTCTGCCTGCCTCTCCGTCTACTTGTGATTTCTCTCTGTCAAATAAATAAATAAAATCTTAAAAAAAAAAAATCCTATCAGGCTTTGAATATTGGCTTCCAAGGTGGTCAAATTTCTGATCATAGTATTATAATATTGTTGGGCTGGCAGGAAGGGCTACTAAAGATGGCGAAAGTTCCTGCCACAAGACCTGAGCTCGGACAGGAGAACAAAGGCCCAGGCAGGAGTCTGAGACCCCCGCCCTGGGCTCCTGTGGACCAATGGGAATCCGATGAGCGGCGGGATATCCAAATAAGGGAAACTTGCCAAAAGACCCCTGAGCTTTCCCCAAGACCCCTTAAAAGCCCCCTCCTCCCTGCCTTGGGTGCGACTTCCGCCACTCTGCTTTCCAGAGTCGCAGAACCTCGCCCGAGGGTGCCCACCTCCTCCCGGCGCAACTTTCCTGGCTCCCCTTCTCCTGAGCCCTGAAACTTCGCTGGAGAGCGTTTTTAATAAATCTTGCCTTGCACCCACTTTGCCTGGTGTTGTGTTTATCTCGCCGGAAAAAACTTTTCAAATATCCTTTCAAATATCTTGTCACACTTCAGTGTGGACAAGCAATAAATATTTCAGACTGTACGGCACAACCCTATTTAATTTACTTTTCCCTTAGCTGTTTAAAGGAGTAATGTGGCAGTTTATAGAGAATCTCTCAGAATCCCATCAACTTTGGGGGGATTCATGAGGGGGCCCTCCTCCGAGGGTATATGTGCGGGCATTTGAGTTGATGTTACATAATTTGTAAAGGACCTTCGAGGACAATCTCTTCCACTATCCCAGTTGATTACCACTGAGTTATCACTCTTTGGGCCTGTGTTTGGATGGTGGAGCCCTAGAAGGGTGCCATATGGGAAGATAAGGGGTTATTTTGCATGCCTGGCCTTGGAGTTGTTCAACTGTAAAGTGAATAGCATGGTGGGCCTTGATTTTCAGTCTTGTTCCAAAGTTCTTTCAAAGTGCTCAGTTACGGTCATGAGTTTCTGCAGACTGGGGCCCTCCCATGATATATTCTGCCTTTTTAGCAATCCGCTAATCTCAGGAGATAAGACACTTACAAACAGGGCGGCTAGAGCAGGTGGAGTGACCTTAGGAAGAGAGCTTCCAAACCCGCTTTCAAGTCAGACACCGTTTCCTCTTCCTTTTGTTCACATATTTGCTGTGGTTTTAAGGTTTTATATTTTTAAGTAATCTCTACACCCAACATGGGGCTCAAACCTACAACCCCAAGATCAAGAGTCCGTTGCTGCACTGACTGAGCCAGCCATGTGCTGCTCCTTGCATATTTGAATAATAGACCCATCTGCGCAAACAGGGAAGACTCTAGCAGTGGCTTGTCAAAGAGCAGTTGCTATTTTGCTGCTGCCCCTCGGAACAATTTGTTACTTAAACTGTAACCCCTGGAGGATTTTACTAGTTGTCAAGCACATTTAGATATGGCCTTAAAAAATACTGATACTGACAACAGGTCTTTGGGGAGAAGGACGATGTACCACCGTGAAGCTGGGCAGCTGGGGATGCCCGGCTCGCTCAGGGCGGAATGCCGCCCCTTCACCGAAGCCGGGCAGTCGGGATCGCCTAGCCCGCCCAGGGCTGAGCGCCGCCTGCTTCAGGGAAGCTGAGCACCCGGGAATGCCCGGTCAGCTCAGGGTGGAACGAAAACCGCCTGCTTCCCTTTTCCCGATATCGCTCCTTTCCCTTCCCAGAAGTGCTCGTTGTTAGTTAGATGAGTCCTTTGAATGGGCTTGTTTAACTGTAAACTTGATCCTCCTTCTTGCTTGTCTGCAAGACAGGATTAACGTTTGACCTTCATCGGTCCTTCTGTTGGCTATTGTTTCTATCTAATAAAAGTGAGACTGTGGAGTTGCTCGAGGCAGCAGGCCTTTTCGACTGTTGTCCCCTGCTCGCAGTCTTTTGCGGCTGACTTGTTTGTGCCTAATTCTTCTCTTGTCGCCCGACTGGAAGCGGCACTATTTTGCAAGTTTTTCTATCTATGAGAACATATTGAAGATTGAGGACCTTGAATACCATCCTTGGGGTTTTGCTATTTTGCTTCCTGCTTCCATTCTTGGCCTTTACTGGGGTCTACGAACAAGTACATAAGTGATAAGTACCTGGCAGCCCAGGCCCATAGGCTCCAATAATATAAAATTTTTCAAAAAACTTGTGGGCGGGTGGGGGGGGGTTCGGTTCTAGGCTTAGGAAATTCTTTAACTATGACCCTAAGTTTAGCCTTTGAAAGGAGTGACAGATGCTAAAGAGGACTTTCATTTCATTTTTATTTATTTATTTTTATTTATTTGAGAGAGAGAGAGATCAGGTGCACAAGTGGGGTGGGGGGCAGGGTCAGAGGGAGAGGATCTCAGGCAAAAATCCCACTGAGTACAGAGCCAGGGTGGACCCTGAGATCATGACCTGAGACTAACCAACTGAGCCACCCAGGCACCCTGAAAAGTTTCTCTTTCTTTCTTTCTTTCTATCTTTCTTTCTTTATTTGACAGACAGAGATCACAAATAGACACAGAGGCAGGCAGAGAGAGGGAGAAGCAGGCTCCCCGCTGAGAAGGGATCATGATGTGGGGGGCTCGATCCCAGGACCCTGAGGTCATGACCTGAGCCGAAGGCGGCCGCTTAACAGACTGAGCCACCCAGGCATCCCAATCATGTGCTCTTTTGCCCTGTACCTTGCTTTTTTTTTTTTTCTTTATACCCTGTACCTTGTTGCACAAAAATCTCCTTGGGGTTTGTGGGTGATCTAGCGTCCATCTAACCTGTTTCATGACCAACTTATCTCAATGTGGGAGCCTTTTATTTTATTTTTAAAAGATTTTAAGTCATCTCTGCATCCAACGTGGGGCTCGAACTCACAACCCCGAGATCAAGAGTTGCGTGCTCCATCTACTAAGCCAGCCAGGTGCCCTCCAATGGCTTTTAAATTCTCGACCCATGCTTTCTGTCTCCGGCACTTCTGGCTTCCAAGATTCCCGTTACCAGGAGCTTTTACTTATTGGACCCAGTTCAGTTTAGGTTGGACCCAGTCCGACTCCAGCTGGTAACCATCAGCAGTTCCCAGTGTGGCATCTGGGGACTGGGGAAAGGACTGAACCAGCAGACCTGGAGAATGGGGACTGCGGACTGATTCTAACCGGGGAATTGCAGCTGTCACCACGCGGTTCCCAGATGTTGTTCCCGGAATCTGGGACAAAACCAAGGACAAAGGTTTCCGATCAAATAAGGATCTGTGCAAAGTCAATTAGGTCAGGGCTTGATGCAAAGAGAACAGAGTTCAGACTTAGAACTTACCCATGGCCCTCAGAACCGGCCAGAAAGAGAAAGCACCAGCTTCATGGGGTACCACACCTGTTTCTCATCCCCAAATGCTGTCAGAAGTTTGCTTGGATGCTGTCCCTGCCACTAAATGTGTTTTAAAAAAAAAAAAATCAACGGGATAAATTTGGAAAATAAATGTGGTCTTATTTACTGATTCGTGGGTTAGGTAGCATCCCATCGGGCATGTAGAAAAGGCCTTTGGGGAGCTGTACAAAATGAAAGACTTTTAAAGGCAGAAATGCGGCTGGACAAGGAAGTTATTAGCAAAAGAAAACAATGGATCGTTTTGGGCAAGGTCCTTTGAACAACTTCCTTTGGGGAGAAATGCTGGACATCTATCATGCAGATTACCTAACTGGTGTGGATCAGAAAATTCCAGATTGACTGGTTAAAAGTCACATTCCTGCAGTTAAGTCTTGATAGGCTGTCCTGGGGGCAAGCAACTCCATCTTGTGCCCTTCCTCCTCCCTTCCTTGTTTATTTACTTAAGTTGTCTTTACACCCAATGTGGGGCTCTAACTCCTGACCCCAAGACTGTGGCAGTGCTCTTGTGACTGAGTGAGCCAGGCATCCCACTTTCTTTGTATTGTCTTCGCTTTTCTCTTTTCTTTTCTTTCTTTCTTTCTTTCTTTCTTCCTTTAACACATGGCTGCACACCTTTTTTTCTTTCTCCCTTCACAAGTGCATAAAATCTCAATAACATCTTTTTTTTTAAGATTTTATTTATTTATTTGACAGAGATCACAACTAGGCAGAGAGGCAGACAGAGAGAGAGGGGGAAGCAGACTCCCCACCGAGCAGAGAACCCAATTCTGAGCCGAAGGCAGAGGCTTAACCCACTGAGCAACCCAGGTGCCCCTCAATTGATAACATCTTATATTTATGAGACACTATACAGATGGCCCCCATTTATGACAGTACAACTGACATTTTCTTGACTTTACTGTGGTGTCAAGTGATAGGCATTCAGTATATATTGTACATTGAACTTTGAATTTGGGTCTTCCCTCGGACCAGCCATATATGGTATAATTCTCTCTCGTGATGTTGGACCACGGCAGCCACAGCTCCCAGGTAATCACGGGATCTGGAAGGTAAACCATTCTCTACCTGTACAACCCATCCTGTTTCTCGCTTTCAGCACAGCATTCAATCAATTACATGAGACAGTCATCACTTTATTATCAAATGGGCTTTCTACTAGATGATTTTGCCCAACTGTAGACTAATATAAGTGTTCTTGTAACCAGGCTCAAGAAGTTTGCTGCTTGGGGTACATCAAATTGAACACAATCCAAGGAAGTGTTGAAAGCAAAGAGCTTTTTAATTACTTGTTGCAAGTAAGGAGACAGCAGATAGCTTTCCAAGCACTGTCTCTGCGGTGCCTGGCTGGCTCAGTCTGCAATGTGTGAAACTCTTGATCTTGGGAGTCGTGAGTTTGAGTCCAACGTTAGGGATAGTGCTGACTTAAAAAAAAAAAAAAAGGTACTATCTCTCCTGGGATCAGGAAGCTTTATAAAAATCAATTAATTAGGGGGACCTGGGTGGCTCAGTGGGTTAAAGCCTCTGCCTTTGGCTCAGATCATGATCTCAGAGTCCTGGGATCGAGCCCCGTGTTGGACTCTCTGCTTGGCGGGGAGCCTGCTTCCCTCTCTCTCTCTCTGCCTGCCTCTCTGCCTACTCGTGATCTCTACTCCCTGTCGAATAAATAAATAAAATCTTAAAAAAAAAAAAAAGAGTCTCTTATGGCTTGTTTTCCTCTCTTTTTTCTTTTCTTCCCTCCTGTATGTTCCATATATGAGCAAGATCATATGGTATTTTCTTCCTCTAACTGACATGTCACTTAGCATAATACACTCTAGCCCCACCTACGTCACCATATTTGGCAAGATTTCATTCTTTTTGATGACTGAGTAATCTTCGTGTGTGTGTATGTGTGTGTGTATGTGTGTGTGTGTGTTTATAATATCTTCTTTATCCATTCATCAGTTGATGGACATTTGGGCTCTCTCCATAGTTCGACTATTATTGATAACACTGCTATGAACGTCGGGGTGCATATATGCCTTCAAATCTGTATTTTTGTGTGTATCCTTTGGGTAAATGCCTAATCGTGCAATTGTTAAATACTAGGGCAGTTCTATTTTTAACATTGTGGGGAACCTCCATACTGTTCTGCAGAGTGGCTACACCAGTTTGCATTCCTACCAGTGCAAGAGGGTTCCCCTTTTCTCCTCGTGCTCACCGACACCTGTTGCTTCTTGTGTTGTTAATTTCAGCCATCCTGATAGGTGTGAGATGGTATCTCCTCATGTTTTCGATTTGTATTTCCCTGATGCTGAGTGACGTTGAACATCTTTTCATGTGTCTGTTAGCCATCTGGATATCTTTATTTTTTTATTTTTTTTTAAAGATTTTATTTATTTATTTGTCAGAGATAGAGCGTGAGCGAAAGCGAGCACCGGCAGACAGAGTGGAAGGCAGAGTCAGAGGGAGAAGCAGGCTCCCCGTGGAGCAAGGAGCCCAATGTGGGACTCGATCCCAGGACGCTGGGATCATGACCTGAGCCGAAGGCAGCTGCTCAACCAACTGAGCCACCCAGGCGTCCCGTCATCTGGATATCTTTAGAAAAGCGCCTATGCAGGTCTTCTGTCCATTTCTTAACTGCATTATTTGGGGTTTTTTGATGTTGAGTTTGATAAGTTCTTTGTAGGTTTTTGGATACTAAATCTCTGTCGGATATGTTGTTTGCAAATATCTTCTCCCCTTCTGTACGTTGCCTTTTAGTTTGGTTGACTGTTAGGAAGCTTTTACTCGGTGTATTAGGGGGATGGGGCGGGGACCTCACATAAGCACTTTAGTTGAACTGTGCATGCCTAGCATGTCAGCTTGTTAGTGCATACATGGTATATTTAAAAAAAAAAAAGCAATGTACTCCACCCATAGGAGGAGATCTTACTATTATAATGAGCTAAAGGGAACTTCAGGACAACTTAGGGAAGCTTCTTCTCAGGTCATCAGCTCCATTCCAGCACAGTGTTTGAAACTGTGGCTGGCTGTGACAGCCTTTTTCACCCATGCCCTTCCCCTGCCCTCAGACCCAAAGCTGGACTCAGGCCCTGCTGCTTCTAGAAAGATTGTTATCTTCGAGAAAGATAGGGCATGTGGGTGTAGGAGGGACCCTAGCAGTCAATAGCCCACTTGGAAGTCTTCCTGGATTGCAGGAAATGACCCCCTCCCCTGGCTCTTCCACCCACAGGGGATGAGAATCAGGTAGGAGAATAACAGATATCAACCTGCCGCCGGATAATTTTCTGCTTTATCTTGTACATTTCTCACCCATTAGTCCACTTGGTTCTGAAGCCAGTCCTGTGAAGGAGGTAACAAGTAATATCCTTCCCATTCTACAGGCAAGGACACTGAGGCCCAGAGAGGTTAAGTGGGGTCTCCAGGGTCAGAAGATGAGGCAGACCCTAGGCTTGTGCCCAGCTTTGTAAATCCCCAGGCAAATTAGCCACCCTGCCTTCACAGGGGCTCAGACCCGAGTGAGCGTCCATTGCAGTTTATATTTTCTTTTCTTTCTTTTTTTTTTTTAAAGATTTTATTTATTGGGCGCCTGGGTGGCTCAGTGGTTTAAGCCGCTACCTTCAGCTCAGGTCATGATCCCAGAGTCCTGGGATGGAGTCCCACATCGGGTTCTCTGCTCAGCAGGGAGCCTGCTTCCTCCTCTCTCTCTCTGCCTGCCTCT
>NC_081572.1:19063959-19125771 GCF_022355385.1 Mustela nigripes
AAAAAAAAAAAAGATTTTATTTATTTATTTGACAGAGAGAGATCACAAGTAGGCAGAGGCAGGCAAAGAAAGAGAGAGGAGGAAGCAGGCTCCCTGCTGAGCAGAGAGCCCGATGCGGGACTCGATCCCAGGACCCTGAGATCATGACCTGAGCTGAAGGCAGTGGCTTAACCCACTGAGCCACCCAGGTGCCCCTGCAGTTTATATTTTCTTAACACTTGTCTCAGGACAGCAGGAGGAAATGGAGGACTGGGGGGTGGTAACTCCAGAGAACTTTGGCGGGGGAGGGTTGGGAGGGTGGGCAGAGGGCCAGATGAGGATACTGGGATCCTGGGAAGGACAGGAGAAAGAAATCGGAGAGAAAAGCCGGTTGACCTGGAAATTGTCCCTGGGGGTCCATGGAAACTCAAAGCTCCGGTGCAAAGGTGTCTTCTACCTTCACAGGGCCTTGGAGAGAAATGTAGTTCACAGACATTCCCTAGGCAACTTAGGAAGACCACCTCCCTCCTCCCATTGTGAGGCGATTCTGGGTACAGGCAGTGGGGTAGGGTGGGAGGAAACAGAGGCAGTGGGGGCAGTGACCTGGGCTCTGCCTGCCCCCACCCCCTTCTGATGCCTTTGGTCACCCCTACCATCATGGGCAGTGCTTACCACTGGGAGGCTCGGCGTAGGCAGATGGCTTTGGACCGGAGGAGGTGGCTGATGGCCAAGCACCAGCGGCAGCAGCAGGAACAGCAGGAACAGCAGGAACAGCAGGAACAACTGGAACGGCAGGAGCAACAGGTGCAGGAGAGGGTCCGGGTTCATCAGGGTCCTTCCCGGGGGTGAGGGCGGGGCTAGAGGGGAGTGGGGAGGGAAGACCGATGTCCAGGAAGCTATTATTTGGTCAATGTACTTTTTAAGATTTTATTTATTTATTTGACAGAGAGAGATCACAAGTAGGCAGGGTGGCAGAGAGGGGGAAGCAGGCTCCCTGCTGAGCAAAGAGCCCGATGCGGGGCTTGATCCCAGGACCCTGGGATCATGACCTGAGCTGAAGGCAGAGGCTTTAACCCACGGAGCCACCCAGGTGCCCCTTTTATTTTTATTTTTAAGGACTTTATTTATTTGACGGGGAGAGAGAGAGAGAACCAACAGGGGAAGTGGCAGACAGAGGGAGAGGAAGAAGCAAGCTCCCTGCCCAGCAGGGACCCTGGGATCATGACCTGAGTGGAAGGCAGACGCTCAATGACTGAGCCACTCTGGCACCCTGGCCTGAGAGATTTTAAGGCTGCCCTGTCCAATAGGGTGGCCGCCAGCCTGTGTGCTGTTGAGCCTTGAGATGGGGCTAGTGAGACTGAGGAACTGAATTTAAAATTGTATAGAGATTTAATTAATTTAAATCTAAATTAAAAAAATACTCTTTATGTATTGGAAAACTTTGAAGTATGTTTAGAACAACTTGGATATGTAAATCTTTTTCAACTGTAAATGAATGAACTCTAAATCTAAAGCAATTATTATTATTATGTTAAGATTTTGTTTATTGGGGCGCCTGGGTGGCTCAGTGGGTTAAGGCCTCTGCCTTTGGCTCGGGTCATGATCCCAGGGTCCTGGGATCGAGCCCCACATCGGGCTCTCTGCTCAGCAGGGAGCCTGCTTCCCCCTCTCTCTGACTGCCTCTCTGCCTACTTGTAATCTCTGTCTGTCAAGTAAATAAATAAAATCTTAAAAAAAAAAGATTTTATTTATTTATTTGACAGAGAGAGGCACGGTGAGAGGTGAGAGAGGAAACACAGGCAGGGGGAGTGTGAGAGGGAGAAGCAGTCTTCCCGCCCCATGCAGAGCTCGATTCCAGGCCCCTGGGATCATGACCTGAGCTGAAGGTAGACGCTTAGCGACTGAGCCACCCCTGTGCCCCTAAAGCAATTATTTTTGATCAAAATGTAGAGTCCAAATTCAGATGTGCTATTAAATATAAAATACATGCTGTATTTTGCAGACTTAGTACAAAAACACAGAATATAAACTATCTCACTCATATTTTCATATTGATTATATGTTTTGGAGGTATTGGGTTAACTAAAATATATTAAAATCAGTTTTACCTGTTTTCTTCCTGCTTTTTTCATGTGGCTACTAGATTTGTAAATTACTTGTTGCTTGCCTTATATTTCTCTTGGACAGTGCTGTTTCAAAGTGTTTGCAAGAACGTATCCTTTATTCTCCCCTTACTGCTCCCAAGGTAGGAGGTAGGTGCCCGGAGACGGCTGTTTCCTGGTCTAGGGGCTGTACCAGGGGGGCACTGTCACAGAAGAAACAGGTCTTGGATGTTGTGTGGGTGAAGGGAGATAGCCCAGCCTCCAAGTCCAGGGAACAGAGACTTTCACACCACCTCTGTCTCTCCACTGATCACTTGCCTTGCTCCCTGCAGTGTCTCCGGCAGATGGGTGCCCGGGTAGGGAGGGAGGGGGATGTCACTTGTGGGGGGCTTCTTGCCAGGAACTGAAGAAACTCCAAGAGGAGAAAGGCCGATCTGAGAAAAAAACCCAGTGCCCTCGGGGGTCGCGACAGGAGCAGCAGCCACCACCACCACAGAGGCCACCAGGAGCACAACCACAGCCGCAGGCGCCCCCTGCCCAACCGCAGCCTTGCCGACCGCAGGTCCCGGAGCAGACACAGACTCCACGCGCTGGGCCGTCGCAGCCACCGCAGCCGCCGCAGCAAGGCAACAGAATGCCCAAGACCCTCTTACTCAGTGCACCTCTGTGCATGTTCTGACCCAAAAGCCAGGTCCCTAGCTTGGCTCAGTAGGGACCCATCAAGCTGGAGGTCAATCCGACTTCAACAGATTCCCAGGAGGAACAAAACCCTCTCAAGGCCCTAGTAAATGAGATGCCTGGGAGGGCAGGTGGTGAGAACTCTCTGCTCCCACCCCCAGCCCTATAACCCAGAGTCCACATCCATCCTCCCACTGTCTCTGACACCCTCTCGGGGCATCCTTGGCTTTTACTTGGGGGCCACTCCCCCTGGGGAAGTTTGCCTCACTCCAGGGGTGCAAAGGAGGCTGCTGACTTTTGCAGGGGGCAGCAGCCCTTCCTCTGAGACGAGGGTGTCAGAGGGAGTGAGGGTGGCCTTAACAAGAGACTTACCCAGCCCTGGCAAGTCTGGAACAGGGAAGGACAGTGCAGGGTTCCCGGTTGTGAATTTTCAGGGTAGGCTCCGATGGGGCCTTGCCCTAGGTGGGGGCTGCCGCCTGGGCCCCAGACACATAGTAGAGTCCGGCTCTGCCGCTTTCCATTTTCAGAAACTGTCAGATGCATGGTGTTGTGCTTTCTTTCACCGTCAGGTTTCAAGAAGTCATTCCAGTCAAATCCAGATAAATACGCAGAGCACTCACGATTCACGGTGAGACAGTGTGAAAGGCGGGTCGACTCTGGCTGCGTGTGTAAGTGTGTGCGGAATCTAGGGAGGCTTCCTTGGGGGGAGGGGCTTACAGTTATTTGTATTTTATGAAGTCAGTTATGTAAAGCCTTTATATGGCAATTATATGGTCACTGTTGGATGGCCTATTCCTTCATTTGTTGCCATCCCAAAAAATGTGGAGGAGGAGCTGTCGCTCAGCACTCGGCAGAAACGGAGGGCTTGAAGAAAGACAGGACGGGGGCCAGAGAAGCAAACCAGAGGGGCTGTTTTAAGTGCCAGCTGGGGCAGAGGCAGCTGGAGCAGGAGGAGGGCAGGACATAAAGTCAGAGATGGGAGTCTGGGAGTCTCGGGATCGCCACTCCCCGGCTGTGGGATAGCATCTCTGGGCCTCAAGGGCCCGTCCATAAACTGACAGTGGTAACACCACTTCCTTGACAGACGTGTCAGGACCACTGAATGTGGCAACTGAAAGAGAAGGCATCACAAGCCCTTAGCTTTGAGCCTGGCTCAATCCAGACCTTCAAACCCGGGGCGGGTGGTCACCCTTGATGAGGACGTGACACAGTACAAGCTTTGGAAAGATGGTTTCTCTGACACAGGTGCAAAGAACGAGAGAGCCCCATGCTAGCCCTGTTAGGGTGGGTGAGGACTGGGGCACTTCATTTTATATTTATTCCTCTGGCCTCAAAAGGGCCGATACGATGTTCTGGAACAGCAGGCCCAGAAATGGCTAACTAACCCAGTTTGCCTCCTGTCTCTCCCTCTTCTCAGTCGACGAATTACATGCAGCAGTGGTGATCCAGAGACAGATCCTCAACCCCACTGGCCATCAGCAAAAAAACCAGATGACCGCTTTCTCACCCCCTCCCCGCCCCCAGCATCTCCACTCCAAAAGTCACCCCCTCCTGATTCACTCTAGAAGAGGAGGCTAGCTGGGCATAAAATGTGATTTCCTCTTGAAAAGAATCAATAGATTGGTCAGCTCTGTGAGACTGGGAGGAAGTGAGGGGAGAATGAGAACCCGGGAAGGGGATGGAGTGGGTGGGAGAAGGAAGTAGGTGATTCCATGCTTCTGCAGGCAAAGCCAATGGGAGAACTTGGTCTTGACCATCCCAAGTCTATAGCTCCATTGCTGGCTCTTTTTTTTTTTAAGATTTTTATTTGACAGACAGAGATCACAAGTAGGCAGAGAGGCAGAGAGAGAGAGGAGGAAGCAGGCTCCCTGCAGAGCAGAGAGGCTGTTGCAGGGCTCAATCCCAGGACCCTGGGACCATGACCTGAACCAAAGGCAGAGGCTTTAACCCACTGAGCCACCCAGGTGCCCGGCCTTTTTTTTTTTTTTTTTTTTAAAGATCATTGCTGGCTCTTCTTTAGCAAGGACAGGTCTATTGGGGGCTTCAAAGCTTTTATTTATTTGAGAGAGAGCGAGAACATGTGTGTGCTCGAGGGAGTGATGGGAGGAGCAGAGGGAGAGGGACAAGCAGACTCCCTTTTCTTTTTTTTAAAGATTTTATTTATTTGACAGAGATCACAAGTAGGCAGAGAGGCAGGCAGAGAGAGAGAGGGGAGGAAGCAGGCTCCCTGCTGAGCACAGAACCCAATTCGGGGCTCGATCCCAGGACCCTGAGACCATGACTTGAGCTGAAGGCAGAGGCTTTAACCCACTGAGCACCCAGGCGCCCTGACAAGCAAACTCCTTGCTGAGCACAGGGCCGGACACAGGGCCCCATCTGGCAACCCTGGCTCAAGCCGAAATCAAGAGTCAAGTCGGATGCTTAACTGACTGAGGCCCCCAGGCACCCCCCTGTTGGGGGCTCTAGGTTTAGGACTCTCACTGGAACCATTACCCCTCCCCACTGGCAGATGCTTACTGAGAAGGAGTAGCAGCATCACACCAGAGCAGGCCTGGAGCTAGACTGGAGGTGGCAGGCAGGGCCCCCCCCCGAAGTCCAGTGTAATGCCTGGCCCATAGCGGGCACGGAGCTGTGGCATGGATGACGGGACGCAGGGCTGGAAAGAGCTCAGAGGAAAGGCGGACTGTCCCCTTAAACACAAGACACCTCATCTTGGAAAGGGGACGCAGACTGGCCCACAAAAACCCCACAGGCCTCTTCCTTCCTCCACCTCAGCCCTTCCCGGAAGCAGTCAGCCTTCACCCCGTCACCACTTCCTGAAGCTGACATCCGGGGTCTCTCCCACAGCCTGTCCCCTTTTCCACCTGGCGCTGATGAGAGGATGCCTGGGCCTTTCACGGAAGCCTACACAGGCTGAAGGGGCCCCTCAGTGCAGCATTTCCTGAGGGGAGCGGCTGGGGGACCTGGGGTAGGGCACAGAACAGGAATATTAAAGTAGGGAGGGAACTTAAGAGGCATGAGCTTGGCACCCACTCAGACACCCCCAAACAGCTCAGCAGCGTCGCCCAGGTCCAGCTCTCCTCCCAACTCACAGGAGGCTCTTTGTTTACTCTTTAACATTGTGAAGTGTAGTTCATTGAATACAATATAAATCCTTTACATTTAACTGACACTCAACAGAAACTCCAGGCTGGCCTTTCCGGACTTTCGTGCTCCTGCCAGCCTCTTCCTGACTCTACTCAGGCACGAACACGGGGAGACAGGACAACCTCCTTCCTTCCTGTTGTCCCCGCAGCCACCTAGCCAGGTGCCGTCCCCACTGCCTCCTCTCCACCCATCCAACTTGGCATTCAGCTTTCCCCACCACCTAAGTTCATCTCCAGGCCTGAGAGAAACCACAGCTGCCTTTAGCGAGCAATTACCATTCCTGCTCAGTGCCTCCAGCTGGAGCCCAGTGGGAGCCCGAGTTAGCTGGGACTGTGCTTCTTCATCTGAGTGACAGCAAAGAGAGGTTAGGACCAGGCCCTCCTGCTGTGCGGTTCCAGCCTGCCCATGCCCGAAGGAAAGCAGAGGCCTCTGGGAGCAGAGGATGGGCCTTGGAGCTAAGCCCGGGGAGGCCCTAGAGCCCAGCAGCTTGTGGCCGAATCCTGACAGCTTGACCTCTGCAAGCTGTCGCAGAGTGGCAGCGGGGGACATCAGCTGACTGACCGGGGTCCAGGGTTGTGGGCCGACCACCAGCCAGAAGCCTAACTTCAATAAATGCCTTCCCAAGTGACTCTGGCTTCATCTGCTTTTTTTTTTTCCTGGAGAGACGGAGGGGGTGCCAGATGCCTCCCTCTCCTCCCCTACTATGTTTGCTCCTGCTGTGATGGGAATAATAAAACAATTTTCTGGCGAGCAGCTTTAGCCAGAGAAAAGCTCTGTCTTCCTAGGAAGGGGGGCAGCCTTTAACCGGGGAGGCCAGGGAGCTGCAGGCCCTTAGCCAACCTTGCCATCGGGGCACAAGTTCCCAGGAGAGAAATCGACCAGCCCCACCCCTTTGTCACGTGACCAAAGCCAGAAGGACCGAGACCGCTCGGACATCCCTCAAGTCACCCTCCCATCACTGGGTGGGGAACCTGAAAAAGATCCATGTTTTAAAAGCCAGATAAAATTAAAGATTTCTCCCTTCAGGCAGGAGGAAGGCCAGCCCCAGAGGAGTGAGGCAACCAAGGTTCTCAGCACAGAGAGCAAATGCCACTCTGGACAGCTCAAGGCTGTCTCAGGTCAGATTCTTCTCAAGACAGACACAGGGGAAAGCCTGGCTGGCTCCTAGAAGAACTAGACTTTTCTGGTGGAAGTCAGAGGACGTGAGTGACGTGCATCTGTGTATATGTGTGTGTGTGTGTGTAAAGTTAATTTCCACATAGAGCTTCCTGTGGTTGAGGGGGTGTGTGTGTGGTGGAGGGAGGTAGAATAAAGCAGAGCTTTTCCTTTGGCAAAGTCACTGTAGTCCTTCCTTGGGTTCTGGGAGATACAGCCCAGGCTGGCAGGGGCCTGGAGTGTGGGACCAGCAGGCAGGTCACGGCGGATGAGGGACCAGCAAGTGGGGCACTGAGGAATTTCCCCGGCAGTCCACGTACTCATAGTTCTGGAAGACTAGCTGCTCTGAATGGCTCAGGTAGGAACAGGTCAGGGTGCCCCTGGAGAGGAAGCAGGCTTTGTTGCTGTGTCTGGTGGTGGAGGGGCAGGGGGAGAAGAGGAAGCTCTGGCCCTGCTCTGCTGTCTGGGGTGGGGGGATCCCTCAAACAACCCCCCTTCCTTCTGCTCCCTGCTCTGCCAACACACCTGGGACAGCCGTCCCACCTGTGATCCAGATAGCTCGGTGGCTGGCACACCAACGGCTTATAAGCAAGGCGGGGTCTAGGGAATGGGCGGGGGGATCTGCCTTCCCAAGAGCCAGCAAAGATCCCACAAGGTGAGCAGAGCGCAGCTCTGCTGGGGTCAGAAGGAGGCGAGGGGGACACTCGGGCTCTAAGCCCTACTTACTGGATGTGCAAAAGCACGTGGTGGACTTTGATTTTCATCCAGGAACAGATTTTGCTGAGAGAGAAAGAACACGTGACCATGAGCAGCCCGGCAGCTTGGAGGAGACCTGCAGGTCGGTTCCAGGCTCCGGGCCTCTTTTCCATCAGGGGCCCCAAATGCCATGCCCACTCTTTCTCCCTCTAAGGTGAGCACATCACCCCACCCTTGTTGCAGTGTCATTCCTCCAAGCCCCGTAGGCTTGGCCCAGGTGTGTGCTAGCTCCTCCCTCAGCAGAAAACAAGACATTCATGCTTCTTAGTGATTTAGGCTGAAGAGTCCAAGGTCACCTATTTTAAGAATTAACTAAATTCTGGCCTGTTTTCATTCCAACCTAAGTCCAAACAGGCAGAGGGATGGGGACCCTGAATCCCTTGCAGATTGCAATCTTGGCCACGAGAGTGAAGGCCAAATGCTGGCTGCAGAGAAGGAAATCTGGTAGGGATGAAGACTGGGTTTCCAACCAGGGACAGAGGCTAAGGGAGAAGAGACCAAGGGATACTTACTATGTGTTTTCATCCCAGATTTTGTTGGCCACTGCATAAAACATCTGTCAACCAAATGGGCACAAGGTGAACCCCAACCCCAGCTGCCCCTTCTGATCCCCACATGTGTCCACAACCCTCTGGGTAGGGCTGGCCCCGGGACGGGATTGGGGGGTTACCTGTTCACTGGCCAAAGGACCGATGTGGAGGAGGAGGCTATTGGTGACCTGCCCCACCACGAGGGACAGGTGCAGAACCTCGATGGTCAGCTGGGTCACCGTGATGGGGTAGTAGTTGCTATTGGAGATGTTTAAGATATTCTGAGGAGGAAGACAAGGGAAAGGGAAGTGGGAAGGTGACCATCCTTGAAAAGGAGAAATCAAGTAGCTTCCTTATCCCTGCCTGGCCCCTTCCCCCTGCCTGACTGAGCCCCACTCCCACTACGGGCCTCAGCTGCCGAAGCCCAGCGTTAGGAGGCCCTTGGCATGGCTCTTAATGGTGAAGGGGTCACCGTAAGACATGAAGTTGGCCCCAAACCCAGGCTCATCCTGCAAGGCTTCTCTCCGTTCTGTTCCACCCACCCAGAGTGTCTCAGGCATGCCCTCCATACCCTGTGTTTTTTTTCTCTCGCCATGATTCTTCCCCCCTCGGGGTGTACAGTCCTAATTCTGCACGTTCCGCTATGGGGCTCGTGGTTGCACCTGCTTCCCCCCAGGCTTCGACACCCTCTGGCTGCCACACAGGACCCCTGGCTACCTGAGCTCGGGATGGCAACACCTGACCAGGACCGCAGAGAAGAGCGGCCGGCAAGGTGGCCTGGGGCTCAGGGGTGCGGGCGCCCACCCACCGTTATGTTGAGATGGATGTCAGCCTCGTCAAAGGCCACCGTGGAGGAGTTGAGGCCTGCGGGCTGCACGGCGATGGACCGGGGAAACAGGAAAAAGACGATAAGGGAGGAGATCACGAGGCAGATGAGGACAGCCAGGAACACGAAAAGCTTCCTGTGGGAAAGAGAGCAGGATCCGGGGTAGAGGAGGGGACAAGTCTGAACGCCACAGAACCTTGGGAAGAGAGGGACACTCCTCTCCCTCGACCACTGAACACCTTGGGAAGAAGGGGCAGGGATTCACGTCCAAGAGACCCATGACAATGAGGGTCACACCCCTGTCCCGCGACACTCGGGGCCGCCTCCGAGGCTGTGCAGTACCTCAGAACAGGAAGCAGCTCATTTTCCATCTCAGCCAGAGAGAACAAGCAGGTCTGAGCTGCCACAGAAAGGGAAGCTCACAGGAAAAATAACTTCCCCGTATGAACCGCAGCCTGGGCCATTCGCTCCCTCCTGAAAGACCTCGAAGAGTCAAGATCTTGATCCTCCCTCTTTCCACAAGGGAGCCATGCTTCTTGGAAGCACCGAAGCTCCCAACAGCAGGTGGCCTCAGGTGGCAGCTGCTGTGGCCCAGACTTCTTTTCCAGGAAAAGCCCTGGAAGCAGAGCTAGTATATATGAACTCAGTGAGGCTTCCCATGGAGAAGAATCGCGGCGGGGAGGCAGACTGAGGGAGACAGAGAACAGACCCCAGGGGTGACAGCTTGTGGAGCTAAGGTGAGGAAAGGGGCTTACGTGCGCCTGGGCTTCAGCCTCTGGTCCCCATAGGGGATGAGGGCCACTAGCTGCTTCTCTAGCTCTGTGGAGAAAGAAGGTGAGAGAGAGAGAGAGGGCTAAGAAGTGTGCATGACGAATGTTTCCTGTGCCAGCCTCCCAGAAGCAACCCCTTCACCCCACCGAGTGGGGTCAGAAGCATGCCGCCTCTGCCCCAGAGCAGGACTGGGACCGCTGGGCAGATGACAGCAGCTCAATGTTGTCAGCTCCGGAATGGAAGTGAGATTTTCATTACCAAGTGTGAATTTCTGGAAGGCACCGGCAAATGAGAGAAGTCTAGCTTCTCTGAAGAGATCATTTGTAACTTTGTGAATCCTAAGGCACAGTGTTGCTAAAGGAGCAGGGAGGCTGGAGAAGCCTGGGGAGAACCACCAGGGCAGGAGGGGTGGGGTGTCTCTGCAGCCAGTGCAGGGCTAGGGAATATCTCGCTGGCTTCCCTGCAGCTGGGGGACCAAGCCCCAATTCGAGGAGGCTCAGAGGGGCCTGGCCAGCTGGAACCCAGGCTCTTTCCAAAGCCTTGGGCCACTCACCTTTCGGGATCTCCCCGCTGCCCTGACAGGTGGGACAAGTCACAAAGCTGGCACGGGCAGCCCCTTCACAAGGTGCTCGGGAACAGAAAGATTTGCTGCTTCGGGTGCTGAAGTAGTTGGCAGCATTGCTGCCAGTGGCCGGGCTGGGGGTCAGGATCGACCTGTTCTCCTCCCGAGAGCCCAAATGGGAGAATGTCTCACCCATCATTCAGGGGGAGTTTTCACTAAGGAGAAAAGAACAGAATTCACTGCTAAGCTTGTTAGCACGGACACGGGATGTCACTCTGGTTTTGGGTTCTCAAGGTTGGCAAGGAGCACCACCCCAAATTCAGTAAGCTCCGGCCCAAGAAGTTAGGATATGGAAAACCGCAGTTACACGGGATTCTGGGATCAGAAATTTCAGTTTATTTCCTTTCATTACTGCAGGGGAGCTCAATCTGCCTGTAAGAGGGAAGAGAAAAGAAAAGCAGAAGTTATTTCCCTAGAAGGGACTTCCAGAAGTGAATGGCGGATCACTTTATTTTCTGGGAAAGTTGCTGAGCTGTCAGTTGCTTCAGGGGAAGGAAGTGGACAGGGCTGGCGGGCAATGGGGGAGGCCGCAGTCCAGAGTCCCTTCACCCTTGCGACAAGAGGACTCTGAAGAGGTGTCCAGGACACGCGGGCAGAAATGCCTGCGATCTCCCAGCCTGGGAGTGGAAGGCAGGCTTCCATTCCAGAGCCCCGGCAGGTGCTGGCCGAATAGGAAGGCAGGGATTCTTTGCAACAAGGGAAAGGCGGCTAGGCTGGTCACAGGTGTGCCTAAGAACATTAAAAAAGCCCTGCCAGGGAGCAGAAATCTCTTCCTCACTGCTTTCTGTGGGGTAGGAAAGAATGCCTGGGGAAGGGTGGGAGCAATGGTCAGGATCCATCCTACACTAAGGAATGCTAAAGGCTAAAAATCCAGATTTCCCCCCAAAGGGTCAGGAGTAGCAGCAGAATGAGGGCAAGGTGAGCCACAACTTGCTGGGCCAAAATCAAGGGCGCCTCACCTGGTTCAGGTCTGGGATCCAACGCTCCTGTCAGTTAAGAGTGAGATTTCTGGAATGTGTCTTTCAGGAGAAAGGCTTGTAGGGCAGGGCGACCCGAGGGACAACGGGCTGGAGCTGGCCAGGCTACTGGCCCCCTTTCCACTGAGTCTTGGGGGAGCGAATATGCAGCGTTGGAGAGGGGTGGGGAGTAGCGACCTCGGCCTACCCGGAGGAGCTAGGCTGCTTCCAGCCCTACTCCCGGGCTCGGCCAGGGTCCCGAGTGGGAGAGCAGTCGCTCCGCAGAAGCTAGGATTTCACTGATGGAGAATTTCAAGTCCTTCCGGACACCCCGAGGTCGTTAGTCGAGGCTGTTAACCCGCGAGTGCCTACGTGAGGCTAGAGGCACTGAAGGTCCCTCGGCCCTTGCCTCCCAAAGGGAAAGAAAGGAAAATCTGCGGAGCGCCTTACCCCACCCCTGGGCGGCAGCAGGACTTAAACGGCTGCAGGCAGAATCGAAAGTGCGCGAGGCCAGGGCCTCGCCCTCCGCTTTGACTCGGTGCGGGGGGAGGCTCCGCCCCAGCTCCTCCAGGCCCGCCCCCCCCCCGCGCCCCCCCCCCCCCCCCCCAGAGGCCCGCCCCCTCTCGAGACAAGGCGAGGGAAGAGCTCATCTCTTCACGGACCACCCCACCGTCCCGCCGCTGCTTCCGCAAGCACCAGCCACTCCAGGCAGGGCTTTCAAAGAATCTTTATTTGACCATTCTTGAAGCGGTTACATACAAGTACAATCGGACGGACGACTGGACCTCAGGGTCCTCCTGGACCCCTGCAATAACGATTCAAGAGGTCTGAACAGGTCCCGCCCCAAATCAACCCAATTAATTACACACACCCTGCCGCTCGGCCTCTACCCAGAAACCCGAATAAAAACGTTTTAAATAATGAACAGCCTGGTTGGCTTGCAGTATGAATCTTGGTTTATTTAATAGCGGTCAAGAAGTATACTGTAAATAAACATCATGATGACTAATGATTAATTAACATCATCATTCATTATAAATACCAACCAGGTTAAATAATACTAGTTTACTATCCTTCCCCCTTTTGGATGAGGGTTAAGAGTCTTCTTTTTCTGGAAGTCATTTTCATGAATAATAGCTTTTAGTGTTTTTTTGTTGTTGTTGTTGTTACCTTTTCCTTCACCCATTGTACCTAAGACTCCTTTCTGTAAACAGAATGAGGACCTGGGGCCCTGGCAGCAAGCTTTCCTGTTCCTTCTGGGGTTAACTCAAAAATTTTTGCTTGTTCCCTTCCAAGATTTGCAAAACAGTCTCCCCTGTGCTAGGCTCTCTCAGGCTAGATACCCTTGAGCAGATTTCAAACATTCAAGAAGCCATCAGCATTTCCTATTTGCCTGCCCCTGAACTGACTTTACTACATAGAGCTCGGAGCCTGCCTTTCACTTTCCACCTTTCAACTGTAACATCGACCTTGACCTTAAGAAAAAAAGGTAACCGTTATTTTTTTTCCTTTTAATAAAAGTTTTTCCCTTCTCTACAGTATTAGCAAAATATTTCACACTATCTACTTAAATTTGTTCCCTTAAATAAAGAAAAGTGTATGCAAAATGACTACAGTAAACACTGCTAACAGGTGCTGGTGGGTTAACGAGCACACTCCCTCCTCCTCTCACTGAAGTGCAGGGACCCACAAGGTGATCTTCCTGAATGTACCAGTGGGGTCTCTAGAAAACAACAGTGCTGATCACTAAGTCTTGCAGGGAATTGACTTTGCCCTTGAACAAGCTGGAGTAACAAGATTTCTCTGGGGCTCTGGGTGTCATTTCAATACCACACAGATACGAGGCTTGGGGTGGGCTAGAAAAATTGTTAAGAATTCTTGAAAACAACTTCCGAGGTTAGGTTAATTTCTTTTAAAAACTGACAACAGATATCCCCATAGAAACATCCACATTTAACCAAAGGAAAATACTCAACTTTGATACAAGCAGAAAGAAAAACGGTTCTATAGGAAGTTCAAGTTATGCTCTTCAGATGCACTACAATGGAGACCGGAGCTTTATACAAATCAACTGAAAAACCGTTTTCCTTCAATTCATCTGATATCTCTGCTTCAGTTCTGGTCTTTGATTTGCTCCCCAAAATACTGTAATGCAGGTACTGTTTTGATAATTCAATAATGGGCTCTATAGATTCATCAGATTAAAAAATAAGCCAGGGCTTTCTCCCCTATGCCTCCAAGGACAGAATAAAGATCATCTCTGAGCAGCAGGCTAATGATTTAATACGAGGGCCCTCCTCAGTAGCGGTGGCTGTACCAGTCATTGTTGTTGACCTGAAGCAGTTCCGTCACAACCTGCAGGATGTTGTAATTGTGTTTCTTCAGCAGCCTGAGGTTCAGCTGCCGGTCACAGAATCCCATTTCGAAGAGATGGGCCATCAGGGCTGCTGTCTGATCTTCAGAAACTATTGGCTGTATAGAGTCCAGAAAAGCAGAACAATGTTTTTGGTATCACGTATGTGCCTTGTCAATTGTTACTATCTTGTAAATCATACCAATCTTTCCAAGATCTGTTTAAAATATTAGGGAATTCAACGCAAGGGTGGGGCCACTCCTGTCCACCTGCCACCATCGCGTGCACCACCTGAGGGAGGGCTGGGAAGGCCCCCCTCTGGATTCCCCGTGTTTGTACCCAGAACTGGGCAACTCAGGAACCGCCCTTTGGCCCGATAAAGGAAAAGATGTAAGCAAGTACTGGAAACTCTGTGAAGACAGAGCTAACTGTGCTGATGGGGCCAGTAGAGGCAGGGGCAGAGACGTCACCGGGAGAGCCGGGTCAGCTACGCAAAGGGGCTAAACAAGAAACTATTTGTGAAATGACATCTTGGGCGACCTTCTTGGCATCCCCCCCCCCCCCCCTTTTTAAAGAACAGAAGCAATCCACGAAAGAGGGAGCTAACACTCCTTTACCTCCCTCTTTAAGCCAAGCCCTGTCATGGACACATAACCTTCCTAAATCCTATCACTTTGGATTACCGTTTTTTTTTTTTAAATTAAGAGATAGTGTATTACTAGTTTCAGGGGTAGAGTTCAGCGATCTGTCAGTTGCATGTCACACCCACTGCTCATTCCATCACGTGCCCTCCTTAGTGCCTGTCACCCAGTTACCCCAGCCCCGCCCCTCCCCTCCATCAACCCTCAGTTTGTTCCCTAGAGTTAAGAGTCTCTTATAGTTTGTCTCCTTCTCTGTTTTTGTCCTATTTTAGTTTTCCTTCCCTTCCCCTATGCTCCTCTGTTTTGTTTCTTAAATTCCACATATGAATGAAATCAAATGGTATTTGTCTTCCTCTGACTTTCTTCGCTTGGCATAATATACCCTCTAGCTCCAACCACGTTGCTGCAAACGGCAAGATTTCCTTCCTGGATTACTCTCTTACCAATTACTTACCATCCTACCAATTAATCCTCTTGTGTAGGAAACAGATACAAAATACCTCGTTTGGAAGGGTTGTTGAGAGGATTAGGACAAGAGTGTGTATACATCTTCAACACAGTCTCTGGCATTTCTCTCTATACCTAACTCCACTGTTCCCTTCTTCCCTCTTATTTCAGAATAAACTATCATCCTCCTTTCCAGAATCGTCCCTCCACACATCCTTTTGCTTGCTATTTTGTGATTTCTCATCACCTCAGAAATCTCCTTCTGTGTATCACCTCTTGACTTAACCTCCTTTGCTACTGGCTCGGCCAAGTGTAGAAACACCAATCTCGCTCTGCCTTCTGCGGCCCAGCTTTCGCTCTTTCCCTCTGTGCTCCAGCTATTGGAGAATGAGGCATACTCCACCTGCTCCCTGTTCTCTGGGGGCTCTAGCCCTTCCTCCCCATTCAAGTTCCCTTCCCTGAGCTCCATCCAGCACATTTTCCTCCTACTTCTCAGGCCCCTGGGCCCTTCTTTTCTGGATTCTATTTTTTTTTTTTTTAAGATTTTATTTATTTGACAGAGAGAGACACAGTGAGAGAGGGAGCACAAGCGGAGGAGTGGAAGAGGGAGAAGCAGGCTTCTGGTGGAGCAGGAGTAGATGCAGGGCTCGATCCCAGGACCCTGGGATCATGACCTGAGCCGAAGGCAGATGCTTAATAACTGAGCCACACAGGAGCCCCTCTTTCTTGGATTCTTAAAGGCTCCATCTTGCTTTTATACCCTTTCTTCCGGGAAACTCTCACTGAATCAGGTGGTTTCTGCTGGAATGTGTATTCAGGGGACTTGACCACCAGGCCAAATCACTCCTCTGAGCCACAGGAACATGCCCAGCTGCACTGTGGGTAACGTGCCTCCAACTCCACATCATCCAAAATGGACCTAATTTTCTTCTCCTCCTGCCCAAATATATCCTTCTTCTTGGATATCCCCTCTTAGTGAATGATACTATCTGCCCAAAGCCAGAAACTCAGGATTCCTCCTTGACTTCTTTCTAGCCTCTTAATCATGGTCTCCCAAATTCTGCCATTTCTCTTTCTCTTCTACCCTTCTTTTCCATCTACACATGGGTTCTCAAATGGATTTCTTTAGGGCTCCCCCAACCTCCACATGGTAATGGAATTACCTTACTAGGCACAAATCTGATGTTAATCATTTTCCTAAGGCCCATTCACTGCCCCTCCCCCCACTAGAAGTCTTAAAATAACATCTAAACCACTCAACACAGCACCCCCACCTACATAAATTGGGCTTTTCTCTTCTTACTCTTCCTAGCCCAAATTCACCTTGCTGGCTCACGTTTCCAACTCTTTTTACTGGCTAGTCTCTGTCACAATGCTCTCTCTATTCCCCTTTCCTGGCACATACTTATTTTGTCCTTAAGAACTCAGCTCAGGCGCCATCTACCAGGAAGCCTTCTTTGGCCGCACAGAGGGGCCCACAGCAGGGGTGGCCGAGGTGTTCCACCCAAGTACACTGGCGCAGGATCTTACACTAACTATGTACCTTACTTGTGTCCCACTGTCTTTTGGGCAAGGACTGGTGTCTTCCTCACCTTGTAGCACGTACTTGCAAGAGTTCCCCACTTGTAACAGGTCCTCAACAAACATTAGGTCTTTTTCCTTTCTTCCCTTAAGTAACTTGGCTAAAGTCCTATAGCTAGAAAGTGCCAGAATGCCATACTACTTTCCAGCCCAGGCAGGGAGCATCATTTTCCCAGTGATTTGGCTTCGGTGGAAGAAAAGGAAACATACACTGACCTGGGCAGTGACTGGTGGCCCAGCAAACAAGGCCTTGTATGCAGAAGCAGCAACAGACAAAGCCCCCTTCACGAGTCCTCCGGCAATGCTGCTCCCATGGTGGTGGTGCCTAGAGAGGAAAACCAAATTACCTCTCTAAGAAACACAAACCATTAGCCTCCTACAAGCTAATCTGGGCTCTAATCCTTGAAAGAAAATGGATTTCCCTGAGGAAAAAAAGTCAGATGTAAAAAAGAGAATGTGATCATTTTCCTATTAGTTTTATGGCTAAAACCTTGGTTTGATGTAGAGTCCAGCTCTACTGCAAGGTTAAGGGGCATGCAGAAAAGACATTCCTCTTTCTGTAGAACACTGGCTTTCTGTCCCAACTGACTATTATGTGGTCAAGGGCAAAAAAAGGGTATTTAGCAGTCTGTCTGCTTAATTATCATCTCAGAGGACACACCTCCAAAGGAAATGTGATTTTCTGGACACTGTAGGGAGGAATCCACCTTGCCACGGATCTGAGATGATTGGAAGCAGAGAGGCAGGCATTTTTAAGAAACTACTAC
The DNA here is from genome assembly GCF_022355385.1 of Mustela nigripes. NCBI lineage: Eukaryota > Metazoa > Chordata > Mammalia > Carnivora > Mustelidae > Mustela > Mustela nigripes. Next base: position 19,081,271 of record NC_081572.1, read on the forward strand.
AAAGACGCACAGTGGGCTTGGCCTTCCTGCCTTCTTTGGTACTAAGGTGAGGTAAATTTGAGAGTACTGGTCTGGACTGTGAACTTTTTTTTTTTAAGATTTTATTTTTCAAGTTATCTCTACACCCAATGTGGGGCCGAGCTCACAACCCTGAGATCAAGAGTCATACGCTATACTGGCTAAGCCAGCCAGGTACCCCTGGAATGTGAACACTCTTAAAACGTAACTGTAGCCCTCTGTTCAGTGTTGTTCACAAGCTTCAGGAGAAGAAAGAACAAGAAGTAATGAGGGCTCTCCTTCTCTGCCCTCTGGAGGCACATGGTTTGAGAAGCTTGTGCAAGCAGAAGCAATACTAGCATATATATATATCCACCTGCTTCTGAAGAGGCTGCGCAAGGTCCAGTTACCTTGAGTGGTCAGAGCTCTTCTGTCTGCTGTTTACAAGTCCTGATGAGCCTCTGGGCTCTAAAAGCAAAAGAGCTATTGGTTAGATGTGGCATCCACAAGTGCCTAGTGTTTCTTAACTCATAGTGGGGCGAGTTTTGGAGAGGCAAGCAGCAATCTGATCACAGCTTTTATTTATTTAAAATATTTGGGAAATTTTGCAGATGGTTTTAAGTGATAAGGAGGAACTGCCCAGAATGCAGTGCAAGGTTGACTCCAAAAAACTAAGTCCATAAAGCTATCACACCAATTTATTTATTAGTTTTTAAGTACTTTTTTTTTTTTTTTAAATTAAGAGTGGGAAGTGACTTTGAAGGTCTACTAACAACTTCAAGGTGCTAAAAAAACAGCCCCACAGGTTTTATGACTGTGCTGAACTGCTTCAAGGTCACACAGTGAGGAAAGGGGGAGCTGGGCCTGGAACCTAGACTGGTCTAGCTCCAAACCCTGTGTTCTTGCCACTGCAGCACAATGCCTGCCTCTGTGAGGTCTCACTTAATAAATACGAAGCTAAAGGACAGAAAAGAATGTGAGGGAGGGCCACAGAAAAAAGAGATGGGCAGGTTTCTGAATAATGCCACGAATCATGAAGACAGAGTGCCTATGTATGCCTGGTTTCATCAGAAAGGAGCACAGAAAAAGACATGAAGCTCAGGCTCTGGTCGTTACCTCCTCTGATCTGATCGGGGACTGAAGAAACTTCTGGTATGGTAACTGGTAAATCCAATCCTGGGGAACCATCCAGCTGTGTACAAGGAGGGCTCCTTTCAGAAAGACAATATCGAAAGTCAGTGGAAAAGGCACCTATGGAAACGCTGGAGACACAGGACACATAGCACAGCTGTGGCGAATTCTCTACAAAGGCTTCCCTTTTCTGACCCAGACCTCATGTCCGAATGCAGGGATCAGGCAGGAAGGGCTCATTCTACCTGTGGTTCTCCTCCTTAGCCACACTCAAACTAGAAAGCCCGGCTTGAGTCAGGTCACTCCCTGCTCCATTAAATGGTCCTGCTAAAGGGCAATGTCTAGCTGCCTGAGAGAGTGGTCTAAATAAATCCTAGTCAAGGCTCCATCCTCTGCCATACCGTGAGAGAACAGTGACACACATGGATCAGGTGATGAAAAATAACTGTTCTCCGGTTTTAGAATATATTTTTTTCATAGTACGTTAAGCTTTCTCTTGTACTTTGGGTTAACATAAGAATGAATTTTGGTGTCTTTACCCATGCATCAACAGAGCAAGGGGCGTTCAGCGACATTTGTCGCTGGCTCTCTTCGACCCTGGGTTTTGGCAGCAAAAGCAAAAAACCAAACCAAACAAGAAACTGGCTCTCAATGATCAAAACAGATGTAGACAGACTACGCTCAGATAATTAAAAACAAGCACAGCTTTAAATTCAGAATCCACAAATTCTGGGAAATACAACTTTTATTCATCTAAATTCAGACTTTCCTATGGGAAAAAGTCTCCTCCCGTGCTCACAAACAACAACAAACAACAACAACAACAACAAAACAGGTTTTGAGATGGAGCTGTTTCCTCCCTATTCCACTTGTGAACAAGAGCCTGGCTGAGGGGGGTGTGGATGGTACCTGGACAGCTGGGGCGGAGGCCCCACCACCTCTGGCGTGAGGGGCACTGTATCCAGAGTCTGTGAGGTCATGAGGATGTCACTGATGCTCTGCTCCTGCAGCTGGTTCTCCCCTCCAGTGAGTCTCTCCCCCGCCTCAACCCCAGGTTCGCCTTCAGCCCCTCGCTCCAGGCCCGGCTGTGAGAGCGCAGAGCTGTACATGGAGTCACCCAGGGGGCGACTGGTGTCAAAGCACTCAGGCAGGATGATGATGTAATCCTCTGAAGAAGTAGAGGACTGACTCTGAACTTCATCTTTGAGCTCGTCCTCCTCTTCCTCCTCCTCGTTGTCCTCCTCCTCCACAACAGCTTCTTTGGCGCTATGGACAGTCTCCTCCTGCTCATCTCCAAGTGGTCCTTCTTCAGGGGAGGCAAATTTCACTGAAGGATGGAAGCAGCTCATTTTAAGCTATAAGCAAAAAGCAGCTCCCAGTGCTACCCTTACCTGATAAGGCCTTGAGCCAGAGGATGGGGATGCTCAGAGGGAAAGGGCTGCCGCTAGAACCACCAATGGCCACATTCTAAGTCTGAAGCCCAGGCAAAGCCTGAACTGAAGCTCATGAGGTAAAGAGAAACACCAAGGCTTCTGAGAAGTGCCATGAATTTTTTTTCTTTAAAGATTTTATTTATTTATTTGACAGAGACACACAACGAGAGAGGCAACACAAGCAGGGGGAACGGGAGAGGGAGAATCAGGCTTCCCGCAGAGCAGGGAGCATGACACGGGGCTCGATCCCAGGACCCTGAGATCATGACCTGAGCAGAAGGCAGATGCTTAACGACTAAGCCACCCAGGCGCCCCTGAGTACCATGAATCTTTTTTTTTTTTTTAAAGATTTTATTTATTTATTTGACAGAGAGAAATCACAAGTAGTCGGAGAGGCAGGCAGAGAGAGAGGGGAAGCAGGCTCCCCGCTGAGCAGAGAGCCTGATGTGGGGCTCGATCCCAGGACCCTGAGATCATGACCCGAGCCGAAGGCAGCGGCTTAACCCACTGAGCCACCCAGGTGCCCCGAGTACCATGAATCTTAAAGACAAATCAAAACTGATATATTAGCTAATGGTGCTACAGCAACAGAAAATATCAGGTGGTAAGTACTGCATATGCCTACTTTCCTCTGCTAAGTAATGAACAGTCATGGCAGAAAACTGGGAAAACAAGGATGAGGAGAAAAAAAAAAAAACCTATAATTCTATCAGAGATAACTACTACAAACATTTTTTGTTATGCACTTGTACCTAAGTCTGTGGGGTGGACGGGGAAATGAGTGTGTATCTTGAAAACAAGAGTGAGACAAACTGTATTTAATAGCATAGGCCAGGGACACCTGGGTGGCTCAGCGGGTTAAAGCCTCTGCCTTTGGCTTGGGTCATGATCCCAGTATCCTGGGATGGAGCCCCACATGGGGCTCTCTGCTAGGCAGGGAGCCTGCTTCCTCCTCTCTCTCTCTCTCTCTCTCTGCCTGTCTCTCTGCCTACTTGTGATCTCTGTCTATCAAATAAAGAAATAAAAATCTTAAAAAAAAAAAAAGCACAGGCCAAATTTCATTATAATAAACAAAAGAAATTTTTCCGTATTATTTTGATGCACGAGAATTTGAAGTTTTGGATAGTTCTTGAAATACATAGTATGGTCGCTACCTATCCAGTATCTACAAGTTTCTGTTACAAAGGAAACTGATTACAGCAGGATTTAACCTTGGGAAATTAATTGGTACTCCTGCTTCTGCCCAGTGACTGTGTCACTGGAGAAAGGACACAACTCAGCTGCCAGTGGAGGTGTCTGCTTAAGAGCTCGGTCAGCTTATAGGAAGACTCCTCAGTGTAGACTCCAGGCAGCTGGATGCTAAGGTGCTGCTGTGCCTCTGAGTCATGCAGCTGTAACTCTGCCCCCGAGAAAGGGTGAAAAGGGGCTATGGTGGCTGCCTTGCATACGAGGCTGTAATTAAGAGTCGGGTAGGGAAGCCTGGGTGGCTCAGTCGTTAAACCTCTGCCTTCGGCTCAGGTCATGATCCCAGGGTTCTGGGATCGAGCCCTGCAACGGGCTCTCTGCTTCTCCCTCTCCCACTGCCCCTGCTTGTGTTCCCTCTCTTGCTGTGTTTCTCTCAAAAAATAAAAAAAATAAAAAAATAAAATAAAAATAAAATAAAAATCTAAAAGAGTCAAGTAGAGTAGGTAGGGTCTAAAGAAACCACCAGGGGTGCCTGGGTGGCTCAGAGGGTTAAGCCTCTGCCTTCCGCTCAGGTCATGATCTCAGGGTCCTGGGATTGAGCCCCGCATCGGGCTCTCTGCTCAGGAGGGAACCTGCATCTCCCTCTCTCTGCCTACTTGTGATTTCTGTCAAATAAATAAATAAAATCTTAAAAAAAAAAAGAAAAAAAAAGAAACCACCAACCGCCACTCTCAGTAAGAGGAGCCCTTTTTCCCCCTCAGGTCCGGCAGTCACAATTCACACACTGCCCTGCTAGCTGGGGGACCTCAGGGACACTCACTGTGCACGGATTTCTGTCTGCAAGGTGGGTTGTGATCCGGGGCAGCGTCCAAGGTAAGCGATCGGATTACGGTCTCACACACAAATTGGGTCCCACTCAGGTCAACTTCTGCTTCTTCCACTGAGGCACTGTTCTGAGTCTTCCTCTTCACTGAGGCTGTGGAATCTGAAAGACATGAACCCTGCCTGTTGCTGTTGAAGGGCTTCCTGAAGCCACATACCCGTGAGGATTCCACGCCAAGAACAGTCGCTATCAGGCCCTTGGGAAGGTGAGGAAACTTCAGAAAATGGAGAGGCTACAGATAACCCAAGAACATGCTAATGTAAGTATAGGAAGGAGTATGGTGTAATACAGGAGGGGACAACGCAAACATCAGACAAATAATGAACCCCTTACCAGGAAGCACTTTAAATCCTGCCCCTTCGCTCTCTTCCTGTATCTGCCCCAAGCCTGGCTTCTCTATTAAAGGATTGTCATGCGGCAGAGGAGACATGCAGGGGGTCATATCTGGAGAATGAAAAAAGAAGAACCATCAACGAAAAAAAAAAAAAAATAAACAAAAGCAACACATCATTAACGGTCAGTGTCTAGAAGCAATAGCTCACAGGCTTCTTGCCTCCTGCAGGGCTGAAGTAAACCTAGGTAGGCTTCAAGGCCTGTTATAAAGAATTCCTCCAGACCATGAGGTGTGCAAGTACCTCAGATCAATGAATGCAAGAAGGATCACAGTCGTCTGGCCTGAGAAACCATGGCTAAGACACAGAACCAGGAACATAAAGGACAAACATTTAGAGAAAAACGGAGAAGGACCCCCATCCCCCTGCTTTCAAAGATTTTAAGTAAGCCCTACACGAACGTGAGGCTCAAACTCACAACCCCAAGACCAAGAGCCATATGAACGAGCCAGCCAGGCTTCTTATGGGTCCCTTTACGGCACAGAAGCCTTGCACAAGCATGTATTGTTGACTCTGACAGACAATAGGGAAAAGGAGGAAAATGGACCCACGGGTGCAGTTTTAATGTCACACTGTAGGAGAAATCTTTGCCGTGCAGTTCCTCAGAAGAAGGTTCTCACTACCAGGGTCTAGGGTGTGACACTTTTGTTGTCTTATTAATAAAATGAATGACCTGGGTGGAATGACATTCTTACCCACGGGAGTATTGTGGGGCACTCTCTCCAACTCTTGGACAATGTTTATATCCAACAGCTCAAAGGACAGCAGGTCCTGAGGACAAAAAGGGCAACATTAGGCGACTCTTGCAGCGGATGCTGGAGCCAGGTTTTGTCTCGAGGGCACTTGCAGGCCACACAGCTCCACACCTTCCTGGACTCTGTTCAAATTCATGCCTCCCCTCAATCAGGTGAAATCAAGAAGAGTGAAGCGGGAACTAGATGTCGAAATAACCAAGTGGCAGGAAAGAAAGAAAAGGCAGTGGGAGTGAAAGTGAACCCGAAAAGCAGAAACGCAGAGGCAACTAAAGGGAAGCTGTGGGGAAGCCCGAGAGTGAGTTTCCGATGCAGAGAAGAAACATTTAGAGATCTGCTTCCACTACTGATCTTCCTTGCTACTGTGGGCAGGCAGATCTCTGACTCTCTGAGCACTGTCTGTGCCTATGCCACCTTCTCGTCAACAGGGTAAGGACTCCCCACTGCCTTTTGTCCCTAGCTCCCCAAAGTGCTCAGTCTTCTACCTGGGCAGTCAGAAGGTCCACGGATGGGATGTAGAGCTCCCTCTCATTAGCAACATTTTTTGTCTTCTGTGGAATGGAGGTTCCTGTCCCTTTGGTCTGCTTAGTTGCTTCATCAAGCTGAATTTCTTCTTTAGCCAGAAGAAAAGTCTCCTATACAGAAAAACCATCGGGACAAAGGGTTTTAGGCACTCAAATGAACAAAAGGTCAACTGACAGCTGCCTCCCTAAATATCGAAACACTGCTGCACGTCTATGTGTTTTAAAACTTGTTTCCAGATCTGGGGTGCCTGGGTGGCTCAGTTGGTTGAGCAACTGCCTTCAGCTCAGGTCATGATCCCAGACTTCCAGGATCGAGTCCCGCATCGGGCTCCCAGCTCCTCGGGGAGTCTGCTTCTCCCTCTGACCTTCTCCTCTCTCATGCTCCCTCTCACTCATTGTCTCTCAAATAAATAAATAAATAAATAAATAAAATCTTAAAAAAAAAAAAAAAATCAACTTGTTTCCAGATCATTTTAGACTTACAGATAGGTTGCAAAAAACCCCAGTGTTCACTTATTACCCCCTTCACCCAGCTTCCTTTAATAACAAGTTAGAGTAACCATAGTAACTACTGTCAAAAGGATGACATTAACTTTGGTTAACTGAATCTAAGCAGTAAAATGCTCTAAAAACTGTACTCTAGGGTGCCTGGGTGGCTCAGTGGGTTAAGCCGCTTCCTTCGGCTTGGGTCATGATCCCAGGGTCCTGGGATCGAGTCCCGCATAGGGCTCTCTGCTCAGCAGGGAGCCTGCTTCCCTCTCTCTCTCTCTGCCTGCCTCTCTGTCTACTTGTGATCTCTGTCTGTCAAATAAACAAATAAAATCTTTAAAAACAAACAAAAAAACAAAACAAAAAACTGTACTCTACCATCTGGAGGTGGGTGGGGAAGGGGGACAGTGCCCCACTAGTGAAGGGAAGTATCTTAAAAACAAAAAACAAAAAATAAAACTATACCAACTGAAAACAAGGGCAAGACTTCATTAGCATTTAGGGAACACAGGCATGGAAAGTTTAGGAGAGGTGATCGTTAAGGAGCAAAGCCATCGGTCTTGCAGTTCAACAGGCCAAGCAAGCCTGTCTTCCCACAGATAGCAGAGAGGCTGGCCAAACATCACTATGAAGAGATAAAAAAGCACTGAGGGATGCCTGCACCAAGATCTTAAGGACATGCCAGGAAAACCTGAGGAATGGGCCCAGGACAAGCACACTGGTGTTAGGGGAAGGAGCGGCCAGTCTGCACAGGCTGCTGCAGCGTTAGTCTCCCCTTCCAGTGCTCACCTCTTGCTGGCAGGTGAGCTCATCAGCTTTGCTTGAGCCAATCATGCCCTTTTCAATGTTCTCAGGGCCCTCTGTGGAGGGGAAAGGATCCACTATGATACTGCACCAGACCCGAGGCCCGAACTGCTGTCCTTTGTGAGAAAGACGCCAATGGGAAGTGTACGTTCCCTCCAAGGCTGGGGCGATGAACTCCACAGACACAACCCCCACATGGCCGGCCTTCAGGCAGGGAACCAAAACGTCCTTCTTTTCTGTAGAAGCCAAAGTTAGGTTTCCCCACATGAACTTGAGCTGAAAAGAACAGGGACAAGAGAAAGCAAGCTTGTCAGCTGAGCACTGTCACTTTAGGTCACCCCAGCTTCAGTCTGTGGGGGAAAAAAATACCTTTGTGTCTCCACTCCACTTGACATTTCCTGTATTTTTCATCCTCCAGTGCTTGATAAACTTGGTTCCTGGCTGAAGGTGAGTCCCATCGGGCAAATTCTCATCCACAAATGCTGCACTGAGGGTCGGCATAACTGGGGCACATGGCTGCAAAGGGAGCCTGAACAGAAAATTCAGATAGTCACATGTGTTGGGTACAACGGCTTCTGAATATCTAACACATGATTCAAGAGGCTGAGAGTAACTATTTTTTTTTTTTTAAAGATTATTTGTTTTTTGTCAGAGAGCGCGAGCAAGCAGAAGCACAGAGAGCGGCAGGCAGAGGCAGAGGGAGAAGCAGGCTCCCTGCTGAGCATAGAGCCTGATGTGGGACTCTATCCCAGGACTCTGGGATCATGACCTGAGCGGAAGGCAAATGCTTAACTCAGCCATCCAGGCGTCCCTGAGAGTGACTCTTACTGTACTAATGCATTTGCCTCAAGAATAATACTAACAGGGGGCACCTGGATGGCTCAGTGGTTTAAGACTCTGCCTTTGGCTCAGGTCATGATCTCAGTCCTGGGATCAAGCCCCACATTGGGCTCTCTGCCCGGCAAGGAGCCTGCTTTCCCCTCTCTCTCTGCCTACTTGTGATCTCTGTCAAATAAATAAATAAAATCTTAAAAAAAAAAAAAATACTAACAGGAGGCACCTGGGCAGCTCAGTCAGTGGAGCACATGACTCTTTATCTAGGAGTTACGTTTGAGTCCGACATTGGGGGTACAGACTACTTAAAAATCTTAAAAAAAAAAACTAATAACATTTTTTTTTTAAAGATTTTATTTATTTATTTGAGAGAGAGCACGAGAGGCGAAAAGGTCAGAGAGAGAAGAAGACTCCCCATGGAGTTGGGAGCCCGATGCAGGACTCGATCCCGGGACTCCGGGACCGTGACCTGAGCCGAAGGCAGTTGCTTAACCAACTGAGCCACCCAGGTGCCCCTACTAATAACATTTTTGAAAGAACAAGACAGAGGGGTTCCTGAGTGACTCAGCTGGTTGGGCGTCCAACTCCTGATTTTAGCTTAGGTCATCTCAGGGTTGTGGGATTGAGCCCTGCGCTGAGCTCCATGCTCAGTGTGGAGTCTGCTGGAGATTCTCTCCCTCCACCCCACCCCCACACTCTCTCTCTCAAATAAACAAATAAAAATCAATTTTGTTTATCTGAGAGAGAAACAGTGTGCAAGAATGCATGAGTGGGTGGATGGGGGGGAGGCAGATGGAGAGGGAGAAACAGACACCACACTGAGCACAAAGCCCGACAGGGGGCTCCATCCCAGGACCCCAAGATCATGACCTGAGTTAAAGTCAGATGCTTAACTGACTGAGCCACTGAGGCGCCCCATAAACAAATAAATCTTAATAAGTAAAAATAAAAAACAAGACAGATTTGGAGTACCTGGCTGGCAACTCCTGATCTCTGGGTTGTAAATCTGGGCCCTATGTTGGGTGTGAAGGTTAGTTAAAAATAAAATCTTACTCCTGAAATGAAGAGCCATGGTGAGGATAAGCATCCATAAATATAAGAACTACAGAGTCAGGCTCTTCAAATCCCAACTGCCTCCACTTAAGAGAGGTCCTACCAGCCAGTCTGGAACCTTACTGGCTGCTCTGTCAACAATGACTACAAACCACCCTTTAAGAATGCTGGGACCAGAGAATGGGAAGTTTTAATTCCTTTTCTTTTTTAAAAAGATTTTATTTATTTATTTGACAGAGACAGCTCACAAGTAGGCAGAGAGGCAGGCAGAGGGGAGGGGAAGCAGGCTCCCCACTGAGCAGAGAGCCCGATGCGGGGCTCGATCCCAGGACTCTGAGATCATGACCTGAGCTGAAGGCAGAGGCTTTAACCCACTGAGCCACCCAGGCGCCCTCCTTTTCTTTTTTAAATTAGAGATTTTTATTCATCTATGTGACAGAAAGAGAGAGACAGCGAGAGAGGGAACACAAGTAGGCAGAGCAGGAGAGGGAGAAACAGGCTCCCCAGCAAACAGGGAGCCCAATGAAGGGCTTGATCCCAGGATTCTAGGATCATGACCTAAGCCAAAGGCAGACACTTCACAACTGGGCTACCCAGGCACCCCTAATTATTATTAAGATTTATCTGAGTGAGAGGCAGAGAGATAGTGTGCATGCTAGCGAGTATGCAGAGAGGGAGAGAGAAATTTCATCAGACCCCCACTGAGCTCGGAGGTCTGACTCGGGGCTTGATCTCAAGACCCAGAGATCATGACCTGAGACAAAGCTGGGTGCTTAACTTGTCTGAGCCACCCGGTGCCACTAAGATGGAAGCTGGAACAGTTTGGGTGTTAGGAACCGCCGGTAAGTATGAGAAAACCTGGTTAATGACCCGGTTTTGGCTGGCTGGATCGCCAGCTCTGGTGCCCACCCTGGCCCCGCACTTACATCAGAGTGGGTGACTGCAGCAGGCTCTCGGGTCGGCCCAAAGGGGACCTGGGGCTCTGCAGTCCGTGGATGGAACTCCACAGATGAATCTTCCTGTGGAGCTTAAGCTGCTTTTTGAGTTCCTTGACCTCTGCCTTTCGCTGTTTCTTCTCAGCTCGCAACCTTTGCTTTTCTGCCTTAAGAAAATTTTTGTCGACCTGTTTCTGGAGCCTGTGAGGTAACAAATGAAAAGTTTAAAAAAAAACCTCATAAACAACCTTGAAGCTTATTTGGGCCCCTTGTAGCCTCCATCAGTGCCAGCTTCTAGCTTAATGTCTTCCTACAGTTCTCATTTCTGTCTCATTAGCTTCAGCTCACGGTCCCCGTTGTCACACACTAACTGGAAAAGCGCAGAACTATGGAGACTGTCTGAGGTCCTGTAATTCGTGCCCCAACACCACAACCAAGATGCCCTTCCGAGAACAAGGCTCCCATGTACTTATGGCTTTACCTGGCTTGTTCCAGAGCAGCAGGGAGACGAGGGGCGGGGAACCTCGGATGAGAGAAGGCTTCAGTGGAACCCACCACAGGTCTCCGCAACTTCAGCAGGATGTGGTTGGAGTCATGCGCGTATGGCCCCGATTCACAATCTTCACAGATGTTGTAAGATGGGCACAGGCTGTGGGGAAAAGCATGGGAAGTACCAGAGGGAGTGAGAGAGGAGACCGACTTCCATACTGGCTGTTCTACCAGCGAGGTGGTAACCAGAGCCTGTCACCTGGCCATGCCCTGTCTCAAGTTTCTTATTAATAAAATGAAGGCAACAGCACTTAACATGTATCCATTTCAAAGGAAAATCTACGGGAGCAAGCAAGATAGGAACGCATGTGGAACAACAGGGAGATAATTCCTGCAGATATAATTTTGTTTTGGGGGAACATAACTTTGCCTCTGTTAGTTCAAGTGTGTATCTGAACACATCAACAGTCTGAACGGTTACCCTTTCAAGAGTATTTCTCATGGGTGATGAACAGCTTGTTTCCAGTCTAGAGCTGCTATGCGCACCATCAGAGGAACGTATGCCCAGTTTCCCGATACCACTCCAGGATGCCAGGAAGCCCTGTTCAGGGGTCTTCTAAAAGCTCTCTGCTCTGAAGGGATGGCTCACCTGCACTGGTAGCGCACACCAACGATACTCCTTTGGCAGCTGTTGCAAGCAATGTGCCAGTTGAACTGGTTTTCTGGCAAAAACAGTGTTTCCTCTGAAATGGGCATTGAGACTTCTGATGGACAGGAACCCAGGGATGGGTTCTGGAGGACTAGCTTCTCGTGTAATTTCTGTTCAAGTTTCTCAACCGTTTCTTTAACCACTTGTTCTCTGAACTAGAATACAGAGCAGAAAATAGGGGAAAAAAACCTCAGTTCCAACACTGGGAAAAAACCTGAAGATGTCAAACAGACCAGACACCTCCCTGTCTCTGGTAGAAGAACATCATAAACAGCTAGTAGCTACTGAACAAATGGACAGAAATGCAGCAAAACGTCTACTCTTTCCACATGTACACTGGTTCAAAGGGGATACCAAGAAATCATTTTGATGAGTAAATTTTAACCTCTTCCTTCTCAAGCACAGAGACTTGTCCCTTTCCCTCAACTTAGAATTAGGCTCCCTCTTTTTCTGATACATCCCTGTAGAAGTGAGGAGGTTTCTGGACTGGAACTGCTCCAGTCTGGAAATGATTAGCTATCCCTCTTCATTCCCCTGCATCAGAGGCAGCAGACCTCTGGGTTCAGCTTTCTCCCACACTCCAATGGCTGCTAAAACCCATACCAGAGAGAACACTCACTGTCTCCAGGTAGCTTGTGAACCAGTCTGGGGGCTTGTCTTGAGGCTGGTCTGCATCACGTGGAGCAAGTGGAAACTGCTGCAAGGAAATACAACCCAAGATCTTGGACGCTGCTTTTTTCCCCTAAGATTTTTTTTTCAAAAAGGACTTTTTTTTTTTTTTTTTTAAAGTAATCTCTATACCCAATATGGGGCTTGAACTCACAACCCTGAGATCAAGAGTTGCATCTTCTACCAACTGAGCCAGCCAGGTGCCCTTGTTTAAAATAATTTTCCCAAAATGTAGTACTCTGAAGTTTCTTTTGTCAAATAATATAAATGAATGGTCAAAAAAACCCCAATAAAGAGCATGAAAAAGTATAAACAGAAAACAAAGTCTCTATATCACCCTCCTGCCCCTTTCTCCAGGACTAGTTACCCGTTTCCAAAAGTCAGGCAGAGATGGGCACAGTAACTGCCCAATCTCCGAGGGACAGTTCAAATGTTACACCACCAAGAGACGCAAAGCTAGGATAACTGCAGACAGGTCCATTCCCTTCATACCTGTGCTGCAGGCTCCTCTGGGGTCTTCATGTCTGATCCTAAGACCCTCACCAGTGATGAATAATATGCAAGTGGCTTCTTCCCTGCCCTCACGACAGGCCGTTTTTCTGGTAATGCTGGCGCTGGGGCTTCGTCGACACGGGAGCCTTCGTGGACTTGCATCTGGAGTTGGTTTCCCTGCTTAACTGCCATCTGAGAGGACACATTATAAAATTAAAACATACTGTGTGATTCTCCTTTCCCAAATGAAAACTCAAAGACATCTAAACAGAAGGGATACGATGATTTATGCTGAAAATATTAGGATTTACCTTTATTTTATCAAATCTAATGACAGTGTTAACATAATCCTGTTTTTTGTTCAGTATGTTAATCAGGAATGGTTTTATTATCAAAAATACAATAGGTTTAGGATAGTGCTTTATTAGGTAGGATGTTCTCATTAACTGGGTTACTACTTTTCTGTTGAACAGGTTTTTATGTTATGACCCCAGTTATGGATTGTAATCTCAACTTTTCAAAAAAAGTCAATCCCAGACTACCACAACCCAAACTTAAAGTTATAGCCTATAATTGTTTATTTTTTTTTTTTTTCTTAAAAAAAAAAAAAATTTTATGTATTTACTTGAGAGAGAGAGCATGAGAGGGGAGAAGGTCAGAGGGAGAAACAGACTCCTTGCTGAGCAGGGAGCCCGATGTGGGACTTGATCCCAGGACTCCAGGATCATGACCTGAGCTGAAGGCAGTCCCTTAACCAACTGAGTCACCCAGGTGCCCTAAGCATTTATTTTTCCATCCGAGTAGTGTTTTGGAAAGCATGCTGGAGTGGTTATCTCTTTTTGAAGAGTACCTTCTTAAAAATCCTATGTTGAAAACTCTACTTCAGGGAACATTTAAGGTTCCATGAAGGTACTACAGTGTCCAAGAAGAGATTAGAGGTCAAGTCCATCAGTTTCTGGATCTCCCCATTTGTCACCCAGTGACAAGAACCGTTTTTTCATCTATTTTTACACATCAGACTTAAGCTTCCATTTAAAAATAGCATTCTATGGCAAAAAACTTGAAAGATATTATTTTAAGATCAGAGATCAGGAAATTTTCTTAAAGGGCCATATAATAAATATTTTAGGCTTCCAGGCCATACAGTTTTCCTCTCAAGTCTGCACAAAAGCAGCCACAGACACTATGTAATAGGTATAGCTAGGTTCCTATAAAACTTTATTTATAAAAACATATGGCTAGCCCACTGGCTGCTTTGACAGCCTCTATTCTAGACCATAAGCCAAAAAGCTGGTAGTAAAATGTATGGTACAGTCTGTGGAAAAAACTGCTCAAGAAATGACTATAATGCAATGTGTCAAAATATAAACATGGGATCTTAAATATCATATAGCAAGTACTATGTAAAAATGTATATTAAAAAGTCTTGCTTCCTGAGACAGGACAGGCTTATAACAACATCTAGACTCTCAAGGTCTTAGTTTTTTTTTTTAAGATTTTATTTGAGAGAGAGAGAGAGAGAAAACTAGAGCACGCACTCAAGCACAAGTGTGGGGATGGGAGGCAGTGAGGAGACTCCTTGTTCTGCAGGGCGTATGTGGGGTTTGATCCCTCGACCCTGAGATTATGACGTGAGCCAAAGGCAGACACTGAACTAACCAGGCACCCCCTGAAGTCCGAGATTTCTGACTATGTAAACAGTGATTATGGGAAAGAATAGTTTTGAAGACCATAGGCTTTTTTTTTTTTTTTAGTGAAACTTCTGAGAACAGGGCAAGAGAAAAGCCAGGAGGAGTTGGACAAAGGTGAAAGGGTGTGGGAGACAAGTCCTTACAACAGCTTAAAAACAAAGAGGAAATGGGGCACACCTGGGTAGCTCAGTCAAGTGTCCAATTCCTGATTTTGGCTCTGGACATGATCTCAGGGTTGTGAGATCAAGCCCCAAGTTGGGCTCTATGCTGGGCAGGGAGCCTGCTTAAGATTCTCTCTCTCCTTCTGCCCTACCCCCTTGCTCCCTTGCATGCTCTTTAAAAAAAAAAAAAAAAAAAGCAAAGAGGAAATAGAAGACCACATGAAAACTGGGAAGAAGGAAACTGTGAAGTGTGAGATTGCTAAGAAATGAGTATCTCAGCTAAGAGAAACCAGGGTGGGGCCTGAATGTCCAAAATCAAGAAACTATCTGGTAAATAAGGATTTGTGAATAAAAACCAAGACTGGCTAAACTATTGAATCCAGCGGCACCCACAATGGCAATTTCCACCAGGCAACAAAAAGGGTAAATCCAGCTCCCAGTTTAAAAACATCTTGCCTTGGGCCACCTGGGTGGCTCAGTCAGTTAAGCACTGATTTCTGATCTCAGCTCAGGTCTTGAATGTGAGTTCAAGCCCTTCCTTGGGTTCCACAATGGGCGTGAAGCCCACTTAAAAAAAAAAAAAAAAAAAAAAAATCTTGCCTTTCCCTCCCTAGACCAAAAGTGATTATGGAAAAAAGTTTAGTCATGATTTAGAAGTTCATAAAAGATAGTCAATCTTAATCACAAAGGTGGTAATGAAGGGACAGCTGGGCACACCTTAAAGAACTGACCTGAGGAAAGCTTTAAATTATTACTGACAAGCAAGAGATAGTGAACTCAATAGTTTGTACCTTAAAAGTCTCCTGCATTATCCTATAACATTCTAGAGGAAACAAGGTAAAGTCAGGAGATGAAAAGTGTGAACCAGAAAGCATCAGCATCATTTCACAGAGTTATTTTTATTTTTTTAACTCTAATTTTAAGTAGGCTCTGCACCCACCGTGGAGTCTCCAGTGAGGGGCTTGAATCCATAACCCTGAAATCAAGACCTGAGCTGAGATCAAGAGTCAGACACCCAACGAATGAGCCACCTAGGTGCCCCCTTTGTATTTTTAAATGCTACAATGGTTATACCAAGACCAGAAATGAGAAGAACAGTAACTAGAAAGAACCTTTAATAACAGGAGCTGCCTTTTGCTGAGGGGTATGTCCCACTCGTCACACTCTCTCTAAAAATCAGTTCTGCTGTGTTGCATTAGTTTCTGCCCATGGCTACAGGAGTTCAGGTTCTAGTTTTAGTCAATAAATGTTTTTCCCCCAAGATTTTATTTATTTATTTATTTCTCTGCAGGAAAGAGAGGTAGAGAGCACAAGCAGGGGGAGGTGGAGAGGGGGAAGCAGGCTCCCCACAGAGCAGGGAGCCCAATCCCAGGACTCTGGGATCATGACCTGAGCCAAAGGCAGCTGCCTAATGGACTGAGCCACCCAGGCATCCCTAGTCAAGAAGTATTTTTAAAGATTTTATTTATTTATTTGACAGAGAGAGATCACAAGTAGGCAGAGAAGCAGGCAAAGAGAGAGAGAGGAAGAAGCAGGCTCCCCGCCGAGCAGACAGCCCGATGCGGGACTCCATCCCAGGACCCTGAAATCATGACCTGAGCCGAAGGCAGCGGCTTAACCCACTGAGCCACCCAGGCACCCAAGAAGTATTTTTAAAAGAAAGTAAGATGAAATGACCATTACCTTAAGTGCTTCTTCATATTCTCCTAAAAAGACAAAGAACAAAGAACAGACACTGTGATATTTCTTCACCAGCCCAAAAGATTCTATTTAAGTACTGCCAATCCTGACTTTTAAGAATTTCCTGCTTACAATCCTTATACAGGAGCAGCTGCTACCTTTTGGCGGACAAACTCCCCTCCCATCCCACTGCAAACAGTAACTATTTGTAGATTAGTTCTCTCTCTCTCACGTCCTCCTCTCTTTACTACTGGAGCCTTCCAGCTATGAAACCTCAACCCAGCTGCTTCACACTAGGTTTAGTGACGCTCAGGACGCAAGGGAGTTCATGGGTAGTGTTAATGCAGAGAGACCTCAACATATTGCCGGTTTGGTTCCAGACCACTTGCAAAAAAACCAAGTCAAATGAATTTTTTTGTTTCCCAGTGCATATAAAAATTATGTTTCTACTATTTGCAATCTATTAAGTGTGTAAGAGCATTATGCCTTAAAAATAAAAGTACACACCTTAATTTAAAAAAATTCTTTACTGCTAAAAAATGCTAATTATCATCCAGGCATTTAACAAATCATAATTACAGGTCACAAATCATAATTACAGGTCACAGATCATAATAATATATATCATATAACAATGAAATAATGAGAGAATTAGCAAAATGGGACACACAGACTGAGCAAATGCATTTGGGGAAAGTGAGGCAGGGTTGCCGTAAACCTTCAATTTGTGGGGGGGGAAAAAAGGCAGTATCTTCAAAGCACAATAAAGCAAAGCACAATAAAATCATCATCAGTAACTATCGTTAGAGCTGGTTAAAATAAGCTTGGTGGGGAGCTAGTCTGGGACCCTGACCTTCATATAGAACATTGTTCCAGGGAAAAAGGCGCTCTAATCTCTGAACAACTAGCCATCTTATAAATAAGTTCTGGAAATACCACTTTATGTTTGTAAGCTGACAGTAATATATGTACCACATCAGGGACAAAGGCAACACCAGGAGAATGGAGTTGTATGTTTGAAGGCGAGGCATATTTTCAGAAGATTAGTGTCTTAAATGTTAAGAGAACCTTCATTAAAGCTGTCCTTAGGGTCCAATCTAAGGCACTAATCTATACACAAAAAACTGCTACAAAATAAAAATTTGCTATGTAACTAAGGTCCACGGCTGAGTGAATGAGATGTCAACTTACTGTATACTAAATTCCACTCTAAAGTAAACACTGCAGCAATATCTGAGTGTAAATGGAAATGTATACACTCAAGAACAGACGAAAGCTTTTAAATAAAGCTGAACAGGTTCTCTCAAGAACTCACCTTGACTATTAATGGATACCTGTAAAAAGACAAAAGCCAACAGTGAATTATAAACTTCCTGTCAAATGAACATTTTTGTCGCTAGGACCAGCCTCACAGGTAAGATGCACAATCTCAGACTGGGGGCTTTTCCAGTATCATGAACTAATTGTGAATAATAATTAAGGACTTTTTAAAAAAAGAGTTTATCTGACAGACAGAGATCACAAGTAGGGAGAGAGGAAGGGAGAGGGGGGCAGGGAAGCAGGCTCCTTGCCCTGCTGAGCAGACGGCCTGATGTGGGGCTCAATCTCAGGACCCTGAAATCATGACCTGAGCTGAAGGCAGAGGCTTTAACACACTGAGCCACCCAGGCGCCTCAATTAAGGACTTTTATTGCTTAATTTCTATACCCTCCTTTTATTTCAGATACATTAAGAGGCAGCATTTATAGTGGTTAATAGCCTGGGCTCTGGAGGCAGAAGGTATGGAATGAACCCCTAACTCCACTATTTCCAAGCTTCTGTGCTTCTGGGCAAGTCACTTAGGTGCTCTGGGCCTCAGTTTCCTCATGGGT
Organism: Mustela nigripes; assembly: GCF_022355385.1. Classification (NCBI taxonomy): domain Eukaryota; kingdom Metazoa; phylum Chordata; class Mammalia; order Carnivora; family Mustelidae; genus Mustela; species Mustela nigripes. The sequence goes on from NC_081572.1 coordinate 19,099,445, forward strand.
AAAAGATAATAACTAAGACTTAACGCACAGTATTGTTATTAGTCTGACACGTAACCACTCAATAAAGGTTTACCACAAACTAAATGGTGGCTTGTGGTATATTTCAACTATATCACTATATAGTTTTAAAAGTTCCCTCTCAAATTTCCTTCTTCAATGTTGCTTCCTTATTTCTCAATTCCATCTCAGATGCCACCGTCAGCTCAGAACATGCGATTATCAAGTACATTTAAACTACTACACAATGAAAAAACACTAGTCTGAACTTTTCGATTCACCATCACTCTTGAGAAATAAGATCTGTTTTCTGAACAGCTGCCCATGGGTATCATCATATACTTACCTCTTCATTTTCCTCATCCAGGTATTTTATTTGAATAGTGGTCAGATCAAATGAAACTTTTACCTGCAAGTGAAATGTACATGCTATATGATCAAGGTATCAAAAGGCAGGTTAACAGAAACCCAGGAGTCATAAAAGAAAGGATGGGTATATTTCAATACATAAAAATTAAACATTTAAAAGGCATAAAAGAAAAAACCAGGAGCAAAGTAAAAAAACAAAGAATAGTTGAGTATTTACAACTCAAAACAAAGGGTTATTATATGCAATACACAAAGACCATCTGCAAAACTGCTAATTTTTAAGATTTTTTCAAAGATTTTGTTTATTTGACAGAGAGAGAGGCAAAGAGGCAGGCAGAGAGAGAGGGGGAAGCAGGCTCCCCGCTCAACAGGGAGCCTGATGTGGGGCCCGATCCCAGGACCCTGAGACCACGACCTGAGCTGAAGGCAGAGGCTTTAACCCACTGAGCCACCCAGGCGCCCTTGCTTATTGTTAAGATTAACAACCCAGGTAAAAGGGGGCAAAATTATATAGAGATTTCAGGGCGCCTGGGTGGCTCAGTGGGTCAAGCCGCTGCCTTCGGCTCAGGTCATGATCTCAGGGTCCTGGGATCGAGTCCCGCATCGGGCTCTCTGCTCAGCAGGGAGCCTGCTTCCTCCTCTCTCTCTCTGCCTACCTCTCTGCCAACTTGTAATCTCTCTCTGTCAAATAAATAAATAAAATCTTTAAAAAAAAATATAGAGATTTCATACAAGGGAAATCACATGAGCCCAACAAATATATGAAAAGATGTTCAAACTTAATGGTAGTCAGAACAATGCAAATTTAAGCAATGAGATGTCATCTCAACAGAATGGTGAAGAAAATTTAAAGCTGTGCTATCCAACGTTGTCAAAAATTCAGGGCATTGTCATCTATTTATTGACTTATTTTTAAAAGATTTTATTTATTTATTTGAAACAGAGAAAGGGAGAGAGCGAGAGCACACAGGAGCAGGCGCAGAAGGAGAGGTAGAGGAAGGCTCCCCTTGCTGAGCAGTGAGCCCCATGTGGGACTTGATCCCAGGACCCTGGGATCATGACCTGAGCCAAAGGCAGCTGCTCAACCAACTGAGCCACCCAGACATACCTCTTTTATTTATTTTTTAAAGATTCTACTTATTTGAGAGAGAGATACAGAGCATATAAGCCAGGGCAGCGGCTGGCAGAGGGGGAAGCAGTTTCCCTATTGAGCAAGGAGCCTGATGTGGGACTTGATCCCAGGACCCTGGGATTACCACCGGAGTGGGAGGCAGATGCTCTATACCTCAGGGGCTCCTTGTCATGCATTTCTATAAGGTGCTACAGTTGTTCTGCAAAGCACCTGGCAGCATCTATTAAAATTTAAACTTACATGCATTGTGACCCATTAATCTCTCTTTAGGAAACCATCCTACAGAATAGTACGCAAGTTTTATAGACAAAGAGATCTCTCCTGTAGTTTATTATACAAAGGTAAAAAGCAAAACAACAAAAAAACCTATTTCGCCTTGGGGGCACTGAGTAAGTGAAATAACAATGAACTCAAAGATACAGATAACACACTGGTGGTTGCCAGAGGTGGGGGTGGGAGGTGGATGAAATGGGTGAAGGTGGTCAAAAGGTACAAACTTCAGTTATAAAACAAGTCAGTCCTGGAGATGTAATGTACAGCATGGTGCTATACACTGGCGTATACACCTTGCTGTATATCTGAAAACTGCTAAGAGCACAGATCTTAAAATTCTCATCACAAGAAAAATAACTGTCACTATGTGTGGTGATGGATGTTAGCTGGACTTACGATCATTTCGCAATATATAAATACACAGAATTGTTATGCCATATACCTGAAATCTAGATAATGTTATAGGGCAGTTATACCTCAATTAAAAAAACAAAACAAAACAAAACAAATACAATCTTTCAGTAAGAAACAGTTAAATTATGGTATCATAAAACCAAAATACTACGGGCAATCCATACCTTTAAAAATGATGAGTGTGGACCCTTATCTATTGATTGAGAACTGTCTGTAATAAACTGCTGGGGGGGGAAAGCATGCTGCAAAATTATGTTTATAATATGACCCTAGGAAGAAATCTGTATGAACATGAAAACTGTCTTAAGTATATACAGGGCTTTTAACACTGGTTATCCCAAAGAGGTGGGAATAGTGGATGGAAGGAGTAGAAAGATAGTAACTTTTTCTTTTTGTATGTTTGGATTGTTTAACTTCTTATAATGGGCACCTATTACCCTTTTATAATTTAAAATTTACAGTAAAGAAAAAAGGCAAGCTATCAAGCTCATTTAACTACTAGAAATAAAGAACACTAACTATACTTGATTTTTAGATCACTTCACAAACAGACCCAACTTTCTGGTTAACCACCTGTTTAGGACAGTATGAAGAAGTATTTGCTGGAAAACAGAGAACTAGATCAGATCATCTTGTGAAGTCACCCTACTATTTTTTTTTTCCTTCTTAGTTATCATACCACATGACCAAATAAAAGCAAGTTTTTACCAAAGGGTTCGCTGGATAAACACAGCTGCACAGGAAGTAAAACATTCCCTATTGCAAACCAAACAAAAACAGAAGAGTACAAAGGGCAAACCAAGAGGAGGAAAGGCATTGACAACATAAGAATAGGTAAGTAGCTAAGCACCTGTGGAAGTTTTTTCTGCTAAAAAAATTTTAAGTAGGATCCATGCCCAGTGTGGAGCCCCAAGCAGGGCTCAAACTCACTACCCTGAGATCAAAACCTAAGCTGAGTTCAGAAGTCGGATGCTTAACCAGCTGAGCCACCCAGGTGCCCCACTGCTCAACTTTATAATCTGGTGCCCCACTGCTCAACTTTTAGGTACTCGACCTCTGCCCTAGCAATAAGAACCATCAGCTTGCAAAACGTTAGGTCACATCCGTGGTGCTTCACAACCACAGTGACATAGCTGCTCGGGCAGGAGAACATTTAGCTGGGGCCTGGAAAGGGTAGGACCCGCACCAATTCATTCCTCATGCTGTTTCTAAAATTAACAGCTTTTTAAAGTGTTTTTTTTTTTTTTAAAGATTTTATTTATTTATTTGACAGAGAGAGATCACAAGTAGGCAGAGAGGCAGGAGGAAGCAGGCTCCCTGCCGAGCAGAGAGCCCCATGCGGGACTCGATCCCAGAATCCTGAGATCATGACCTGAGCCGAAGGCAGCGGCTTAACCCACTGAGCCACCCAGGCGCCCCAGCTTTTTAAAGTTCTAACTGCAAATTAAAGAATTTGTGCCCTGGTGCTGGTGGTGGTGACGGTGGTGCACAGCCATATGAATACTTAATCCCCGTAAAAAGTAATTTTCCAAAAGGCCTAGAAAAAGGCAAATAGGACAGCTATGAAACAACAGAGCTAAAAATAGCAGTCTTGAAAAAATTACACTTAAAGGAGGGAGAAACAAAGTAACACTCACCATAGCTTCCACATCTGCCCAAGTTGTATTTTCTGGATCGGAAACCAGAAAGCTTTGAGTTTCATTTTTAAAAGTCACATTTAGAGTAACCTGTGGTTCCATGGTGTGGGGCTAGAGCAGAGAGGATAGGGAAGAGAGAGAACACACATTAGGGCCGGTTCTATAAACTGCATAAATGGGGGCACCTGGGTGGCTCAGTCATGATCTCAGGGTCCTGGGGATCAAGCCCCGCCTTGGGCTCTCTCTGCTCAGCAGGGAGCCTGCTTCCCCCTCTGTCTCTGCCTGCCTCTCTGCCTACTTGTGATCTGTCAAATAAATAAATAAATATCTTAAAAAAAAATAATAAACTGTATAAATAATCACTCAAAAAGCTTGTAAAGACCTAATACAGGTGGGGCCCCTGGGTGGCTCAGTGGGTTAAAGCCTCTGCTTTTGGCTCAGGTCATGATCCCAGGGACCTGGGATCGAGCCCCGCATCGGGCTCTCTGCTCAGCAGGGAGCCTGCTTCCTCTTCTCTCTCTGCCTGCCTCTCTGCTTACTTGTGATCTCTGTCTGCCAAATAAATAAATAAAATCTTAAAAAAAAAAAAAGACCTAATACAGGCAAGGCCAGGAAGACACAACAGTGAGTAAGACAGGGTCTCTGCTCTAATACTATCTATTTAAAAGATCTTACTTATTTACCTGAGAGACCAACAGAGAGGCAGAGTGAGTGCATGAGCAGGAAGGAGAGGGAGGAGCAGGATCCAGGACCCTGAGATCATGACCTTAGCTAAAGGCAGACACTTAACTGACTGAGCTACCCAGGCGCCCTCTTCGGCTATTTATAATCTGGTGGGTTGCATAAAACACATCTCACTATTTTGCTTTTTCTTTAAGATTTTTATTTATTTTATTTATTTACTTGAGAAACAGAGTGAGAGAGCAAGCAAGTTGGGGCGGGGTGTGGTCAAAGGAGAGAGAGAAGCAGACTGTGCTGAGCAGAGTCTGATGTAGGGCTTGATCCATGGAGTCTGAGATCACGACAGCAGCCGAAACCAAGAGTCGAAACCAAGAGTCGGATGCTCACCCAATTGAGCCATCCAGGCGCCCCTTTGTGTGTGCTTTTAAAAAAGATTTATTTTCGAAAGAGAGAGTGCACATGAGCAGCGCGAAAGGCAGAGGAAGAGAAGACGACTCCCCGCTAAGGTGCAGAGTCCCACCAATCCCATGACCCCAAGACCATGATCTGAGCTGATATCAAAGAGTCAGAGGCCCAACCCAGGCACCCCCAAATCTCACTGATAAAAGTTTGCTTAGACAGTGTAAATTTTGGCCACACCCACAGAAACCATCTAACATTTGCAAAATCCTTCTGGATTTTATGAGACTTAATATGATTAGTTAAGTCAATAGAGACTACCAGTATCTGCTAGTAGTAGGACAGAACAGTAAAACCCATATAGGTCTCTACCCTCAGGGAATTTACATTCTCCTAACTCGAAAGTGACATTCTACATTTTTTCTTGGAAAAGCAGCCTTTCCTAAATTGAGCAACCCAGGTTCTCTATTATATCAGGTTTAACAATTTAGAGGACAAAATACTAGATAAGAAATTACACCGGGGTAGCAGTCAACACCTTTCATCCAAGTTCATGTTTGTTTTTTTTTTTTTTTAGTAGTTTCACTTTCTTTTCTTTTATGGAGAATTTCATATATAAAAGCAGAGTAATTGACATATAATTAGGAAACTCAAGGCTACCCTCATTTCATTTATACTTCCGTACTGCCCCCACCCAATTCCCCCAATACAGAGTGACAGGAGTCAACTGCTTTAAACTAACTATAGCAATCTTATTAAAAAAAAAAGTATTATGGGAAAATTTAAATATATATAAAATAAAGATTAATATATAATGAACCCCTAAGGACCCATCAGTTATCTTCCGTAATTATCATCAACACAGGACTAATCTTATTATAGCAATACCTGATCCCTATTGGATTATTTTGACAGCCATTACTTCTTCCCTAAAATTGAGCATGTAAATCTTAAAGTGTTTTTTTTTTTTTTTTAAGATTTAACTTTTTATTTGACAGACAGATCACTAGGAGGTGGAGAAGCAGGCTCCCCGCTGAGCAGAGAGCCGAAGGCAGAGGCTTAACCCACTGAGCCACCCAGGCACCCAGAGCATGAAAATCTTAAAAAAAAAAGGGGGGGGGCTTTTTGAAAACCATGATACCATTATCATGTTGAAGAAGTTAACAATTCTGTAACTGAATATCTACTCTGGTCAGGTCAATTTTTTTTCCTTTAAAAATTCTATATATATATATATATTTTTTAAAGATTTTATTTGACAGAGATCACAAGTAGGCAGAGAAGCAGGCAGAGAGGAGGAAGCAGGCTCCCCGCTGAGCAGAGAGCCCATGCAATGCAGGGCTCTGCAATTCGGGGCTTGATCCCAGGACTCTGGGATCAGGACCTGAGCTGAAGGCAGAGGCTTTAACTCACTGAGCCACCCAGGTGCCCCTAAAAATTCTATTTTTAAGTGGTCTCTACACCCAGCATAGGGCTCAAACCTAAAACCCAAGACCAAGAGTTGCACATTCTACCAACTGAGCAGGCCAGGCAACCCTCTGGTCAGTTGTTTTTAATTAAGGATTTTATTTACTGATGAATTGTTAGATAGGTTTGTTCTTAAGACTTCATGAAAAATAGTTTGCTAAAATCCAAACCAAAGTTGTAACAAAAAAGGTCATCTTTTAAACATATTCATCAACAGATCTTTAAAAAATCTCTTCAAATAACCAGATTCTGCTCTAGGCATAGGAGGTAGGAGATGAGTAAGACTAAGTCTCAGCAGTTTGCAGCATACTGGGGGAGGGAGCAAAAGGGTTGAGAAGAGCTGGGTCTGACACATTACTAGTCACGTAATGGTGAGCAAGTCATTTAACCCGTGAGCTTCAGCCTCTTAATTTATAAAATAGGTCAAATAAAAACGGGTGTGCAAGTTCTCTGAAAACGTTACTAAAATGTAAAAATGATTACAATAAATCAGTCTTTAAAAACCAAAATGCAGTGCCCTGTGAAACAATACAATTGAGGCTGTTATTAAAAAGGACCTTGTTCACAGACCTGTACCCCTGGGGATAAAAATATATGTTTATAAAAAATAAAAAATTAAAAAAAAAAAAGGACCTTGAAGTCTCTGAGGATCAGGGATTTTTTTAATCCCAAATCAATTACCCTCCAATTTTTTCCATTGTCTTTATTTAGAGCCAAGTTCACTACCAAAAAAATATCAGTTTCTGGCACCAATCTGCTGACATCTAGTATTCATTTACATGGAATGCAATTCTTGGGGTCCTTAACATTTGGAGAGATTTCCTGTCAACTCCCCAGATTCTTGGGCAAAAAAAGTATCAGGGAAATGAAGTAACTGGTTCAGTCAGCCAAAACGTAGATATTCTGAAACATGTTCTCACTTTTCCAACTTCTGAGAAACCCTTCCACACTTCTGAGACTCCAGGAGGAAGGAAACTAACTCCCCTTTTCTCAAATTACACAATTAAAATTAGTTTAGTTACCCTGGAGCTCATCCAGCTGGTAAGGCTGATGAGAGAAAACAGGAAGTGGGGGATTCTAGCTAAGCTGGATCATATCCAGGTCTTCATAAAGAATTGCCTATTTCTGTTTGGCTTTTATGTGAAAATTCTTTCAGCAAGAGCATTAATCTTGAACTTGTGGAAATACCAAAGTTATGGTTAGGACCATCTGCCCTTGTAGGTTTAAAGCCAGTTAAGTCAGCTGGCTGGGACTCAGGCCTTCAGCTTTCAAAACTGTCATTATTATAAGTTCATGCCACTGGCTCACCTCTGCTTGGCACAAAATAGTTTTTCCTCTACGTCAGTTTTCTCAGGATACCAAAAATCCCGTTAATGAAGCAGACTTGGCAACCTGAGCTTTGATTACTATCTCCACCAAAGGCCTGACAAGCTATCTGGGGGTTAAAATGTGTGACCTATAGCTGGGTGTTTGACAAAAAGGAAAAAAGGTGTCCTTTCAATACCTGAGGTCCCTGACCAAGGAGACTCCTTTATGAGGTTCTCAAGCGGAGGGGATGGGGTTGGGAGGCTATGGGCAGTGTCATTTTTTTTTTCCCCTTGCAGACTTCATCCTAGTCTTCCAGTTATCGTTTCCTAGCACTCCACGTCCCCAAGACAGTGTCACCACCCTCTGAGGACTCTCTCGTTTTCTTTGCTTAGGCCCCCTTTCTGCTAAGGAGTCTTGGCCTTCCATTAGCGGAGGCTGAGGTTCTGAGCCACGGACCCTCCATTTCTCTGGCAGTATCCGGCCGCTCAGCCAGAACGGCTCTCTCATCTGGTCACTGACAAGACTGGCTGCCCACGGACACAGGAAAACTAGCCCCCCCCCCCCCTTTTTTTTTTGCAGGATCCCTTCCTTAAACTTCCCTTAGCCCTCTCAGTGGCGACGTGCTACCACCCCTCCGTAACCGCAGCTGCTTTCTTACCAGCTCCCGGCCCCCGGGGGGCGCCTGCCGGAGGCCAGTGCAAGAACCGTTTGCTGCCAGCTCCGCTGCTATCCCTGCGGGGTGAATCTAACATGGCGGATAGAAATAGGGCCTAGTCCCCAGTTTTTGAGTTTCCGACAAGATGATTGGCTCTTACTAGTTGTCCCTCAAAACGATCATCCCACTGATTGGTCAAGCATGCCTGCCAGGGGCGGGGCAGGAGCTGCCAGAACAGCACAACAATAACAAACACTGGGGTGGAGGGGCGGAACTACGAGTGCGCAGTCGTGGTGCGAAGCCCATTTTCCCTTCCCAGGTAAATTCCGCGCCCTCCGAGTTCCCTTAGGTCACTGACCTTAGTGGACTCCTTCCCCGAGACTCGCGGGGCTGGATGGGAATTGTAGTCTTCCTGGGACTTGTAGGTTCTTTAGCCTATTCGCCGCTTTCAAGATACGAAAACCTAACACTCCAATCCATATCTGTTGACGTGCATAAGCGCACGGAGCTCTTCAAACTATCAACTGGTTAGCCATGAGAATCGCGCCCGCTTCCGGTGTCCAAAGCGCCTCTCCATAAGACTACAGTTTCCAAGGAACACTGTGGGGAAGACCTGTCGATCCGCAATGCATCCTGGAAATCGTAGTTTTTCCCACACAATCCTTTTATTTACCTAAACTGGAGACTTCCATGCGGCAGAAATGGTGAGGGAACAGGGCCCCCTTTTTGTGACTGTTTCAGCACTATCTTGAGCTCATATTCGGACTTCAGGTAGATTCCGGCCCTAGTCCAGCAAACTGTGACGTAATAAGCCGCCAGTAGAAGCGTAGAGGTGAGGGGGCAGGGGCCTAACAGAAAACTCCGGGAGAATTCCGTCTCTTCCGTCTCTTTCTAATTACGTAACGGGGGATAGAATGGATGACCAATCGGGAGCCCGGAGAGACTCTCGGCCTCTTTCTGCTCCGCCCTTCCGTAACGGGTTTCGATCTCGTATTCAGAGAGGTTGTCGCTCAGTGGCTGCGGCCAGTTTCCATGGCAACAGGAAAGCGCGGGAATTATAGATAAATTGAAAGTGCGACTGCGCAGCGTGAACTCGCCAAGGCTTTCAGGATTGAAGGTGGTCTGGGGGGTTTTCAGGGAACTGGGTCCCTGCACCCGGGAAGCCCCGACACTTTGCTCTGAGTGAAGGTGAGCGAGCCCATGGGAAGGGAGAGGGTCTCAAGTGTGCAGTGAGAGAGCAAGATGGGTGTTACCTGGCAGGGACCGGCAGAGGGTGGGAACCTGAGAAGACTAAGACGTGAGTCTGGGGAAATCATGGGGATGGGGGCATTTTGTGGGTCTCGGGGCAGCGGAGGCACCGAGGATAAGGAAGGGGGCAGGGTGTGTCCGAGGGGGAGTCCTGATGGCAGGAACTGGAATGTGTCCTGGGGAGATTCATAGTATAAAAAGACCGGCTGGTATATGTGAGAAGGAGATTCTGAGGAGGGAAAGGGGGCAGGAATGTGTCTGAGAATAGGAGGCTGGATTTTGTCGGAGGGACAGCCCTTAAGAAAGAACTGGCTTCATACGCGTTTTTGAGAAGGGACAGGAAGAAAGTAGAGGGGCGTCAGTAGTCACCGATGCTACAGGCAGGGACGTACCTAAAGAGGATCCTGAAAGAAATGCAGACCAGTGGGAAACACAGGGGAAGAGCAGGGGTGGGGAGCGTTGGTTGGTGTAGGGTTTGTTTTTGTTGAGGTTGATTTTCACCAAGAAAAAGAAAAGAGCCAGGATCATTGGAGAAATATGAGGCTGCCATCACTCACCCAGTCACCCCGCTGTGGCTTTTTTTTTTCTTGGAGAGAGAAAAAGACCAAAAGGAAGTTGTTGGAGGCTTTATGGGGGGGGCGGGGAAGAAGGCAATTTAAATGGTCTTAATTACCAAAAAAACACAGCTTTTAAAATTTAAAAAAAAAAAAAGCCTTTGATATTAATTCTGTGATTGGTATGATTTTAAAGCACTCCAGTCTAAATTTCTTGTTTAAAAATCACATTTAATGAAACTAGGCTGTTCTTAGAAACCTTTCAAAGTAATGTGTGTGTGCATACAAATATACACATATATATTTAAGCTTATGCCTCAAAATTCACTGGAACAGGAAGAAATGGATTTACCTGCGGATCGTGTTGAAGAAGTACAAAATGTCCTTAATGCTATGCAGAAAATCTTAGAGTGTCCAATCTGGTAAGTCGACAGAAGGGTTTATTAATTTTAGATTCCTCTTTACTTGATTATATCCTATGCAAATAAGCAGAATTGACCTTGCATATATATTAAGAAAAAATTATATCTATTAAGATTAAACTATTAAATTTGCTTCTTTTCTTAACTTGAGAGCTTTGGGAATATAGGAATTTACTCCCTTTTCTCCACTTTGTCTCTCCCCTTCCCCTCCCTTAACACATTCCGCTCCCCTATCTTTCCTAGCTCGTAGACTGTCTTGATTGATTCTACTTGGGCTCAGAGATCTGGTTTGGAGTAATTGGCCTTTTCATCCAAGCTCTAAAAACAGCTCAGTCACTTGGAAAAGGCATAGTTATTAGTGGCAAAATAAAATCACAAATGATTTGTGCTTGTGAGTGGGTAGGTCTTTGGTTGAAGTAGCCCTATATATTGAAATAAGAATACTTGGTGGACGGGGGTGCGTGCCTGGGTGGCTCAGTTGGTTTAGCGTCTGCATCCCACTCAGGTTATGATCCTGGGATCCTAGAATCAAACCCCAAGTTGGGCTCCCTACTCAGTGGGGAATCTGCTTTTCCTTCTCCCTCTGTCCCTCCCCCTTCTTGAGTTTTCTCTTTCTCTCTTAATAAATAAAATCTTAAAAAAAATAAGGGGCGCCTGGGTGGCTCAGTGGGTTAAGCCTCTGCCTTCGGCCCGGGTCGTTATCTCAGGGTCCTGGGATCCAGTCCCGTGTCCGGTTCTCTGCTCAGCAGGGAGCCTGCTTCCTCCTCTCTCTCTCTCTGCCTGCCTCTCTACCTACTTGTGATCTCTCTCTGTCAAATGAATAAATAAAATATTTAAAAAAAAATAAAATAAAGAATATAGGGGTGCCTGGCTGGCTCAGTTGGTAGAGCATGCAATTCTTGATCTTGGGGTTGTGGGTTTGAGCCCCATGTTGGATGTAGAGATCACGCGAAAATAGATTTTTTTTAAAAAAGATTTATTTATTTGAGGGGCACCTGGGTGGCTAAGTGGGTTAAAGCCTCTGCCTTCGGTTCAGGTCATGATCCCAGGGTCCTGGAATCAAGCCCCACTTCGGGCTCTCTGCTCAGCGGGGAGCCTGCTTCTCCCTCCCTGTCTCTACCTGCCTCTCTGCCTACTTGTGATCTCTGTCAAATAAATAAATAAATAATCTTAAAAAAAAAAAAAGATTTTATCTATTTGAGAGAGAGAGAATGAGAGAAAGAGAGAACATGAGAAAGGGGGGGTCAGAGGGAGAAGCATACTCCCTGCTCAGCAGGGAGCTCAATGCGGGTCTCTCCACTCTCCCTGCACTCCAGGATCACAACCTGAGCCAAAAGCATTTGCCCAACCAACTGAGCCACCCAGGTGCCCAAAAAGAAAATCTTAAAAAAAAAAAAGAATACTCCAAATCATCAAAACCTTTGGCAAGTCTCTGACTTTTTGAGTACGCCTTTATTTTTCTTTATCTATAAAGAGGGAGCTAGAATATTAAAAATATTCAAGGTTTTTTTGTTTTTGTTTTTAAGATTTTATTTAATCATTTGACAGAGAGTGAGAGCACAAAGCCAGAAGACAGAGGATGAGGGAGAAGCAGACTGTCCAATGAGCAGGGAGCCTGATGTGGGACTCGATCCCAGGACCCTGGGATCATGACCTTAGCTGAAGGCAGCTGCTTAACTGACTGAGCCACTCAGGCACCCCTCAAGGTCTTTTTTTCCAGTTGAAACATAATTTATCTACAGTGAAATGCAGACATCTTAAGTGTGCAAGTCAATGAGTTTTGACAAGTGTCTATCTGTGTGACCTAGTCAAGATATAGAACAGATCTGTCAATCCAGGAAGTTTTCTTGTGTGTATTCAGGAGCTCTTAATTTGCTGACCCTCCTCGACCCTTAGAGGCCTATGGCTAGAACTTTATTTCAACATAATTGGTTTCTTGTATAATTTTATATTTTTTTAATTTTATGCACATAAAAGCATTATTCTGGGAAGGGTGTTTATGGGATTCACCAGCTGCCAAAGGGGGTCTATGGCACAATACAGGTTATGAACCCCAAGCAGTCACTAGGTAATATCTATGTTATTTGCTAAATCTACAAAATAATTAAAAGCTATACCTTAGGCTGTCTTGGTGAAAAGCCATAAAGGAACCTTAGAAGAATTTTTGTCTACCCTCTTTCATCTTATTCCTTTTATTCTGGTCAATCTGGCCTCTTGGTTTTGTTTTGTTTTGTTTTGTTTTTAATATTTTATTTATTTATTTGACAGACAGAGATCACAAGTAGGCAGAGAGGCAGGCAGAAAGAGAGGAGGAAGCAGGCTCCCCGCTGAGCAGAGAGCCCGATGTGGGGCTCGATCCCAGGAACCTAGGATCATGACCCGAGCCGAAGGCCGAGGCTTTAACCCACTGAGCCACCCAGGCGCCCCTTGGTTTTGTTTTTTGTTTTTTAAGTAGGTTCCATGCCCAGCATGGAGCCTAATGTGGAGCTTGAACTCAGAACCCTGAGATCAAGACTTGAGCTGAGATCGAGTTGGATGCTGGGCAACTGTGTGGTTCAGTTGGTTAATTGTCTGCCTTTAGCTGAGGTCATGATGCCAGGGTTTGGGGATCGACTCCCACATCGTGCTCCTTGCTCAGCCGGGAGTCTGCTTCTCCCTCTCCCTCTGCCTCTCACTCCTCCCGCCTCCCGTGCTCTCTCGCATGCGCTCTCTCTCTCTCTCTCTCTCAAATAAATAAGTAAAATCTTAAAAAAAAAACCCACCACTTTTTCAGAGAGGCATTTCTAGACAACCCTATTTAAAGTGATAAAACCATTACCCCCAATACACTATTTCCCTTTCCTATTTTTTACCCCCATAGCTTTTATTACTATCTAATATTCTGTATAATTTGTTTATTATTTTTCTCTACCCTTATAGGATTAAAACTCCATGAAAGCAAGGGTTTTTATTTCTTTTGATTACTTCCATGTCCTTAGTAGTTAGAGCAATGTACTTGGGACATAGTAGCCACTCACTAAATGTTTGTTGAAGGTATTAAATAATAAGCTAAATTGGTCCTTTGATAGTTTAATGGTTTTTAATATTGTGATGGATAGTGGTGGGTAATATTCAAAAGGTAAATTGGAAAGCTTTATCTATTGCCCCTTCAATAAAGGAGAGTAAATTCAAGTACATTTCTCTTTGTGCTTCAAAGTTGTTGTTCGTATTTGGAGTCAAGTAAATTAGATTAAAGAAAATGCAAGTCGTGTTCCCAGAGAGATACAAGATTTGTAAGTAACCCCCCTCTCCCTTGCCCCTGAACATTTCAGCTAAATAAAAACAAGAGCTAAATGAGATTTATAGCCTACTGTATGAATCATCAGAGCCAGAGAAGCAGGAAATGACAACCGGAAAAAAAAAATTGCTTTTGAAATAGCATAAAACTTACTCATGATATTTACAAAGAGTGATCAGAAAGTCTTGAATAGTGTGGCATCCGGGTCCATTTATTTTATATTTCCACGAGACTCAGTTATAAAAATATAATGTTCTTTCTCATTGTGGCAAATTAAACCATCAATTAAAAAGCTCAGATATATAAAAAACAGATGCAAGAATGAAAGTTAATGGTAAATTATCATTTTCAACTAGCAGTTGTATGTTTTCCAACTCCCTATTTTTTAAAATCTATTTTCTATTAACAATAGCCTTAGATTTTTTATTATTTATTTTATTTCATTTTCTATATACTTTATATATATATATATTTTAAAGGTTTTATTTATTTATTTGACAGGGAGAGAGAGATCACAAGTAGGCAGAGAGGTAGGCAGAGAGAGAGAGGGAAGCAGGCTCCCCGCTGAGCAGAGAGCCCAATGTGGGGCTCGATCCCAGGACCCTGAGATCATGACCTGAGCCGAAGACAGAGACTTAACCCACAGAGCCACCCAGGCACCCCTGATTTTATTTTATTTTATTTTTAAAAAGATTTTATTTATTCATTTGATAGACAGAGATCACAAGTAGGCAGAGAGGCAGGAAGAGAGAGAGGAGGAAGCAGACTGCCTGCTAAGCAGAGAGCCTGATCTGGGGCTTGATCCTAGGACCCTGAGATCATGACCTGAGCTGAAGGCAGAGGCTTTAACCCACTGAGCCATCCAGGCACCCCAAATATATTTCTTTCTTTCTTTTTTTTAAGATTTTGTTTATTTATTTGACAGAGATCACAAGTAGGCAGAGAGGCAGGCAAAGAGAGAGGGAAGCAGGCTCCCCGCTGAGCAGAGAGCCCAATGCGCGGCTAGATCCCAGGACCCTGGAATCATGACCTGAGCCGAAGACAGAGGCTTAACCCACTAAGCCACCCGGGCGCCCCCCACCCCTGATTTTATTTATTTATTTATTTATTTAAAGATTTTATTTATTTATTTGACAGAGAGATCACAAGTAGGCAGAGAGGCAGGCAGAGAGAGAGAGAGAGGAGGAAGCAGGCTCCTGCTGAGCAGAGAGCCCGATGCAGGACTCGATCCCAGGACCCCGAGATCATGACCTGAGCCGAAGGCAGTGGCCCAACCCACTGAGCCACCCAGGTGCCCCCTATTTTATTTTTTAAAAGATTTTATTTATTTGACAGAGAGAGACAGTGAGACAGTGAATACAAGCAGGGAGAGTGGGAGAGGGAGAAGCAGGCTCCCCACTGAGCGGAGAGCCCAATGCAGGGCTTGATCCCAGGACCCCAGAATTGTGACCTGAGGCAGACGCTTAAATACTGAGCCACCCAGGCGCTCCTCTACTTGGGTTTTTAAACTAAAACTTTTCTTCTCTTCATCGTTAAACTTTAAACTCATCCAAATGGAAAGTTCTAGGATGAGAATCATACCTACTCTACTTTTTGTTCATTTGTTTAATAGTGCCCTTGGGTCGCCTGGGTGGCTCAGTAGGTTCAGCATCTGACATCTGCTCTAGTCATGATCCCAGGGTCCTGGGAATGAGCCCCTGGGCAAGGGCTCCCTGCTCAGTAGGGAGTCTGTTTCTCCCTCTTCCTCTGCCCCTACCGCCCCCCCCCCCCGCCCCTCATGCTCATGAACTCTCTCTCAAATAAATAAAAAGTTTAAAACAAAAAGTGCGCAAAACAGTATAATTTTCAATCGTGTCTTAATAAATGATTCCTGATTATGACTGGAAACAGTGTTCCAGTAGCTAAAGGGTAGGCTTCCAGCTTCTTTTTTTTTTTTTTTTTAAAGAGTTTATTTACTTATTGGACAGAGAGAGAGAACTCAAGCAGGCAGAGGGAAAACAGCCTCTCCACTGAAGAGTGAGCCCAATGCGGGGCTCAATCCCCATGAACTGAGCTAAAGCTGCTTAACCAACTGAACCACCCGGGCACCTCCCCACCCCTCCCCTTCTAAAAAACATTTTATTTATTTATTTGACACAGAGAGAGAGAGATCACAAGTAGGCAGAGAGGCAGGCAGAGGTGGGGGTGGGGTGAAGCGGGGAGAGGGTGGGAAGCAGGCTCCCTGCTAAGCAGAGAGCCTGATGTGTGTGCAGCTTGCCCTGAGATCAGGGCCTGAGCCAAAGGCAGAGGCTTAACCCACAGAGCCACCCAGGCACTCCGTGGGTTCCAGGTTCTTTGAGATCCCTTGAGCTAAAATATACCTTTTGTTAGCCTCTCTTTAAATTACCGATGTTGTTTATTTCTTCCTTTCTAACTTTTTACACAGGACTCTGTAAAATTTTTGACTTTCAGAAGAGTTTGCTAAAATGTGTATCCTGGTAGGTGGTGGTGGTTTTCAGCTTATCTTTCTAATCACTTACACCCATGCTGGAAGCCCAAAATTCAAATACAGTAAGTCTAAAATGTTGCCGAAACAAGAAGAATTTAAAATATTTGAATCACTTTCATAGTGAACACTTACTTTCATCAGATCTAGAAGAGGACTTTTTTCATTCCCGTTCCCTCTTCTTCTTCTTCTTTTTTTTTTTTTTTTTAAGATTTTATTTATTTATTTATTTGACAGAGATCACAAGTAGGCAGAGAGGCAGGCAGAGAGAGAGGGGGAGGCAGGCTCCCTGCCGAGCAGAGAGCCTGATGCGGGGCTCGATCCCAGGACCCTGAGACCATGACCTGAGCCGAAGGTAGAGGCTTTAACCCACTGAGCCACCCAGGCACCCCCTTCTTCCTTTTTTTTTTTTAAGATTTTATTTATTTATTTGAGTGAAAGAGCATGAGTGGGATGGGGGGAGAGGGGAGCAGCAGGCAGAGGGAGAAGGAGGCTCCCCACTGAGCAGGGAGCCTGATGTGATGCTGGGCTTGATCCCAGGACCCTGGGATCATGGCGTGAGCCAAAGGCAGATGCTTAACCAACTGAGCCACCCAGAGGCCCTTTTCCCCATTCCCTCTTCAAAAGCTTTTTTTCAACAGTCCTTACCTTTTTACATTTCGAAGTTTTCATCCATTTAAAGTTTGTGTTTACAGTATGTTTGTATAGCTCGGCTTATAATTACCATACTGAAACATAATTATTTCAGAGTTGAGTCAGTGGTGAGAATGAAAGCCATCTGGTATCATAGCTAAATCCAATTTCGCCTTTACTGAGAATTTCTTTGATATGTAGCTTATCTGAGGATTTGTGATTTAGTAGCAAATCAGAGTTCCCTTTGTCGGTGGTTTTTCTTTTTAAAAATCACATTAGGTCCGGATAATAATTCTCGCTTTGGTACAAGTCATCTCAGGTTGTGAACATTTTCCTAAGTAACATTTAATTTTATTCTGACAATAACCTCAAGAGACTGTTAGAGTGGGTAACAGAAGGAACCTGGGATTCGGGTCGAGGCCTTGGCCTGAGGTCACTCTGCTAATAAAAAAAGAGACCGGGTAGTAGAAACCTGGCCTTCTGACTTCCTGTGATATTTTCTTCTCTGTTACCTGTACTGCGTCAGAAACCGTGTGATCACAAGAGTTGTGTTACCAAACCTTTCACAACGAGGCTATTGTCCCCCAGCTTTTCCTGGGATCCTTTTCTAAAAAGTGAAACACGTAATGAAAAGACCCACATTCCTGCCACACACAGATGGCCTGTTGTTTGATGTCCTGGCTGAACTATACCAAAAATTGGTTGCTGAAGTTCTCATTCAGAATAAAAGATAAAGACTTAAAATCGCCTATAGATTCCTACCTGCTCAGGTTCCCAGATGCCAGCCTGACCTCTTGTACTAGTGCTTGCCCCATGGCCTGCTCCCTGACCTTCAGAAATACCAGGCAGGGACCTGCTCAGAGTCTGCCTTCTCTGTTCCCTCTGCTGCAATGTTCTTCCCCCAATGATTGCACAGCCTGTTTCCTCACATTATGCAACTGTCTGCCAATGTCATCTCAGCGAGGCCTTTCTTGGTCACTCTGTATACAATGTCCCCCCACCCAGCACTCTCTGTCCCTGTTACAGGTCTTTATTTTCATTTTTAGCTCTTATTCCCATATGTTCTTATTTAATTCTCAGCTGTCTTACCATAACCTGAATCAAAGTTCTATAAAGACAGGCTTTGTTTTGTCTCCTGCTCTACCTCCCCCTCTAGGAATTGTACTTGTGTATAATTCCTTGTTGTATTAGTAAGTGAAATAATCTCAGGAAGATACTAAGATTTTGTGAATAGACTGGTAGGGATGGGAATTTGGGTGACAAAGTTTTCTTTTCTCAAAATTTTAATAGTTTTCTAAATTTATTTTTTTTTATTTTCTAAATTTTCTATGGTGAGTATTTATTACATTGTTTTTTTACAAAGTAAGCACAAGCCAAGCATCATGTACCTCCTAAAGTGACATAATAAGTCCTAGCACACAATACCACCTGTGAAATGTTTTTGTCAAAAAATTGAATCTGGGGCACCTGGGTGGCTCAGTGGGTTAAAGCTCGTCTTCAGCTCAGGTCATGATCCCAGGGTCCTGGGATCAATCCCGGCTTCAGGCTCTCTGCTCAGCGGGGACCTGCTTCCCCCTTTTTCTGCCTGCCTCTCTGCTTACTTGTGATCTCTCTCTCTCTGTCAAATAAATAAAATCATTTTAAAAAATGGTACAGATCAAATGACCTGCTTTTTAAAATAATTGACAAGGGGGAAAAGGGGAGTGAGATCTATAGATTAAAAGATACCTAAGATACATCAGTCAAATGCAGTGCATGGATCTTGTTTGAATCCTGATCTACATAGATATTAAATTTTAAGAGACAGTGAGGGAAGTTAGCATATTGTATATTAGATGATATAAAGGAATTATTATTTTTTTAAAAATTCACTTATGTATTTGAGAGAGAATGTGGCAGGGAGGGACAGAGGGAGAAAGAATTTTAAGCAGACTCCATGCTGAGCACAGAGCTCAATCTCATAACCCTGAGATCAGGGCCTGAAACCAAGAGTCAGACACTTAAGCAACTTTCCACCCAAGTGCCCCTAAAGAAAATTATTATTATTATTATTTTTAGGATTTTATTTATTTGACAGAGACACAGCGAGAGAGGGAAAACAAGCAGGGGAAGTGGGAGAGGGAGAAGCAGGCTTCCCACTGAGCAGAGAGCCCGATGTGGGACTCGATCCCAGGACCTTGGGATCATGACTTGAGCCAAAGGCAGATGCTTAACGACTGAGCCAAGCAGGCACCCCGAAAATTAATTTTTGAGAGTAGTATTGTTTCATGGTTACCCTAAAAAGATCTTTGCCTTTTAAAAATATGTTTTGAAATATTTATAGATGAAATGAATGACTCCTGGGATTTATTTTAAAATGATCTGGGCCTTGTTGGGTGGGTGTTTGTACAGAGGTCGTAAGACTTTGAGTAAAGCTCAAAGTAAGCTTTGAGTTGATAATTGTAACTAAGTGATGGTATGTGGGGTTTATTTTACTGTTATTTGTGTAAATGCTTGAAATTTTCCATATTAAGAAATTTAAGTGGTGGGTATGCCTGCCTGGGTGGCTCAGTCAGTTGAGTGTCTGCCTTCAACTCAGGTCATGATCCTAGGGTCCTGGGATCGAGTTTCGAGTCTGGCTCCCTGCTCAGCTGCAATTCTGCTTCTCCCTCTGCCTGCAATTCCCCATGCATATCCTCTCTCTCTCTCTCTGACAAATAAATAAAATCTTAAAAAAAAAAAAAAGAAATTTAAGGGGTACCTTTCTGGCTCAGTCCATAGAGCACGAGACTGTTCATCTCAGGGTGGTGAGTTCGAGCCCCACATTGGGTCTAGCAATTACTTGAAAGAAAGAAAGAAATTTAAAATAAAAAGGCACTCGCGCCAAAAAAAAAAAAAAAAAAATAATGTGCTGTGAGATGACCCAAAAGAAATACAAGAAGTTTGTTATCTTCATGGCACTTTAAGTTTAGTTAAGGTATAGGATGTTCCCCACAAATTTAGCTTGAAAAATGTATCAGTGAAAACTAATAAATAATAGATTAATGTCAGCCAATTGTTTTTAAAGATTTTATTTATTTATTTGACAGAGAGAGCATAAGTAGGGGGAGTGGCAGGCAGAGGGAGAGGGAGAAGCAGGCTCCCTACAGAGCAGGGACCCTGATGTGGGACTCGATTCCAGGACCCCGGGATCATGACCCGAGCCAAAGGCAGTCGCTTAACCAACTGAACCATCCAGGTGTACCTCAGCCAATCTTTTATTTTATTTATTTATTTATTTATTTTTAAAGATTTTATTTATTTATTTGACAGACAGAGATCACAAGTAGGCAGAGAGGCAGGCAGAGAGAGAAAGAGAGAGAGAGAGAGGGAAGCAGGCTTCCTGCGGAGCAGAGAGCCCGATGCGGGGCTCGATCCCAGGACCCTGAGATCATGACCCGAGCCGAAGGCAGCAGCCCAAACCACTGAGCCACCCAGGCACCCCACAGCCAATCTTTTAAATGCAAAAAATAATAGAGAGTATGGAAAAGAGTGTAATATATTCTGTTTTGAGGGCTGAAAGCTCAGAAATGTAAGGATCAAATTCTCTGCTATTTTAGCAGACATTTAATATTTATTAAATGAACTTAAAGCCTTACCTTGACTCAGTTATAGCAGCTTAAAATTGCACTTCTTTACCAAGAATTTATTTATATTGAAATGAATTATTGAGCCTTCTTTCTTTCCCCCCCCCCCCCCATCCTTCTAGTCTGGAGTTGATCAAAGAGCCTGTTTCCACAAAGTGTGATCACATATTTTGCAAGTAAGTTTGAATGTTTCATGTGGTTCTGTTATTTAGCTTTTTTACTTATTCTTTACCACACAGGAAATACCTAACTTTATAGAAGCTTTAGCTTAAGTGAAAGTTAAGTGTAAAAGAAAAACCGAACTCTGTTTCACTCCAGCTAGGAGTACTTAGAAAACCTGTGGAAGTTGGTTGTAACCATAGTTCCTGGGAAAATATTGGCACATTTATCTAGTGGGATATGAAATCATTCTGAACAGCTGTTTGTGTTTGTGGCCGTGGTAAAAGCAGATTGCCAGCAATTGTGCAATAAGCAATTTCCCAGTTTCTCCTTTCTGTTATTTCTGTTCGTCACTCTGCTTTCTCCCTTCTAAGGTTCAATGTTTGCCTGCTTCATAATCCTTGTGAAGATAGGAAAGGATCTGATATCAGTTTATATTTAGGCTGAAATTAATTCATACCAATGATTCAAGTTATATTTACATTTTTAAGGATCTTGCCTTTTGAAGATGTTTCTTGATGAAAGAATTTGGAAAAACATTTGGTAGGTGATTTGGTGGAACAAAGGAGTTCTCTCCTCGTTGTAAAGCCGTGATTGACACTTGCTCTGAATGCCAACTAATTTGTTTTTAGATATTTTTCCTTTTTAAATCGGAAATGAAAGCCATGTCTATGGTAATGAGTTTACCATCACAAAAGGTTATATGATGGCAGAACATGTTTCCCTTCTGCCCCCTAGCCACTGTCTCTCCCTTCCCTCCATGTCTGCACCCAAAGTGGAGCTCAGATTTCCAACCCTGAGATCAAGAGTTGCATACTCTACTAACTGAACCAGCCAGGTGCCCCCTCAGGAATTTTTTTTTCTTTTTAAGGAATTTTTCAATTCAGGCATTCTTTTTTTTTTTAAGATTTTATTTATTTATTTGACAGACAGAGATCACAGGTAGGCAGAGAGGCAGACAGAGAGTGGGGGGAAGCAGGCTCTCTGCCGAGGGGGGAAGCAGGCTCTCTGCCGAGCGGAGAGCCGGATGTGGTGCTTGGGATCTTGGGATCATGACCTGAGCTGAAGGCAGAGGCTTTAATCCACTGAGCCACCCAGGCACCCCTAATTCAGGCATTCTGAATTTGGGATTTGTGAATGGTTTTCATGAATGTCCAAGGATTATATTTGGTTTTAAACGTAATTGTATTTTTTTAAAAAAGATTTTATTTATCTATTTGACAGAGAGAGAGATCACAAGTAGGCAGAGAGGCAGGCAGAGAGATAGGGAGAAGCAGGCTTCCTGCTGAGCAGAGAACCTAATGCAAGGCTCCATCCCAGGACCCTGAGATCATGACCTGAGCTGAAGGCAGAGGCTTCACCCAGGTGTCCATTAAACCTAATTGTATTAGGAGCTATAATCATGTGCAGTTTCCTGGGAAAGACAGTCCATAATTTTCGTCAGATTCTTAGAGTGTTTCCATAACCTAAAAAAGTGAAGAGCTTCTGTGATAAGGATAAGGAGGGCTGGCTGAAGCTGAAGGAAACCTGTTCCCCTGGAGGGATTTCCGAACGCTAGCTGGCCCCTTCCTTTGCCTGAGTTCTACTTTATTCTTCCCATTTGTCTGTCCCAATAAGGATCCAGAACCCATTCCCACTGCCTCTCACCCCTTTCCCATGCCACCCCACTGTCCTAGATCTGCTCCCATGAATTTCCTTCTGATTTCTGAGGCCCTTCTCCCTGTCAGGTGCCAGACCGCACAACTGATCACTCTGCTTTAAGAATTTCTAGTTTTGTGGCCCCTGGAGGGAATCTTCTCAAACTATTGTGGTGTAGAATTGGTTTCTTTGAGATTGATACTTTTGTGAAACAAAATTTAAAAGTCCCAGTACTGGGATGCCTGGGTGGCTCAGTCATTGAGGGTCTGCCTTCAGCTCAGGTCGTGATCCTGGTGGTCCTGGGATCAAGCCCTGCATCTGGATCCCTGCTCTGTGGGGAGTCTGCTTCTCCCTCTCCCTCCACCTGCCACTCCCCTTGCTTGTGCTGTCTCAATCTCTGTCAAATAAATAAAAAACATCTTTTTTTTTTTTAAAAACCTTTAAAAAATAAATAAAAGACCCAGTATTTTAAAAGTTATAGATAGATGAAAATTAACCTTTTAAATGCTGAACTTTCACTGTTTCTCCATGAGAATCGTTCTGAAATGTACTGTATGCTCTCCTGTCACCTTGAGTAATGAATACATAATATTATAACGAGTAAAGAAGAGATTGCATTGTGAACATTCATTACTTTGAGAGCTTATGGAAGAAGGAAATTATAGGTAGAGTAAATAATATGAGCAAAGGTATGAAGAGAAGAAAGTAGACCCTCCAGGGAAAAGAAACTAACTTTGCAAACATGTATAGGAGTAGTGCTGGGGGGCGCCTGGGTGGCTCAGTCTGACTTTAGCTGTGGTTGTGATCTCTGCAATCCAGGCAAGTGATGAGCCCGTGTCAGAGAGGTTTGATGGCTAGAGACATTAAGATCATGGTATCAGTGAATTCTGGAATTTAGCAATGGGTTGGTACATCAGAGATGTAGAAATAGGCAAGACATGGAAAATCTAGCAAATAGATTGAACATAGTCTCTCAGGAGTCTAGGAGCAAAAATGAACACAAGTGTAGGGTAGTGGTTGTAAGGGAAGAGTCGTGGCAGGGATTCAGCCATAGGATGCTGAGGGTTAGGGTTAAGATTCCTGTCCCTAAGAGACAAGAACATTGGCCCATGAGACTGGGATACCGGGCAAGGAACTTAGGCACTATCTTCAGGATGAAGAGCTCAAGACAGATTCTTAATCATTGGGACTAAATAAAAACTAGAGGTTTGCTCAAGAAGATAGATCTCTAATATCGAAACTGACAAGGTTTGGTGGGACCAGCAACACAGTGGATGCTGAGGTGCTAAGTTATGGAGCACTCAGGGTCTTTATTTCCTTTAACTAAGGCCTGCATTGGTTCATGATCTGTTGGCAGGAATCCAGGGCACCTCCATTGTAATGAAAGGAAGCCAAAAGTCATCCTGCCTTTATTTTGCCCAGACTTAGAACTATTAATTTATTGCTTCCTGCCAGGATAGATTTGGATCAACAGCTCAAAATTAGATGAGTTTCCATAACATTATAAATCTGCTCTGGGTGCACACATGCTCAGAAATGAGTACTCTAAACGTCCCCCCAAATTAGTTTGTGTCACTGTGATTTTACTGTTTTCTTATCAGCTTTAAAAATCTGATGCCACTCTTTAGAAAACATACTACATTGGCTTTAAAAATATATTGTCTTTCCCTAAGCATTGGGCTTTAGAAATTGAAGAGGCTAAAAACTTGGGATGCCTGGCTGGCACGTGACTCTTGGTCTTGGAGTTATTAATTTGAGCCCCACATTGGGTGTGGGGATAAAAAGAAAATACAGTCTTCGGGACATGTGGGTGACTTGGTCAATTAAGCATCTGCCTCCGGCTCAGGTCATAATCTTAAGGTCCTGGGATTGAGCTCCACATCAAGCTACCTGCTCAGCAGGGAGTCTGCTTCTCCCTCTGCCTACCACTCCTGCTTGTGCCCTCACGTGCGCGTGCTTTCTCTCTGACAAAAAAAAAAAGAAAAAAAAAAAAAGACGACTCAGACATTTTTACTGAGAACCTCATATAGAACTTTTTTTTTTTTTTTTTTTAAAGATTTTATTTATTTATTTGACAGAGAGAGATCACAAGTAGGCAGAGAGACAGGCAGAGAGAGAGAGGAGGAGGAAGCGGGCTTCCTGCTGAGCAGAGAGCCCGATGCGGGACTCGATCCCAGGACCCTGAGATCATGACCTGAGCCGAAGGCAGCGGCTTAACCCACTGAGCCACCCAGGCGCCCCTCATATAGAACTTATATATGTGTGTGTTCTCATTTGATTGGCATATCACATGTATTCCTCAGAGCTCGGGAACAGAATTTAACAAATTCTTCTCAGCCTTGAATGATACACCAATGTTCCATTGATCTGTGGGTACTTTCCTTATCTTAGTCTTTTCAAGTCATGTACAAGTTCATTTTCTCTTTTGAGTTTAGTAAATAACCTTGAGGCATCTGTTCATTTTCTAGCATAAGGAAAGATTGGAACCTATATTTTGGTTGATTTCTACCTACCTAGTTCCCCTGCATTTTTTGTGTAATTATTGTACAGGCTACAACACTCTGTAATGTAGCTTGTCCCTCTTGGCTTAGTTGCTCTATGCTGCAATATTCTATTTGGGAGATTCCCTCCCTTACCTTCCCATGAACTGTGTAATTATACCATTTGCCAGTGTAATGCACTGATTCCTCCTAGGGCCATTATGGTAGCATATGGGTAGGATTTGCATCTTTTCAAGGAGTGGTAGCTTCAGTCTGTGGCTATTTAAATACATACAATGCAGGTAACTTTTTTTAAAAAATTTTTTTATTAACATAAAATGCATTATTAGCCCCAGGGGTACAGGTCTGTGAATCACCAGGTTTACACACTTCACAGCACTCACCATAGCACATACCCTCCCCAATGTCCATAAACCCACCACCCGCTCCCTCCCCCATCCCCCCAGCAATCCTCAGTTTGTTTTGTGAGATTAAGAGTCTCTTATGGTTTGTCTCCCTTCTGATCCCATCTTGTTTCATTTATTCTTTTCCTACCCCCTAAACCCCCCACATTGCCTCTCAGCTTCCTTATATCAGGGAGATCATATGATAATTGTCTTTCTCTGATCGACTTATTTCGCTAAGCATAATACCCTCTAGTTCCATTCATGTCCTCGCAAATGGCAAGATTTCTTTTCTTTTTTTTTAAAGATTTTATTTATTTATTTGACAGAGAAATTACAAGTATACTGAGAGGCAGGCAGAGAGGCAGAGAGAGAGAGAAGGAAGCAGGCTCCCTGCTGAGCAGAGAGCCCGATGCGGGACTCGATCCCAGGACCCTGAGATCATGACCCTTGCCGAAGGCAGTGCCTTAACCCACTGAGCCACCCAGGCGCCCAAGATTTCTTTTCTTTTGATGGCTGCATAGTATTCCATTGTACATATACCACGTCTTCTTTATCCATTCATCTGTTGATGGACATCTAGGTTCTTTCCATAGTTTGGCTATTGTGGACATTGCTGCTATAAACATTCGGGTGCACATGCCCCTTCGGAGCACTACATTTGTATCTGTCTCTTTTTTTTTTTTTTTTTCTTTTTTTGACACACAGAGAGATCACATGTAGGCAGAGAGGCAGGCAGAGAGAGACGGGGGAAGCAGGCTCCCTGCTGAGCAGAGAGCCCAATGCGGGACTTGATCCCAGGACCCTGAGATCATGACCTGAGCTGAAGGTAGAGGCTTAACCCACTGAGCCACCCAGGCGCCCATTACATTTGTATCTTTAGGGTAAATACCCACTAGTGCAATTACTGGGTCGTAGGGTAGCTCTATTTTCAATTTTTTGAAGAACCTCCATGCTGTTTTCCAGAATGGTTGCACCAGCTTGCATTCCCACCAACAGTGTAGGAGGGTTCCCCTTTCTCCGCATCCTCGCCAGCATCTGTCATTTCCTGACTTGTTAATTTTAGCTATTCTGACTGGTGTGAGGTGGT
>NC_081572.1:19125871-19255441 GCF_022355385.1 Mustela nigripes
GGTTGCACCAGCTTGCATTCCCACCAACAGTGAAGGAGGGTTCCCCTTTCTCCGCATCCTCGCCAGCATCTGTCATTTCCTGACTTGTTAATTTTAGCTATTCTGACTGGTGTGAGGTGGTATCTCATTGTGGTTTTGATTTGTATTTCCCTGATGCCAAGTGATGCTGAGCACTTTTTCATGTGTCTGATAGCCATCTGGATGTCTTCTTTGCAGAAATGTCTGTTCACGTCCTTTGCCCATTTCTGGATTGGATTATTTGTTTTTTGGGTGTTGAGTTTGATAAGGTTGCAGGTAGCTTGTTGATACCCCTTTCCTTTACACTATAGAATTGTTGAGCACAGCACAGTCATGGAGCATCTGTACAGGTGAAGAAGAAACCTAGTCTTGACTGTTCCTAGGGCCCGTCTGTACTGTCAGATGAAGACAATACAGCAGGGTTGTTGTGTAAAGTAAGAGAGGGCACTGCATGTTTGGGAACATGGTCAGTAAAAAGTGCTCTCTGCTGGCTTAACCATTCCTGCTGCCTTTTCAACTCCCTTTTTTCTTTAATGGTCCTTTTCACTGCCAATGTCTGCTCCCTTCCTGTCACCTCCCTCACCAGAATATTCTGTTCCTTATGATGGCAGGGATTTTATTTTGCCTTTTGCTGAATCCTCTGCATCTAGAACAGTACTGAACATGTAGTAAAGATCGGTGGTATGAGTGAATCCCTGCTCATAATGAGTGTCCCTGCAGCTGTCTCTACTGCTCTCTTCCCTTTTCCCCTTCCTACTTGTATTTTCTCTAAATCTTCTGTCTTCTTCCTAAGGGAATTTTGATCTTCATAGATACCATCAGTCAGTAGGAATAGTATTTTTTTTTTAAGGAAGTAGACTTATGAGAATATGTTGCATGTGTCCTTCATGTCTTCCTAGCCATATTTGCTGTCTGAGGTAACCACCAAAATTGTTTTCCAGCCAGAGATGCTCTGAGAGCTCACCTGTCCCAGAAGGCTGGAGCCTTCCTCATTCCTTAGACTTCTAGTGAGTGACTTGGTTTTATGCCAACTATCACGGCACACATTGTGAATATGGAAATGAATACATTTTCTCCCTACCTTGAACTTTTTTTTTTTTTTCATTTTTATTGAAATATAATTTACATGCTATAAAATTCACCCATTTTAAGTGTACAGTTCAGGGTTGTGGTTTTTTGTTTTTGTTTTTGAGGGTTTTTTTTCCGTATATTCATAATTGTGCAACCATCACTGCAATCTAAGTTTAGAATTTTTTAAAAAAATTTTTATTTATTTGAGAGAGAGAGAGTGAGTGAGAGAGAGGACCTAAGAGAGGAGGGTCAGAGAGAAAAGCAGACTCCCCACTGAGCAAGGAGCTTGACTCAGGGTTTGATCCTGAGAC
This sequence comes from Mustela nigripes, assembly GCF_022355385.1. Taxonomy (NCBI): domain Eukaryota; kingdom Metazoa; phylum Chordata; class Mammalia; order Carnivora; family Mustelidae; genus Mustela; species Mustela nigripes. Next base: position 19,127,272 of record NC_081572.1, read on the forward strand.
TCTGGGAACATGACCTGAGCTGAAGGTAGATGCCTCATTGACTGAGCCATCCAGGCACCCCAAGTTTAGAACATTTTCATCACCCCCCAAAAGAAACCCTGTACCCATTAGTAGCTACTCCCCATTCCCCTTCCATCTCCTCTTTTGCAACCATAAATCTACTTTTTGTCTCTATAGATTTGTCTATTCTGGGTATTTCATATGAGTGGAATCATACAATGTATGACCTTTTGTGTCTGACTACTTTCACCAAACATGATGTTTTCAAAGTTCATATTGTGGCATATCAATACTTCTTTTTTGTGGTCAAATAATATTTCACTGTGTGTATATACCACATTTTGTCTCTTCATTCAGTAGTTGATGGACATTTGGATTGTTTTTGGCTATAATGGGTAATGCTGCTATGAACACTTGTGTACAAGTTTTGTGTGGACTTATGCTTTCATTTCTCCTGGGAAGAAACTTTAGGAGCAGACTTCCAGAGTCATATGGTAACTCTTTATTTAACTTTTTGAGGAACTGCCGAACTGTTTTCCAAAGTAGCTGCGTTGTTTTCTATTCCCACCAGCAATGAAATGAGGATTTCAGTTTCTCCACATCTTCTGCAACACCTATTTTTCTAAATTATTTTTTAAAGATTTTATTTATTTATTTCAGATAGAGAGAGAGCATGTGCGCACAAGCCAGGAAGAGGGGCAGAGAGAGAAGCAGGCTCCCTGCTGAGCAGGGAGCTCAGTGCAGGGCTCTATCCCAGGACTCTGGGATCATGACCTGAGCCGAAAGTAGATGCTCAACCGCTGAGCCACCCAGCCATCCCTGCAATACATATTTTTAATTATGGCCATCCTAGTAGATGTAAAGTAGCATCTCATCATGGCTTTGGTTTGCATTTTCCTAATGGCTAATAATATTGCGCATCTTTTATGTGCTTATTGACCATTTGTACATCTCCTTTGGAGAAAATTCAAATCCTTTGCCTATTTTTAGTTGGTTTATTTCTCTGTTTATTATTGAGTTGTAAGAGTTATTTATATATGCTGGATATAAGTCTCTTACCAGGTATGTGATTTGCAAATATTTTCTCCCTTTCTGTGGATTGACCCTTTCCTTTCCTTCCTTCCTTCTTTTCTTTCTTTTTAAGAAATTTTATTTATTTGAGAGAGAGAGAGAGAGAGAGTGTGAGCATGAGTCGGGGAGGTAGGGAGGAGCAGAGGGAGAGGGAGAAGCAGACTCCCTGCTGAGCAGTGAACCGGACACAGGGCTCAATCTCAGGACCCTGAGATCATGACCTGAGCCGAAGGCAGATGCTTAACCAACTCAACTACTCAGGCTCCCCCTGGTCCTCACTTTCTTCATGATATTATTTGTAGCAAAGAAGTTCTTAAGTTTGATTTAGTTCAGAGGTACCTGGGTGGCTTCAATGTATCAATGTATCTATTTTTTTCTTTGGTTGTTTGTGTATTTAAGAAATAATTGCTTGAGCACCTGGGTGGCTCAGTGGGTTAAGCCTCTGCCTTTGGCTCAGGTCATGATCTCAGGGTCCTGCGGTCAAGCCCGACATTGGGCTCCCTGCTTGGTGGGAAGCCTGCTTCTCCCTCTCCCACTCCCCAGCTTGTGTTCCCTCTCTCGCTTTGTCTCTCTGTCAAATAAGTAAAAATAAAAATCTTTAATTAAAAAAAAATTATTCAGGGGCGCCTGGGTGGCTCAGTGGGTTAAGCCACTGCCTTCAGCTCAGGGTCCTGGGATCGAGTCCCACATCGGGCTCTCTGCTGGGCAGGGAGCCTGCTTCTTCCTCTCTCTCTTTCAGCCTGCCTCTCTACCTACTTGTGATCTCTGTCTGTCAAATAAATAAATAAAATATTTAAAAAAAAACAAACAAAAAAAACCATTATTCATTTATTTGACAGAGAGAGAGCTTGTCAGGTGCTTGAAGTCCTAAAAGTGGGTTGTGGGGATCATTGTACAACTCCATCAAGTTACTAAAAGTCATTGAACTGTATACTCACAAATGAGGAGGAACATGGTGCTACTTTTTAAAACCTGTTACCTAAATAAATAAAATCTTTTAAGAAGGAGGGGGGGGCTCCTGGGTGGCGCAGTGGGTTAAAAGCCTCTGCCTTGGGCTCAGGTCATGATCCCAGGGTCCTGGGATGGAGCCCCACATTATGCTATCTGCTCAGCAGGGAGCCTGCTTCCCCCTCCCTCTCTGCCTACTTGTGATCTATTTCTCTCTCTCTCTCTGTCAAATAAATAAATAATCTAAAAAAAAAATAAAAAAGAAAGAAATCCTTGCTTAGCCCAAGGTCAAACGGTTTATAGTTTTAGTTCTCACATTTAATTCTGTGATCCATTTTGAGTTAACTTCTTGGATTGTGTGTTAGGGTTCTAGCTTCTTCTTTTTGCATGTGACTATTTGGTTGTCCCAGCACTCTATTTGTTGGTACACTATTCTTTTTTTGTTTAATTATCTTGGTGCTATTGTTGAAAATCAATTGACCTCAGATAGATGGGTTTTTCTGTATTCTCTGTTCTGTTTCATCCATGTGTGTCTGTCCTTATGCCAACAACCACACTGTCTTGATTTACTGTAGCTTTGTAGTGACGTGCTGAGTTTTTAATTATAATCATTTTACTTAAACTATTTATCATTTATATCTCATTATTCAGCGGGAAATAATTATGAATATATCATTAAATATGCCATATTAACTTTTTAATAAGTTTTATTTGATCATAACAGTCAGCCATATGCATGTAAGTTCAGTTTTCATAGATCATTGCTTATGTAGTTTGGTTTTCTGCTTATCCAGCATCTAAAAACAATTAAAGCCACTGGTTGTAATTCACCTGCCATTACCTTTAAAATGGCTCTTAAGGGCAGTTGTGAGATTATCTTTTCATGGCTATTTGCCTTTTGAATACTCTCTGCCAAAAAAAAAAAAGTAACTTGAATTGTTCTTTTCATTTATAATTTATAGATTTTGTATGCTGAAACTTCTCAACCAGAGGAAAGGACCTTCCAAGTGTCCTTTGTGTAAGAATGATATAACCAAAAGGTACTTAATTTGGGTAGTGATGGGAGGTTGGGCTCAACAGTAGGGAAACAGAAATTCCTTCATAACAGAGCTGGTGCTCCTGTCAAACTATTCATCAGTAGAAAAATGTATAAACGAGTATTGGGTTGACAGAGTAAATTATTTCTGAAGTCATTTTCTTGAAAGTTTTGTGGTAGGTCTGTCTCACAAAGGTATTAGCAATTCATTGCCTCTTTCTAATGCTTCTGAATGGCATAAAAAGTGCAGTCTTACCTAATGTGGGAATGTACCATTCTGCCCCCTTTGTCTCCAGGTCCTGCTTTTCTTTTTCTTTCTTGTAGTTGTTTCTACTTAATTATACACACACAGTGTGTTTATACATTTTGGGTCCCTCCCACCAGGATATAAGTTCTTTTAGGACACTGACTTTTTCTGTCGCCGTCAATGCTGTTTTTCAATGTTTGGCACAGGGTACTCACTTAGATATTTAAAGGAATAAATGAATTATATTGTCCTACAACTTTCCTAAACCAAAATCTCTCTTTGGACATTATCATCTATGATGTGGGAAACAAAGGCAGAAGAAAAATTACTAAACTTCCTTACTACATACAGCCCATTGACAAGTCCCTGAAACAGGCAGAGTGACGTTCTTCTAGGGACTTAACTGCTTCCATGTTGACACTTTGCTAAGGGTAAATGGCAATCTTAGCCTGACCCTCTAGGATCTTTTTAAGTCTATTTAACATATAAAAATTCCTTTATCTCTACCCTCCAAGATCCATATTGGCAATCATCTGCCAAGCATATGACCCACTGATATTCATCTGAAGAGTCTCATGACTAAGGTTTTATTAGACAGTAATAAATGACCTTTTCTTTACGATAGCTAGCCCCCTTAAGGTCCTGGATACCTTGCTTCCAAAATTCCTTAGAGACTTACACTACCCCTAACCCTTCCCAACTTGAAAGTGTATAATGGGCCATTACGTTACATTGAAGTAACATAGTCATCATTTCACAGAAATCCCTGAAAGCTCAAATTAGGAGGTTGGATAGATGAAGTTCAGTTGTTAAGAATGGTAGGTTCTCTATGCAGTGAATTTATATCTACTATTGATTCAGAGTACAGTGTTTTAGATAGTAACAGGCTTTGGGTAGGCTTGAATGGCAAAAAAAAAAAAAAAAAAATTATGAGAACAACCAATTCTGCCACACAGTTTGTTTTGATGTTTTGATGATAGTGTAAGGTCACTAATAGCTCTTTTCTTGAATGTATTTTTACTGTTGCTACATCTGGCTTTTTGTTTACATATCTTTCCTTATTCTAGTGTCCTTAAAAAGTTGGTAATCCTTTGCTGAGTGTGTTTCTCAAACAATTTAATTTCAGAAGCCTACAAGAAAGTACAAGATTTAGTCAACTAGTTGAAGAGCTGTTGAAAATCATTCATGCTTTTGAGCTTGACACTGGATTGCAGTGTAAGTATTGCATAGCCCCAGGGGCCAGCACTCAAGTGGCTGTCCATTAAAACTCAGGAAGTTTTCACAGTTATTCTGTGAAGAGGCAATGACACCTTTTGGTCTAGGTTAATTTTAAGTCTTTATCTGTGATTTATTTTTTAAATCATTCCCACTGATCTCACACCTCATTTTATAAGTTCTGAGATACACATTTTTCACAGTTTAGCATCTCCAAAATTAGGAACAATTTACCACCTGTGGTGTGCCATTGTTAATTTAGTATGTTTTCTCTCTAAGTGGGCCAGAAAATAATTGTGTGTCTTGCATCATTGGTACCTTGGATTTAATGAAATATGGTATTAATACACAAATATGTTAGTGCTGAAGTAGGAAGAAAAAGATTAGAAATAATTTTGAGGGCGCCTGGGTGGCTCAGTGGGTTAAGCCGCTGCCTTCGGCTCAGGTCATGATCTCAGAGTCCTGGGATCGAGTCCCACATCGGGCTCTCTGCTCAGCAGAGAGCCTGCTTCTCTCTCTCTCTGCCTGACTCTCCATCTACTTGTGATTTCTCTCTGTCAAATAAATAAATAAAATCTTTAAAAAAAAAAAAAAATAAATAATTTTGACAGTCTGTGTGTTTCCTAGGAGTAGACTTTCCAAAGTAGATTAAAAAAATGATAGGTAAGCTTTAATGCATTGTCTTAACAAACCAGATAGCTCATACACAGGATTTCTTTTGGTTCTTTGATACAGTTACTGTATTGTTTTAAACTATAACAATAACATTTTCCTTTGTAATTCATAGTTGCAAACAGCTATAACTTTTCAAAAAAAGAAAATAACTCTCCTGAGCACCTAAAGGAGGAAGTTTCTATTATCCAAAGTATGGGCTATCGAAACCGTGCCAAAAGACTTCGACAGAATGAACCTGAAAACCCCACCTTGGTAAAGCCATTTTCATTTATTCTGGTAACATCTCTTGACTAAGCATTTTGAATTAGTGAAGGTGCTAGATGCTCATGGATTTATATAAAAAGGCAATAAACATCGGTTTGTAAATAGTTAACATGGACTTACATAAAAAGGCAGTAAACATAAAAAGTTAGAGCCACCTGGGTGGCTCAGTCGGTTAAGTGTCCAAATACTGGTTTCAGCTCAGGTCATGATCTGGGGTCCTGGGATCAAGCCCCACATTGGACTCTGTGCTCAATGCAGAGTCTGCTTCAGATTCTCTGTCCCTCTCCCTCCTGCTTGATCGCTAATAAATAAATAAAATCTTTTTTTTTTTTAATTTTAAAGATTTTTATTTATTTATTTGACAGAGATCACAAGTAGGCAGAGAGAGGAAGGGAAGCAGGCTCCCCGCTGAGCAGGGTGCCCAATGTGGGGCTTGATCCCAGGACTCTGGGATCATGACCTGAGCGGAAGGCAGAGGCTTTAACCGACTGAGCCACCCAGGCACCCCAATAAATAAAATCTTTAAAAAAATAAAAACTGCTTAAGAAAAAGGCGCTAAACAAGGTCAGATAGTAAATTAAATTCTTAGTCGAGAGTTAGAAATGCCAAGAGAAGGTCCATGTACTTAGTGTGGGCAAGAGAGAGCTTCTGGGTCCATCCCCTGCTTTAGTGCTTTTATCCATTCTGATGTTTGTCTAAAATAGCCTTGAGGTCACTGATGACTTTAAGATTTGAGCTTGCTAGTTTTTAAAATAATCACCTCACAGCAATTCTTCAGGCATGAGGAAGTGTCTTCTAATTTATTTTCTTTGAAAAGTTGCCTGGGAAATAAAGTCAGTCTTTACCATTTGAAAATTGCTTCAACTTAAAAGGTGTAATTGTCAAAGAAAATGCAGTGATTTGCTCTGTTTTTACTTGCGCATGAATGAATAATGCAGATCTTAAAAATAATAGTTCTCATCGTACCAGTATTCATTTTTCAGTAGATGTTAAAGAACTCAAAAAGAAGGAAAGCTTCATCAAAGTGATATTGGATTTTTAAATATTCTTTCCTGTACTGAATGTTCCTGGGATTGCTGGGTTTTTATTCATAACCCTGTTATCAGATATGATTAGAAATGTAAACTAATGATTCTCATTCCCTTTCTATAATACAAAGCATTAGCTTCAAAATACACTTTTCTTCAAAAAAATTACATAGATAATACATATTCAGTTTAGAAATGTTTAAAACAACACAGAGAGGAAAAAATATTTAAACCACACATAACTCATATATTTTGATTTGTAGTTTGCCAAGTGTTTTTTCCAGTTGTCAAATTTTAGTTAGTTATAATAGTCTGTTTTGTCCATGGCCTGGAGTTTCCTTTCAAGAAAAGAAACACAGAACTGGTTTCAACAATTGATTGATCGTTCTTTACTGTACTGCTTAGCAGGAAACCAGTCTTAGTGTCCAACTCTCTGACCTTGGAATTCTGAGATCTCTGAGGACAAAGCAGCAGATACAGCCTCAGAATAAGTCTGTCTACATTGAATTGGGTAAGAGACACAGATTTTGTAAATTTAGAATGATCGTTGCTGGATTGTGGTCTTACAGTTATACCAAAAGCCTCATAATTTATACAATGTCAGGGAAATTTGGGAAGTGGAAATACAATAATTTTATTTTCCTTGCCTTACAGTGTGTTACAAATAGGGTAAATGATGTAGCACTCACCACTTCGTAAAACAAGACCCTTATTTTATAAAGAGAACAAAAGGAAGTGTGTCTTGATTATACTGTGTAAACATGCTTTGGGAGGATGGAGAGTAGGGATAAGAAATAACATGATGGGATGGCCACAGCATTTGAAGGGATTCAGGATACATTGTACTAGACTAGGAAGACTTTTTTTTTTTTTTTTTAAAGGAAGACTTTTAAGAAGACCTGAGCTCAGTTCAAACAGGTCTCTCTAATCGTCTTATCTGTTAGAATGCATTTATAATTGGAAAGAGTGACCTTTTTGGGGCTGCCAAGCATCACCATATGTCTATCATAGCACTTACCAGATTCTCTACCTACATGTTTTTTCCCTGTTTGAAGATCATAAGTCCCGAGACAACAGGTGTTATCATAAAAATAGTATTTAGGAGAACTCACTGAAGTCTAGATACTGTTAGGACTTACTTGCATAACTCATGTAAGATCCACGGCAACCCCCTGAGGTTGTTAATATTATTGTACTTATTTTGCCCATGAGCAAATAGAGGCACACGGAGGTTAAGACATTTTGTTGAGCTAACAAAGATAGCAAGTGGCAGAGCTATAATTCAAACTTGGGAATTCTGGCATCAGAGCCCAAGCTTGTAACCACGTCTCTGCGTTACCTGCCATATGTTTCATCGTGTCTGCGGATTTTATACATAGTGAGTGTGTGGTAATAGTTCTTGAATGAATATCTGTTGTGCAACAAGTACATCTCATGACTTTAACCCTTTCAGTAAAAATCCTTTCAGTAAAAATCCTTTTACTGATTTGTTATCTGGGGAATTTTTTTTAGGATCTGATTCTTCTGAAGATACAGTTAATAAGGCAAGTTACTGCAGGTGAGTTAAAGCCTTTGTCTGTGAAGTTGGCATTTTTGTATTTAGTTAATAAATATTAAGGATTGGTATTTAGGTTAGAATCATGGCATTGGAATAGACCTTAGAGGTCATTTACTTTTTTTTTTTTTTTTTTTTTTTTTTAAAGATTTTATTTATTTATTTGAGAGAGAGACAGTGAGAGAGAGCATGAGCAAGGAGAAAGTCAGAGGAAGAAGCAGACTCCCCATGTTGCTGAGAGCCCGATGCGGGACTCGATCCCGGGACTCCGGGATCATGACCTGAGCTGAAGGCAGTCGTCCAACCAACTGAGCCACCCAGGGGTCCCTCATTTACTTTTTATAGTTGAGACAACATGTCTTAGTGGAGTCCAGAAGAGTGTAAACAGAATTCTGCTCAGACTTGCTTCCAGCAGATGGTTGTGTCTAACTTAGTTCCTCGTGCGCAGTAGTATTTTGGCTCATGAAAATATTAAAGGACTTCATTTTCAATTATTTTTCTGTTCCTTAATTTCATCTATCTCTCAAGCTTTGTCTACATGAATTATACAATGATCTGTTATCCCCCATCCCCCAACTGGGTTACCTGTCAAATTGCTTTCCTTAGGAATGATAGCTTGACCCTAGAATCTGTGATGGCTTGTCTGAACTATGCTGGTACCATTGCCAGTCAGATCTTGTTCGCAAATGACTTTTTCCTCACCTCTCATTGGGAGGAAATGTTTTTTAGCTGGAAGGGAAGCACAGAGGCAGTGTTGCATTCTATTGTAATGTCCGCTCTATCCCAGTGTTCCTTTTAAGTGTCTTTGCTCTTGCTTTCTCATTAAGATACACTTTTATTTATTTATTTTTAAAAGATTTTGTTTATTCATTTGACAGACAGATCACAAGTAGGCAGAGAGGCAGGCGTGGTGAGCGGGGGGAGCAGGCTCCCTGCTGAGCAGAGAGCCTGTTGCGGGGCTCCATCCCAGGACACAGGGATCATGACCTGAGCTGAAGGCAGAGGCTTTAACCCACTGAGCCACCCAGGCGCCCCTAAGATACACTTTTAAATTATGCTGAGTTTTTTTTTTTCTATCTTTGAGCTATTGTTTGTCTACCATTTAAATTTTAATTCTCTTTTGCTCATCCATAAAGCAATGTATCTGTGCGACTCCGCTGATTTTTATGACTATTTCTCCTCAGTCTTTGACCGTTTGATTTTGGCTGGAAGTTACTAAAGCAGAGTACAAATTTCAAAAAGTCAAATCAAATTGATCAACTTACTGCAGTCATACCTAGAGGAGCTAAAATACTTGATCTTGTCTATTTGACAACTCTGTGAACGTAAAACTAGTGTTTTCTCATTGAAGCTTCTGTCTTTTCTCTGTAGCGTGAGAGATGATGAGTTGTTACAAATCACCCCTCAAGGATCCAGGACTGAAGCCAGTTTGAATCCTGCAAAAAAGGGTAATGACAAGTCTTCCCAACTTAACAGGAACTGAAGAGAGAATGGGTAGATTCTATACTGTAATCAGATTATTCTGAAGCACATTTGGGACTTTTATAATTCACAACATCTCTTTGCAGAGTTAGAATGTCTTTCTCAAATGTCATGATACAGGCTGATTTGTTTCAATGGCATGAGGCTGATGTGATTATAATAGTACCCTGTGTAACTGGTTGTTACCTTTTACATTTAATTGATGTGTTTGTGTTTCATCTTTTATACACTAGTATTTAAATATAGGGAGTATGAGTCTGAAGATAGAACGGAGTGCTGTATAGCTCATTCCCAGTCTGCTTTTAGTCCACTGTCAGAGGTTAGGGAAATAGGAGGTGTGGTTTATCAACAGGGAGAATTCTGAAATTAAGTATTTGGGGTAGAAATAATGAGAATCTAGATAAATAGGAATTCTGTGAAAGTGCATGAGCTACATCTTTCGTATACTTGGTGGTGGATGAAGTCAGGTTCTCTGAAAATAGCCATGTACTTTATTTCCACCCCCAAGTTGTATTACGTGTACGTGTTTCTTCATGAGAGTTCAGTTTTTAAGCACCTTGTTGTTTTTGTATGCTTTCAGCTGCTTGTGAAATTTCTGAGGACATAACAAATAGTGAACGCCATCAATCCGATAATAAAGATTTGACCACCACTGAGAAGCATGCAACTGAGAAGCATCCAGAAAAGTATCAGGGTATTTCTGTTTCAGACTTGCATGTGGAGCCATGTGGCACAAATACTCATGCCAGCTCATTACAGCATGAGAACAGCAGTTTATTACTCACTAAAGACAGAATGAATGTAGAAAAGGCTGAATTCTGTAATAAAAGCAAACAGCCTGCCTTAGCAAGGAGCCAACAGAGCAGATGGGCTGAAAGTAAGGAAACATGTAATGATAGGCAGACTCCCAGCACAGAGAGAAAGGTACTTCTGAAAGCCGATCCCCTGTGTGGGAGAAGAGAACCGAAGCAGAAACCTCTACGCCCTGACAGTCCTAGAGATTCCCAAGATGTTCCTTGGATAACACTGAATAGTAGCATACAAAAAGTGAATGAGTGGTTTTCCAGAAGCGATGAAGTGTCAACTTCCGATGATGACTCACATGACGGGGGATCTGAATCGAAGACCGAAGTAGCCGGTGCAGTAGAAGTTCCAAACGAAGTGCACGTATGTTCCGGTTCCTCTGAGAAAATAGACTTAATGGCCAGCGAGCCTCAGGATGCTCTGATACGTGAACGCGAAAGAGTCCACACCAAGTCCGTAGAGAGTAACATCGAAGATAAAATATTTGGGAAAACCTACCGGAGGAAGGCAAGCCTCCTTAACGTGAGCCACACGAGCGAAGATCTGCTTATAGGAGTGTGTGCTGTAGAACCTCAGACAGTGCAAGCCCATCCCCTCACGAGTAAAGCAAAGCGTAAAAGGAGAACTACAGCAGGCCTTCATCCTGAGGATTTTATCAAGAAAGTAGATCTGACCATCGTTCCAAAGACTCCTGAAAAGCTAGTTGAGGGAACCGACCAACTCGAGCGAAGTGGTCACGTGATGAAGATTAGAAATAATGGTCCTGAGGATGAAATAAAAGATGATTATGTTCAGACCGAGAAAAATGCTAACCCAACAGAATCCCTGGAAAAAGAATCTGCTTTCAGAAGCAGAGCTGAACCGATAAGCAGCAGTATAACCAAGATGGAACTGGAATTAAATAGCTCCGGTTCGAAAGCCCTTAAGAAGAACAGGCTGCGGAGGAAGTCCTCCACCAGGCACGGCTGTGCGCTTGAATTCGTAGTCAGTCGAAATCCAAGCCCGCCTGATCGCAGTGAACTGCAGATCGATAGCTGTTCTAGCAGTGAGGAGATGAAGAAAGAACCTGCGGACCAGATGCCAGTCAGACGCAGCAAAACGCTTCAGCTCCTGGAAGAGGAAGAACCTGCAGCTGGACCCAAGAAGGGCAGGAAGGCAGGTGAACAGATACATAAGAGACTTGCCAGTCATGCTTTTCCAGAGCTGAGTTTAACAAACGTACCAGGGGGCTTTGCTAACTGTTCGAGTTCTAATAAACCTCAAGAGTCTGTCCACCCTAGCCTCCGAAGAGAAGACATAGAAGAGAGCCGAAGAACGACTCAATTGTCTGGTAGTACCAGAGATCCCAAAGAGCTGCTACTGAGTGGAGGAAGAGGTTTGCAAATTGAAAGATCTGTAGAGAATACCAGTGTTTCCTTGGTACCTGATACGGATTGTGGCACTCAGGACAGTATCTCGTTGCTGGAAGCCGACACCGTAAGGAAGGCAAAAACTGCACCAAATCAACGTGCGAGTCTGTGCACAGTAATTGAACACCCCAAGGAAACTATCCACAGTTGTTCTAAAGATACTAAGAACGGCCCAGAAGGCTTTTTGGATCCACTGACGTGCGAAGATAACCACACTCAGGAGACAAGCATAGAAATGGAAGAGAGTGAACTTGATACACAGTATTTACGCAACACGTTCAAGGTTTCAAACCGTCAGTCATTTGCTCTGTTTTCAAATCCAAGAGATCCAGAAAACGACTGTGCAATGGTCTATGCCCACTCTGGGGCCTTAAGGAAACAAAGTCCAAAAGTCACTCCTGAATGTGGACAAAAAGAGAATCTGGGAAGGCAAGAGTCTGAAATCAAGCATGCGCAGGCAGTTCCTGCGATGGCTGGCTTTTCTGCAGTTATTCAGGAAGCTCAGAAGCCAGAAGATTATGCCAAATGTAGCCTCAAAGGAGGCTCTAACCTTTGTCAGTCATCTCAGTTCAGAGGCAAGGAAACTGAACTCCTTATTGCAAATAACTGTGGATTTCCCCAAAATCCTTATCATATACCACCACTTCCTCCCGTCAGATCAGGTATTAAAACTCTTTGTAACAAAAACCCGTCAGAAGAAAGGTTTGAGCAGCATTCAATGTCACCAGAAAGAGCAGTGGGAAATGAGAGCGTCATTCAGAGTACAGTGAGCACAATTAGCCAAAATAACATCAGAGAAAGCTCGTTGAGAGAAGTCAGCTCCAGCAGTGTTAATGAAGTAGGTTCCAGTACAAACGAAGTAGGCTCTAGTACTAATGAAGTAGGTTCCAGTGGAGAAAACATGCAGGCAGAACTAGGTAGAAACCGGGGACCTCAATTAAATGCTATTCTCAGGTTAGGTCTTATGCAACCTGAAGTCTGTAACCAAAATTGTAAAGATCCAGAAATGAAAAGTCAAGGAGAAAATGAAGGTATAGTTCTGTCTGTTAATGCAGATTTCTCCCCATGTCTAATTTCGGATAACCCCGAACAACCTATGGGAAGTAGTCATGCTTCTCAGGTTTGTTCGGAGACACCCGATGACCTGTTAAATGGTGACAAAATAAAGGGGAGAATCAGCTTTGCTGAAAGTGACGTTAAAGAAAGATCTGCTGTCTTTAGCAAAAATGTCCAGAAAGGAGAATTCAGAAAGAGCCCTAGCCCTTTAGACGATACACTTTTGGCCCAAGGGCAGAAAAGAAGGGCCAGGAAATTAGAGTCCTCAGAAGAGAACACGTCTAGTGAGGAGGAAGAGCTTCCCTGCTTCCAACACTTACTATTTGGCAAAGTAGCCAACACACCTTCTCAGGCTACCAGTCACAATGCTGTTGCTGCAGAGGGTCCGTCTAAAAAAACAGAGGAGAACCTAGACTCACAGAAGAGTAGTTTAAGTGACCTCAGTAACCAGGTACCATCAGCAAAGGCATCCCAGGAACATCACCTGAGTGAGGAAACGAGGTGTTCTGGTAGCTTATTCTCTTCACAGTGCAGTGCTTTGGAAGACATGACCGTTAATACAAATACCCAGGATCCTTTCTTGATGTTTGATGCTCCTTCCGAACAAGTGAGGCATCAGTCTGAAAACCTGGATGCTCTGAGTGACAAGGAATTGGTTTCAGATGATGATGAAAGGGAACTTGGTCTGGAAGAAGATAATCACGAAGAACAGAGTGTGGATTCGGACTTAGGTACTGGAACCAGGTTTTTGTGTTTGCCCCCGTCTAGTTTCTAGTTTTCTAGAAATGAGCTAACTGTTGGTGCCTTGTCGGGGAGAACATTTTACAAGTTTCCAAGTGCAACTAAAGTCACTGCTTCTTAAACTTTACACATGTTCCTCTAAGGTGCCTTTCCTTAAAAGTGCTTTACCCAGCTGGCACATCTTCTCTGTTTGAATGAGATCTAATTGTTGGCTGACTTGTTTCTGGTTTGCTATTGTTATGACTTCCAAGAGGAAATCTGGGTGTCCCAAAACAAGGAGCATAATCATTCTGCATAATACAAAAGTGAAGTTTGTCCTGCCAGTAGGAAGACGGGTATGGCCAGTTGTGGTACGTGCTGTTTTTATATCTGAAACTATTTTTATCATCATTTAAGGTGAAGTGGCATCCGGGTACCAGAGTGAAACAAGCTTCTCTGAAGACTGTTCGAGGTTGTCCTCTCAGAGTGATATTTTAACCACACAGGTGAAAAGTTTGTGTGGGTGTGTATGTGTGTATGTCATGTTCTCTGCATTCAGTAGCGCGTACCCCACATTCTGACATTTGCTCGTATGATCCTTTTTTATTTTTTATAAGATTTTATTTATTTATTTGACAGAGATCACAAGTAGGCAGAGAGAGGGGGAAGCAGGCTCCCCGCTGAGCAGGGAGCCCAATGCGGGGCTTGATCCCAGGACCCTGAGATCATGACCTGAGCCAAAGGCAGAGGCTTAACCCGCTGAGCCATCCAGGCGCCCTGCTTGTATCATCCTTTAGAATCAATGGTCTAACTGTTGTATGTGGTGCCTCATCTCCTCAAAGGAGATTGTAAGCATCTGAACCGAACTCATGCTGCCTTTCATTTCCCACTCACACACACATACACAGCAGCTGGCTGAGAACACTCAATCCGAATTTAATGAGTAAGCTAAACCTTCAAAACAAATTCTCCCTATAGCAAAAAATATCTATGAAAACACTACTGTATCAAAGAGAGGGATATGGTTATTTTGGGGACCAAAGTGGAGCCTATAGAGTTCTCTTTCTGCTGGAGATGATCCGACTTTCGTTGCTTCATGGAGATTTCTTTTTGTTCTTTCTCTTCTAAGTTGGTAGTAGTTTGTTCTTTGGTGCCTGTAAGTCCTCTTTTTTCTTTAAGAAAGAAAGTACACAATTTTACTTCCTGTATTTCATGGTCAAGACAATATTGGGGTTACTTACGAACAGGATAAGAGCCTTGTCATATCTTATGGCATTTGATAACATGAATGTTTCAGTACTACAGAGAGAATAGTCTCAGAAAAGCACTCTATCCCAGCGGGTTTTTTTTTTTTTTAAATATTTTATTTATTTGACAGAGAGAGACACAGTGAGAGAGGGAACACAGGCAGGGGAGTGGGAGAGGGAGAAGCAGGCTTCCCGCTGAGCAGGGAGCCCAATGCAGGGCTCGATCCCAGGACCTGGGGGTCATGACCTGAGCCGAAGGCAGACTCTTAATGACTGAGCCACCCAGGCACCCCATCTATCCCAGCATTTAAAGAGTAACACCAACATCTTCACAGAACGAGTAATAGGGAAAATAGAATACTGGGAGGAGAAAGAGGAAGCCCTACTTTCTCTGAATATCCTTTTATGCCTTGAATTTTATACCATGTGGATTACCCAGTAATAATTATTATTAACTTATTCTTCATTCTTCTTTATATATGTGCACAAAGGCCTTATTTTTAAAAAATATATATATCAGGGGCGCTTGGGTGGATCAGTGCGTTAAGCCTCTGCCTTTGGCTCAGGTCATGATCTCAGGGTCCTAGGATCGAACCCCACATTGGCCTCTCTCCTCAGCAGGGAGACTGCTTCCCCCTTTCTCTCTGCCTGCCTCTCGGCCTACTTGTGATCTCTCTCTTTCCGTCAAATAAATAAATAATCTTTAAAAAGAAAAAGAAAACTCACTTAAATATATATATATATATATATATATATATATATATATATATATATATATTTATATCAGGGTGCCTGGGTGGCTCAGTCATCATCCCAGGGTCCTTGGATTGAGCCCTGCCTGCATCAGGCTCCATACTCAGTGGGAATCTTGCTTCTCCCTCTCCCACTCCCCCTGCTTGTGTTCCCTCTCTCACTCTGTCTCTCTGTCAAATAAATAAATCAAATCTTTAAAAAAAAATTTATATATCTCATACTCCATGTACTTACATCATAATGTTGTTTTTTCTGTTGCATTAAGTTTCCTCCTGTGATTCATTTCTAATTAGTATACAGTATTCTGTCTTTTGGATAAGCCATGATTTTTTTTTTAAGATTTTATTTATTTATTTGACACAGAGAGAGAGATCATAAGTAGGCAGAGAAGCAAGCAGAGAGAGAGGAAGAGGCAGGCTCCACGCTGAGCATGGAGCCCGATGTGGGGCTTGATCCCAGGACCCTGGGATCATGACCCGAGTCGAAGGCAGTCGAAGGCTTAACCCACTGAGCCACCCAGGCGCCCCGGATAAGCCATGATTTTTATGACCTGTTGATGAATATGAGGGTTACGGGCTAAGAGGCACAGTTTGCTATTATGTACAGCATACCTGTATGTATCTTTTATCTGGTAATATCTTTTATTTTTTAAGTAATCTCTACACACAACGTGGGGCTCAAACTCACAACCCCAAGATCAAGAGTTTCATGCTCTACTTACTGAGCCAGCCAGGCGCCCCTCTAGCAGTATCTTGATAACTAAATATTTGCCCATGTTCCCAGTGCTTTCCTTAGTATAAATGTTTGGTCTTTGATACATATTGTTAAATTGTTCTTCAGAAAGATTGAACAAATCTAAATTCTTCCAGCCCCCGTGGTACTTGATGGTTCCCATTTCCCGGTACCTTTGCCAACACCAGGTGGTATCCAGTTTTTAAATCTTCTAATTCTTGGCATTGCTGTGAGGACTATAGAAAGAAAGGGCTTGTCTTCTGCTGCCCACAGAGCAGATTCCTCTAGGACTGAAACCTGCTGGAGTCAGGAGGAAACCTCTTCCGTACCTGAGTTGTCACCAGTGTTCTTCCCGCCTACAGGATTACCATGGTGACTGAATGAACAAAAAGACCAAGGAGGCCTTTTCTCTGCAACTCCTGTGATCCTTTCTGTGTGTGGACTTGGGACTCTGTCGACCTTTCACGAATGCCTTTCACCTTTTTGTGCCTTGTGTTTTAAGGTTGTAGATCCTGGTTTCTGATTCTGTCCAGCCTCCTTGTTTTTTATATTTCTGATCTTATTTGCAGAGATACGTCTGTTTGTTCAAGATGCATTCTGCAAATTGTTTTTAGCAAGCATCTACTCCAAAATAGACTTAAGGTCAGATTTCCTGGCTAACCTAAATCTAGAGTAGCACAGATGCAAAATAATTGCAGTAGGATATTTTTCCTCTATCTGTTTAATCAAACTAAGGAGAAGTATATAGGAGATAGAGAAATCCTAATTTGGTACCATTAGTATCTATTTTTTATCAAAGACTGACTGGATATATTCATTCATTCATTTCTGCATTAAACATTTACCAAGTGCTTAACTACCTGCTAGGCATTGGGAATACAAAAATGATTAAGGAAGGATTCCTCCCCTCAAAAGGGGTCAGTATTCCACTTCCATATGCTAATGCATTAGCAGTATAAATGAGGTAGTGGGGGATCGTCTGTTCCTGATAATAGATGTAGATGGGGGGGATTTCTGAAGGAGCCATTTGAGCTGGACCTTGAAGGAGAAGAATTTTTCCAGATAGAAAGGGGAAGGAGGCAGCAAGCAAGGCAAAGACAGAGGCATGAAATGTCCAGAAAGCAGAGTTGTCCCATGTGACTGGAAAACAGGACATAGGGGTAATTGAGGGAAAAATAAAAGATCAGGGTGTGTAAGCCCTTTTGAATGCTATGCTTAGGAATTGGGACTCTATCCTGAGGGCAGGAATGAGTAATAATGATATAGTGTTCAGAAATATTAACTTATCTGAGCAGTGGTATACTACTAAGGTCTTTATGGAAGAAAGAGACATGATAAACATGGCTTTTAAAGAACTTCCACAGTAATGCAGCTGTATTAAAAGAGATCAGAGTAGCATGTTGGGAATAGAAAAGAAGAATAGGGCTAATTCCAGAAACACTTAAGAATTAGAATTAAAAAAAAAAGAAGAAGAAGAAGAAGAAGAGAAGAAAAGCCTCTGTAAGCAATTTGGTTTTGGTCTCCCGAATGTATCTGGGCAATTACCTACAGGGGAATTTAGGTTATAAAGTAATTCCTTTGGGAAAACCCAAAGGAATGTTCTCTAATTACAGTTCTCTGGTTACTATTTTTCCTGATTTTTCTAACCTATTTAATGGCCACACGGAGGTTAGTTAGATGTGATGGTCATGCCAGAAGTGACTATTAGGGCTTCTGAAGCTTGTCAGATAGCTGTGTCCTCGGTTTCCTGCCAGATTTACAGAGGCAGCCCCAAGGCCAGGGTGTGATCAGCGAGGGAACTACCTACAAGCACCACGTGGTGGCAGTGGCCCTGCTGCACACGTTGGCTGCAGGGCGGTCTCAGGGCAGCAGCAGAAACCTTGTGACGCTGGGAATACATTTTCTGGCCATAAAACCTGCAAGCTGTGAACTCGGTGTCGCGGGAGAAAGTAGATGGCTTGTTTTTAGTAGAGGGCAAAGTCATTTGCAAGGATCAGAAGCAACGAAGGGTGAAACAGTCCGTTTCCCTGGGGTTCGCCAGCAGCCATGGATATTCCTTCTAACCGTGATGAGGAAATGTGTGGTTTGGAAAGCTCCTTACTTACCAAGTACTTTGTTTATCAAAAAACCTAAGACTTAGGAGCGCCTGGGAGGCTCAGTGGGTTAAGCTTCTACCTCTGGCTCAGGTCATGATCTCAGGGTCCTGGGATTAAGCCCCACATCGGGCTCTCTGCTCCGCGGGGAGCCTGCTTCCCTCTCTCTCTCTGCCTGTCCCTCTGCCTGCTTGTGATCTCTCTCTCTGTCAAATAAATAAGTGACATATTAAAAAACAGAACAAAACCTAAGACTTAGTAGATTTCTTCTTGAAATGAAGAAACAAACATCAGAAGCCCTGTAAGCAAGAAGAGCCCATTATCTTGAATTGAAAACAGTAGCTATCCTTACAGGATTTCCCAGGGCTCTTTCTGCTAGATCCTTCCCTCCAGCTGATGATCTCTAGGTACCCTCTGAGAACAGCAACACTGTGAGGGCTCTAATACCCAGCATGCCTCCCATATAATAGATGGTCAGCAAATAATTTTTGAAGGAACAAATAGATAAATCAATGGGTTAGCTCTTTGCCCTCTCTCTTTTAGAGACTAAATGGTCCAAGAATGGCAGAAAAGGAAGAATCCTCACCAGCCAGAAATCAGACATTATGTGTATGGACTAATCCAAATCCCATAAGAGTCCTACGGTACCAAATCTGTGAAACACAGCTTGTGTAAAATATTAACAGAATCATGCTGATTTTAAATATCGTGTTTGAGGGGCGCCTGGGTGGCTCAGTGGGTTAAGCCGCTGCCTTCGGCTCAGGTCATGATCTCAGGGTCCTGGGATCGAGTCCCACATCGGGCTCTTTGCTCAGCGGGAAGCCTGCTTCCTCCTCTCTCTCTCTCTCTGCCTGCCTTTCTGCCTACTTGTGATCTCTCTCTGTCAAATAAATAAATAAAATCTTTAAAAAAAAAAAAATATCGTGTTTGAGTACCTTCATTGTTTTCTTTTGCTTCCTATCTTTAAAAGAAAATAACCAGCTTTGAAAAAACATCGCAATAAAGCCAACTCTGTTGGGGAGAGTTTGAGGAGTTTTTTTTTTCAACTCTAACTCAAACATCATTCTGAAATAATTTCATGGGCATTAATTGCAGGAGTGTGGTTGGATTAAAAGGTGTTCAGCCAGAACTTATGATTCCATACTAGGTGGTTTCCATTTCCATGCTAAAATTAATTGGTGTGACATACTTTTGCTCTCTGGCAAGTCGCTAAAAGAGTGTGACTTTCCTGGTGTCATTTCTTGTGTTTACAGCAGAGGGATACCATGCAAGATAACCTGATAAAGCTACAGCAGGAAATGGCTGAACTGGAAGCTGTGTTAGAGCAGCACGGGAGCCAGCCTTCTCGAAGTTCCCCTTCCCCCGTGGCAGGTTCTTGTGCCCCGGAGGACCTGCTCGATCCAGAGCAAAACACATCAGAAAAAGGTTTGTTATATTGGCCAAACTCTGGTATGTTAAGCAGAATTCTTCTCCTCCCTAAGCCTTTATCCTGCTATAAAATGTGGGCCGTGGGCACCTGGGTGGCTCAGTTGGTCAAACATCTGACTCCTGACTTTGGCTCAGGTCATAATCTCAGGGTCCTGGCATCAAGCCCCACATCTGGCTCCGTGCTCAGCACAGAGTCTCCTTGTCCCTCTCCCTCTGCTCCTCCCCCTGCTCATGCTCACACTCTCTCATTCTCTCAAATAAATAAATAAAATCTTAGGGGGAAAAAAAAACATGTGGGACTAACTCCAACATTTTATGTTCTTTGCTCAGCAGAGGTTTGCTGAGTCACTCCATGGGTAATTTTATTTAGAGCCTTGCCTCTGGCCCCTGCTCACAACTGTTTACCTTACAGAGTAACCAAAACAGTCATGAAGTGTCGTCGTCTGGGTACACACAGTGAGGAGATGCTATGGGAAGCCCATAGGAAAGTGAGTGTGATGGCAGAGACTGGAACTAGGCAACCCTTTATTCTAGGAAGCTTGGAAAAAACAACACTTAGACTTAGTCCTTTTTTTTTTTGTTTTTAAAGATTTTTTTTATTTATTAGAGAGAGAGGAGTGAGAGTGAGCACAGGCAGACAGAGAGGCAGGCACAGGCAGAGGGAGAAGCAGGCTCCCTGCCAAGCAAGGAGCCCGATGTGGGACTCGATCCCAGAATGCTGGGATCATGACCTGAGCTGAAGGCAGCTGCTCAACCAACTGAGGCACCCAGGCGTCTCATACTTAGTCCTTTAACAGTGGTGTCAGGTCCCAAAGCCCTATTTATTTATTTATTTATTTATTTATTTAACACCCCCCCCCTTTTTAAAGATTTTATTTATTCACTTGAGGGAGAGAACGAACAATGGGGGAGGCAGAGAGAGAAGCAGGCTCCCCACCGAACAAGGAGCCCAATGTGGGGATTGATCCCAGGACCCTAGGATCATGACCTAAGCCGAAGGCGGACACTTAACCGACTGAGGCGCTCAGAGAGAGAGCTGTCCTAGGTGTCAGGAATTGCACCATGATCCACAAAAAGTCCAGTTCTGCAGAAGAGCCTGGCACTGTATTACAGCATCGTGGTCATCAGCAAGACCAGGTGGACCTCTGAGAGAAGGCATTTGGAGTAACCAGGCAGCTTGGAATTGATCAGAGCTGACTTCCTATAAGAAGTGAGCAATGAGGGAGCCTGGGTGGCTCAGTTGTTAAGCATCTGCCTTCAGCTCAGGTCATGATCCCAAGGTTCTGGGATTGGGTCCCTCCATTGGGTTCCTTGCTCAGTGGGGAATCTGCTTCTCCCTCTCCCGCTCTCCCTGCTGGTGTTCCCTTTCTTGCTCTGTCAAATAAATAAATAAAATCTTTTTAAAAAAGTGAACACAGACCTGAGGAATAACATGGCATAAATGAAGGAAAACGAGCTGAAAGGTAAGGTTGAGTCTTTAACTGGACAGCGCCTTGTGGTGTTGTGAGAATAGCACATCAGGCAGCTTGTAAATAGGGACAGATCCGCAAAACATAGGTGAGAGGAAATGCTCAGGCACAGGTGCTTGACACAGGGGTGGAGGGCAGGGAGAGGGAGGTAGGGGGCTGCCGCTTAGGGACCTGTAAGTGTGGTGAGCCACCCCCCCAATGTTCTTCACTACTGTCTCCGTGATAGCCACCCTGCTAACTTCCTGTGAAGGTTCTTTCTTCGTTGCTCCCTTCCCCTACTGGGGGCCTTAGGCCCTGCCTTTTCGTCTTTCTAGGAACTCAAGTCTTAATTCTCCAGAAGAGTGTGGCCCTGGTCCCAGAATGTGCTTTGCAGTATTTTTGTGTTCAGGGAGAAACAGTAGCTCATGCATGAGGAGCTCGGGACTCTGTTGCTATGGCAGTGATTCAAATGTATTTCCTTAAATGCTTTCTTTGTAACCGTACCTTCATTTAGTTCCTCTCCCAGATAATGAAGCCCAAAGTCTCGTCCCCAGCACAGCTCTCTTTGGGGTGCTTTCACCCTCTTCAGTCTAAAAACAGACGAGACTTCCCATGTTAATGCATAGCATAGAAAATGTTACTGTCTGGCTTTGAATATGTGTGTAAATCTACTGTCTCTGCTTTGGAGTGTAGTGTGTACGCATTCATTTTTTCCTAAAGATCTGCAGACAGCGTGTTTCTTGTGGCTTTCTTTCTATTTATTTATTTATCAAAGGTTTTATTTATTTATTTCACAGACAAGAGATCTCAAGTAGGCAGAGAGGCAGGCGGGGAGCGGAGGGGAGCCGCCGGACCCTGGGATCATGACTTGAGCCGAAGGCAGAGGCTTTAACCCACTGAGCCACCCAGGTCCCCCTTGTAGCTTTCTTTCATTTTAAAATTTCATAAATGCTATATATTTATACATTATGCTTTACTTTGGTCTTCTGGAAACTTTTGAAAATTTCTCCTGGATCTCTGTATAACATTTTTTTTTTTAAGATTTTATTTATTTATTTGACAGAGATCACAAGTAGTCAGAGAGGCAGGCAGAGAGAGAGAGGGGGGAAGCAGGCTCCCTGCTGAGCAGAGGGCCCGATGTGGGGCTCGATCCCAGGATGCTGAGATCATGACCTGAGCCGAAGGCAGAGGCTTAACCGAGCCACCCAGGCACCCCTCTGTATAAGACTTTTGTCAGGAGCTTTTACTCTATCCTTTATAGTAAACTTATACACAGCCTTCTTTTCCATGAAATTAGAGTTTCCTCAGACTTCTGAGGTAGGTGGGTAAATGTTGAGAGGAGAAAGGAGAAGCTTATGAAAATTTCCTAGTTTAAAAGAAAAAAAGGAGGGGCGCCTGGGTGGCTCAGTGGGTTAAGCCTCTGCTTTCAGATCAGGTCATGATCTCAGGGTCGTGGGATCGAGCCCTGCATCAGGCTCTCTGCTCAGCGGGGAGCCTGCTCCCCCCGCCAACCCGCCTGCCTCTCTGCCTACCTCTGATCTCTGTCTGTCAAATAAATAAATAAAATCTTTAGAAAAATAAATAAATAAAATTTTAAAAGAGAAGAAAAAGAAAAAAGTCCTTTCTCCCAACTCCACAGAGAATGTCCTCCATGACCTTGTATGTTGGCATAACTGAAATATGTTGTGCAAATTGCTCAAAGCCTGCTTCTCAATAAGATCTACCATGAACCACCATATTTTCTATTGCAACTTTGACCTGTCTGACTTCTCCAGCTCTACTCCCCACTGTTGTTCTTTTCATAAGCCTTGCAAACTTTTAATAATACACAACTTGTTTTGCTCACTGTTTGGAGTTCTTCCTCACATTCCACTAGAATGTAGATTCCATGAGGGCAGAGAACTCTGAGAACACAGTAGCTACTCAGTAAATACTTTAATTCACATTATTCAAAAACCCACCCCACGCTTACCGAAAGGAAATTTTGGGGTATGGATTCTGAAATTTGGGGGCTTTATTTCTGAAACAGTGTGTCAACCTAATATCAACTCAAGTTTTGCAACTTTTCCTTTCTTAAGTTGGTTTGAATTGAGCTAAAATTCAAGCAAACTTGTTACTTCTTTTTTTAAAGATTTTATTTATTTGTCAAAGAGAGAGAGCGCACAAGCAGGGGGAGCAGCAGGCAGAGGGAGAAGCAGACTCTCCACTGAGCAGGAAGCCTGATGTGGGACTCGATCCCACAACCCCCAGATCATGACCTGAACTGAAGGCAGATGCTTAACCATCGGTGCCACACAGGCGTCCCTCAGGCAAATTTCTTGATCTAGAAAGGGTAGTTTTGTTTACCTTCAGCTATAAGGACATTTTTTTTTAATGCACTTTTTATTTTTGGATTATTTTAGATTTATAGAAAAGCAGCAATGATAGTACAGAGAGTTCCTGCAGGAATTCTACCACTTACCTAGTTTTGGTTTCCAAATATCACCCTACATCACCATGGTGCTTTTGTCACACCCAAGAAACCAACACTGGTACATTACTAGTAACAAATGAAACTCTAGACTTATTTGGATTTCACTGGTTTTTATTTTTAAAATCCTATCTATTTGTCTCTACATACGTGGCTTAAGATCCTGTAGACATATTTTATTTATATATACATGCATATATATATATTTTTTTAATCTTGATGGCAGGATTATGGATGTTTAAGATCCATTTTTTTTTAAAGATTTTATTTTTTGAAGGATGTAGGTCCTATACTTTGTAGTTTATCATTTCTTAAACCTGAATTTCATTGTAGGTTCTATATTTTGTAGTTTATCCTTTCTTAATAACGTTCCTTCTTCTGTGATTTTTTTCCTTTAATCCCCCCATACTTTTCATAATTCTTAGTGCATAATAGGCAGTAAGTTTATTAAATGTTTGGTCTAGGCCATATTCACTACCCATGAAGAATATAACAGGTTAAGACCCCCAGAAGAGGGGTACCTGGGTGGCTCAGTCGGTTAAGTGTCTGCCTTTGACTCGGGTCATGATCAAGTCCTGGGTCATGGGATCAAGTCCCACGTCGGGCTCCCTGCTCAATGGGAAGTCTGCCTCTCCCCTTGCTTGTGATTTCTCTCTCACACTCTTTCTCTCTCAAATAAATAAAATCTTTTAAAGGTGGTGGGTGATTTAAGAGGGATCATTCCAGGACTTGGGCTCTGGGTCCTGCTTTATGAAATAAGGATTAAGGAAGAAGAAAAGCAGAAAACTTTTTTTTTTTTTTTTTTTTTTTGACAGAGAGAGATCAGTAGACAGGCAGGCAGAGAGAGAGAGGGAGAAGCAGGCTCCCCGCTGAGCAGAGAGCCTGATGCAGGTCTTGATCCCAGGACCCTGAGATCATGACCTGAGCCTAAGGCAGAGGCTTAATACACTGAGCCACCCAGGTACCCAAAAAGCAGAAAACTTTTGCCCAGTATTTCTTGTATACTCTTCAGGTATGGAATGCAACTCAGGTGAGTTTAATTTCTTTGTCGTTTGAGCCTTATTATTTTGAAAAGAGCAGGGCACCTGAGTGGTTGAGTCAGTTAAGTGTCTGATGCTTGGTTTCAGTTCAGGTCATGGTCTTGGGATTGAGCCCCATGGGGTTTTGGGCTCAGCTCAGAGTCTGCTTAGGATGTTCTCCCTCCCTCTCCCCTGCCTCCCCCCACCCCCGTTCTCGAGCACTATCTGTCTCTCTCTCTCAAATAATAAATAAAATCTTTAAAAAGAGAAGAAAAGAGCAACTCGTATGTCAAATATTTAGACAATGGAATGACTTTAATATCTGTGTTTGTATCTAAGGCTCCTCCCTGCCCCACACCTTTTCACTCTTTTTTCCTTTGATTTTTTTAAAGATTTGATTTATTTATTAGAGAGAGAGTGAAACCATGAGCAGGAGGAGAGGGAGAGGGAGAAGCAGACTCCCCACTGAGCAGGGAGCCCTGCATAGGGCTTGATCCCAGGACTCCGGGATCATGACCTGAGCTGAAGGCAGACACTGAGCCACCCAGGTGCCCCTCACTTTTTTTTTTAAACCCTTTCCAGTGGTTGCTTCTGTTTGGTGTGATTCCTTAGAAACTATGCATTATCTTTTATCAGTTATTATCCTGTTTGGGGGGGTAAATGATACTCAGTTGAAAGAACATCCTGCTGGTTCACTGTAAGACTGTTTGCTTTCAGCAGTTGGGAGTTCCTGTGTTTCTAACGCACAGATCTCGAAAAGAGACCTAAAGGAAACTAGAAATAATACATTGGAGGAGTAACTCAGGAGATCAGTGATTATTGCCCCCCCCCACCAGGCTACCTAGTGACTTAAAAAACAGTTTAATTAATATAGCCTTTTGCTTAAATTTTTCTGCCTTTGTTTTATGCCTTTGAACTTCTCTAATAAAAGCTCAAAATAAATTACAGTCATCAGTGACTTTTTAATGGGTAGAAGACATTTGTAATTTTAAGTGTTTGTTTTTGCTTTTTAAAAGATTTCTGCCTCAAAGGCATTTCCTAGAAAACAGTGGTACAATAATACATTTGGAGGAATTAATAAATAAAAAGGACGCACTACCATGCCAGAACTTTGCCTTGGGTCTGTTGTCTGTGTTTTCCCTTTCCTGTGCCATTTCCTTAGCAGTTCCATAGATTACTTCAAGGTTCCTTATCGGTCAGCTCCTTGGTTTATGTGTGTGTGGGTTTTTTGGTTTGTTTTTTTCTTCGTCATTGAAAATGGGAAGCAAAATGTCACCTGTTTTGTCTTTCTCCTCCAACTGCTCCCCTCTTATTTGCCCACACCTGCAAACAGCCCACGCCCCCATCCTCTCCAGTCTTTGATGTGGAGGCAGTAGGGAATGTGCTTGGTGCTTTCCGGTACTTCTCTTCCCTGTTATCTAAGGGGAGGGATTTCAGAATAATTTATTTTGCTGCAGAGATAAAAATTCATTTCCTATTCTTGTTTCCTTATCATTCTGGGCCAAAAAAAATGTATGTTTTTCCCAGCCTCGTCTCAGCCAGGTATCTCCATTTACTCCGTCCTCAAGTGTTCCCTTTCACTGTCCCTACAATTTTTGAGTCATTTATTTTCATCGGGTGCTGCATCACTTCTGTTTACAAAATTCTGCCTGATATACTTGTTTAAAAACCAATTTGATTGTCACAGGTTGCTGCTTTTGAAAAAATCAATATCCTCACCTGAATTACCACCATCAGGACAAAGCAGTAAAGTAGATTTCTTTGTTTTCTCATTCCATTTAAAGCAGTATTAACTTCAGAGAAAAGTAGCGACTATCCTAAAAGCCAGAATCCCGAAAGCCTTTCTGCGGACAAATATCAGGTATCTCTGGATAGTTCCACCGGTAAAAATAAAGAACCAGGAACAAGAAGGTAAGAAGAAATAAATGTCTTGTTGTAGAATCTAAGTAATATCTTTACTTATATCGAACTCTTATTATTAAATTTTTTTCACTGTCCTTTTTTTGGTTTTTTGTAAAGAGCTGTTTCTAACCTCTCATTGCTCTAGGACACTTCTTTTGTTTAATTCCGTGGGTTTTCTGAAACTATGCAAGGCCTGAGGTACGAGGTGAGAAATGCACAGTAGATCTGTCCCTTTCGAAGGGCAGAATAAAATATAGAACTGAAACCTAAAGCCTGGCAGCTGAGGCAGACAGGCAGCCCTGGCCCTGATTGAAATTTTGGCCTCTCTAGAAAAAGTTTAGCTATTGATTTACCCCGGGAAAATTCAGAATATCTCTCAGGGATGTCTATGCAATTCATTATTGTAAGACTGTGCAGCACTTCATGTTTTCAAAAGTACTTTATCCGCTTCCTCGTTGGATCTTTACAATACTATGAGGGTAAAAGGATAAGTTGGGACTGTTCTTTCTATTTGATAGTTCAGGACAGAACCTCAGAGCCATTAGAGTCCAGCGTCTCACCACTCTAGGAAGGAAAAGGAATTTGTATGTATTGAGTTCCTACTGCGTATACATATACTTTTATTTTTTTATTTATCTTCCCGAAAATACTTGACAAGTTGTTGATAATCTAATCACACTGTCTTTTAAGCCTCGTGAACTGAGGGTATATTTTTGAGCCTGGAGACTGACATTGTGGCTGTGACAGAGTACAGAGATCTGGCCTCCATAAACCCATGTTTAGAGGGAATGACCTCATTGCCATGTTTTAATCTGTTGTGCTAACCATCCATTTAATATTTACGCTAAATATTCCTATACCTCCTCCTCCTCCCCAGTGTACCCTACAGAGACTTCTATTAAAGAACCTACACATTAGAGCACCTGGGAGGCTTAGACAGTGAAGGGTCCAATTTCTGATCTCAGCCCAGATCTTGATCTCAGGGTTGTGAGTTCAAGCTCCACAATGGCTCCATGCTGGGTGTAGAGCCTACATAAAATATATATTTCAGATATATATATAAACACATATATGTATATATGTAAAGGAAAAAAACCTACACTTTGATTGAACGTCCTCTCTCTAGTAGACTACCTGAGAGCTGTGGTTCGGGTTTTGCTCATCTTTAATGCACAGAGCCTACTTTTATTGCCTGACTTGTAGTAAACACCCAATAATTGTTTAATAGACAATTATTTAATGTATTTCAATTATTAAATTATGTTGTAATATCTTATAATCCATTATGGTAGATTACATATTATAATAATTTTATTATTTATTAAAGTCCATTGTTTACTATTTAAAGGAAACTATAAATAATGCATTTGAGGATGAATTCCTCAAATCTGTTAAGTATCCTTTAAATCTGTTGCTAAGTATCTTATTCTGCAAAGCCCTAAACACCTGAAAGAGTGGAGGATGGAATCACTCGGCACATGTGCTCTTCTGACAGTATTTTATAGCTGGCTTTTGTTTTGAGAATGGCTTTGGACGTCAAAAAGATAGGAGGTAGGCATGATTCTATGAATTCTGCTAAAATTGGGTAAAAAGAATGAGTGTATAAATGTCAAAATTAATCAGCTTTCTATTTTCATGAGAGATCTGATTCTATTACATCCATTTGGACTCAAGTGGAGTAGCACATAGAATTTGATTGAGTGAGCGGCAGTGGAGAATTTGGTGAAATTTGCTGACACGCTTTTAAACAGCTGAGAGATGGCCTGCGTCAGCCCAGACCCTAAGCAGAGCTGTTATATGTCAGCCCTGACGTACTGGCAGGCTTCATGAATCCAGGATTCTGGGCAGTCACTCGGGTTCTTTTTCGCTAGTCATTCCCCATGTCCCTGACAGTGAGATGTTCCACTTGTGCGTCCACTGCCCAGGATGGGTGATGAGTCCTTTCACAAACTGTCGTGGTGTGTTTCTCCCTTCATCCTTCTTCTAGGTCTTCCCCCTCTCAGTCCCGGTTGTTAGATACGAGGTGGTATGTGCACAGCTGCCCAAGGAGTCTTCAGGACACGGACTGCCCTTCACAAAAGGAGCTCATTAAGGTTGTCAGTGTAGAGGAGCAACAAGCGAGTAGGTCAGAGGCGCGAGATTTCATGGAGCAGCCTTATTTGCCAAGACCAGATCTGGGTAATACTTCATCTGTTGTAATGGAGAAAACACATCTGTTTTACTTTGAATCTGACCTAAAGATATTTTGGTTAATCAGCTTTTAAGATGTCTAGCATGTCTAGTCTATAGTGAATGCTTCTCTTATACTTAAACCCATTTTAGAAAAATAACTTGAATATTAATCCAAATTTACATGAAAATTATTGCAGTTCTTAGTCTTTATTTATTGGTTTAACTCCAACAGTTTTGAGGATGGGAGAGTCATGTGCTCTGAATATTTTATTTCAACTGTTAAGTAAGAATTCTAGGGCCCTAGGGCCGCCTGCCTGGCTTAGTCAGTAAAAGAAGCAACTCTTGATCTTGGGGTCAGCGACTCTTGATCTTGGGATCGTGAGTTTGAGCCCCACAATAGACATAGAGATTACTTAAAAATAATAATAATAAAGTAAAAAAATAAAGAATTCTAGGGCCCTAGAAGTTTTCAGCCTGTCCTTTATTGAAAAATGAGTCCGATCTCCAAAGTAAGCTCTTATTATATGAATTAATGAATATAAATGACTACGTATTTTATGCCTTATAAATCACTTTAAATGAGTGGTGTGTTTTATGGCTTATAAATCAAAGTTTTAATCAGTAAAGAAAGTTTTAAATTAGTCCTCAAAAACACATTATCATAAAAGGTGCTCTTTGGCACCTAAATGTTGTATTTGGCTGTGTTCATTAAGGTCATTTTAGGAATCTCACGTTTTCTTTAGCTATGCTTACTTCCTGGTGGAGTGACGTTTTCTGAAGCATTTCAGAAATGTTCTTCTAGGGGCACTTGGGTGGCTCAGTGGGTTAATCCTCTGCCTTCGGCTCAGGTCATGATCTCAGGGTCCTGGGATCGAGCCTCACGTCAGGCTCTCTCCTTGGCAGGGAGCCCACTTCCTCCTCTCTCTCTGTCTGCCTCTCTGCCTACTTGTGATCTGTGTCTGTGAAATGAATAAATAAAATCTTAAAAAAAAAAAGTTTAAAATATAGAATCATGATGAATACTACGAATACTACTTGTAATTGAAGATTCATCATCATGTGGATTTAACTTCTTCCCCATGCTTTTCAGAGGGAACCCCTTACCTCGAGTCTGGAATCAGCCTCTTCTCTGATGACCCTGAGTCTGACGCCTCTACAGACAGAGCCCCAGAGCCAGCTCATGTTAGCCGCATGCCAGCTGCAACCTCTGCATTGAAATTACCCCAATTTCAAGTTGAAGAATCAGCCAAGAGTACAGCTGCTGTCCATATTGCTAATACTGCTGGGTACAATAAGAGGGAAGACAGTGTGGGCAGGGAGAAGCCAGAAGTTATATCTTCAATAAAAAGAGTCAACAGAAGAATATCTATGGTGGCATCAGGCTTAACCCCAAAAGAATGTGTGAGTGTATTTATGTATCTCCCTAACACCTGAGACGTCTTAACATATTGCAAATAGTTTTCAATACGTACTAGCAATGAATAACGTATAAGAAATCTAGGAACCAAGAACGATTCTATGTAATCTAATTTCCATTGCTAATTTCTGAAAATTGGGGCCTAGGTAAAGCTGTAGCATAGACTATTTTGTATATATTTACTTAAGAAAATAGTTATTAAATATTAGCAGAAAGGGTATAGTTTTGAGTATAACATAGAGCTTTTTAATTTATTTTTTTTAATCTAAAAAACCAAGTAAGTATAGTTTTAATCCCCAGAGGAAACACCTTGGTTTACATCTGAGTGAATTTACAACCATAATTAACTAAATCCAAAGTGCTTCCAAGCAAATGGCCAGATAGTGGCATTTCTCCAGTGTTTGTCTTTATCCGAGTTTGTAACACAGTTATTCCATAGCTCGCTCTATCATTTCTGCCCTACAGCACCCCTTCCCTATTAGGATTTGACATGTCCTTGGGCCCCTGGTACCAGAAATAGGAATTGTTTCACATTGTAGAAAAATATCCATTAAAATATTAAGACCACTGAAATTTTGTTTCTGCTTGGGCTGAGTGTAGATTTCAGACATCTTAGGAAATTAATCTCCCTGGTAATTAATCACCATTGGTATCCTTTCATAATAAAGTAGTTGAATGAATATTTCTTTAATATCATAGAATAGCACACCAGCGTATCAGATGGATGAAATAGTGGGTGCCATTTATTGCACACTGAGAGATGACCCAGTCATTCTTAAGTATTTTTCTTAATATATCCTTCCTAGGCTTCCTTTAACCCTTTCTTAATATAACCTTCCTAGAACCATTTCTCGCCTCTCTATAGGTAGCAGCTCAGGGGCCAAATGTATCCTACTACTAATCCCACTGTATCTACTATGTCTGCCGTAGTAGATACAGTGAATAAATTCTCATCAATAATGCTAAAATTCCCATCTCACAGCCATGTGGCCAGATCAGCTATTTGTTCTGAAAATTCATACCTTCGTCTGCTTATACTGCTCTTGATCATTTACCTATACCTCTAGAATTCCCATTTATTCATTGAAAATTAGCATTCCCCTTTGTTTTGTGAGTCCAGCTTTTCAAAGAGGCTAAAATGATCTGATCTTTCTTTGCCACGGAGGACTCCGCGGAGCTGCAGATTAGACTGTAAGCGACTTGGGTACGTGTTGTCTTTAGGCAAGCCAAGAAGAAAACTTTTCGGCTCCATTCAGGCTTGCTGAAGTGTGGTAAATTTATTATGAAAGCTGCTGACTGTAGTACACATGATTAATTCCGAAGCCCACATTAAGATGATCTTTTCAGCAATTGCTGTTCTAACTGAACACTGTTTCAAGGCTGGGATTTCAGCAATTAATCAGTTCAGAATTGCTAATGATCCTGGCAGAAGGGCAGCGGCAAAAGGGGGAGGATGTCATTAGCTTCTCTAGCCTCCCTTTTGCAGTGCCCTGTGGCAGTAGGGAGCAAGCAGCTTAAAAGAAAGATGACTGCTCTCCATTGCAGTTTTGCGCAGCCCAGAAATATTGGCAGGGGTGGCCGTGACTAGTACAAGATGGCCCTTAGGAAGAGAAGTTGTTTACCAAACAGTAGCTACTGATTATGTCAACTGTGTCCGTAATGGATCTGGTTAATCCCTTTTACTGCTTATTGATTTTTATTTGATTGATAGATAATAGCTAGAAGGCTGTAGCTTTCTTTTCCGATGCATCTGAGTCTCTTCCAAACCTTATTCTTAAGGGGAAATTGATAGCTTTTGCACTGACCTTTAGAAGCATCTTGAATGTTTTGTAACTCTTAGAGGGTTGAACCTTATTTTCAGCCACGTACCTGTGGCATAACTTTGAACAGGCTGGTCACCTCTTGGCTTATAAAGTGTAGGCAGATAAACCTAAATTATAGTAGAGTATCACTCTGCAAAGGAACTGGCTTAGGGAATCAGATGATATGGGCTATTAAAGGGAAAAATTATTATTTTTGAATCCTGGGTTGTAATTCTGTGTCTGTGAGTGCAAACTATTTTAGAATTTTTTCCAATGAATTCTACATAATTTTTTATTAAATTACTATTTATTTTAGGACTTCAGGCATGTTTGAATAAAAGGGATGTACGTTTTATGAGGGAAATGGAGAGTCAAAGCTAGGGTAACTAGCATTCTAAGCTATGTACTAGAGGTAATTGATTATAACATAATATTTGATTTGATTTTAGATGCTTGTGCACAAGTTTGCCAGAAAACACCACATCACTTTAACTAATCAAATTTCCGAAGAGACTACTCATGTCATCATGAAAACAGGTATACCACGAGCCTCACAGAGCATGTTATGTCTGTTGCATAAAACTACATGAAGAAATGGGAGAATCTGTCAGGCAAAGGATGGTTGACAGTCTTCCAACAGTTGATCAGTTATTTATGAAAGAAAAATCAGGGGTACCTGGGTGGGTCAGTGGGTTAAGCCTCTGCCTTCAGCTCAGTCATGATCTCGGGGTCCTGGGATGGAGCCCTGCATCGGGCTCTCTGCTCAGCGGGGAATCTGCTTCCCCCTCCCTCTCTCTCTGCCTGCCTCTCTGCCTACTTGTGATCTGTCTGTCAAATAAATAAGTAAAATCCTTAAAAAAAAAAAAAAAGAAAGAAAGAAAGAAAAGAAAAATAATAGTTTTGCTATGTCCTGACCCCCTTTTGTTTGCGGTAAGATCTGGAGAGTAGTGAGTCAGGAATGGTGAACCACTTCTCATCCACCCTGCCTAGACGGCACTGTGTGAGGGGCTGTCTGATAAGGCAGATCCCAAGTCCTGGAGGAACGCATGGGGAAAAGAGGGGAATGAAGTGAGTTCCCACTCTTAATCTGGGCAGTTGTGGGTGGCTGCCTGGGTGGCTTAGTCGGTTAAGTGTCTGACTTTGGCTCAGGTCATGATCCCAGCGTCCTGGGATCAAGTACCACATCAGGCTCCTGAGCAGGGAGCCCGCTTCTCCCTCTTCCACTCTCTCTACTTGTGTTCCCTCTCTTGCTTTCTCTCTGTCGATAAATAAATAAAATCTTAAAAAATAAACAAAAACAGGCAGTTCCAAACACTAGCTCCATGTCCACTCTGTGTCCTAGCTCCATTCATGCACGTGGACTGAGCATGTTGACAGTTTTTCTGGGAAGCTAGTATCCTGTCAGCTCTGAGGTAGCCTAGCGTATGAACCAGGAAAAAGAGACGGGGAAAATTCATTTCTCCTGCACCTTCCTCTTTTTCAATCTTAATTATGGCTTGTGTGATAACGGAGACCTCAGAGGCTTTTAGCTAAATCTAAGTAAACATTTCAAGGCCGCTGAAAAAGCACATTTGGAATTGGGCCTTATGTACACAAGCCTAGCGTCCAGAGCAAGAGAAATGTAGATGCTGACCCTCCCCTCCCCCCACAGTGCATCCTCTGCAGGAGCAACTGCCTGAAAGGTAACGTGCTCTCCTTTGGCTTTCTTTTTAAGCTGGTCACTGACCAACTAGAGTGTTTCTGCAGAGGTAGAGGTAGAGAATGAGGCTGGGGGGAAAGGAATTCAAAGCAGTATCATTTGAAGAAGAGAGGAAAGAATGGAAAGACCAGGGGCGTCTGGGTGGCTCAGTGGGTTAAATCCTCTGCCTTTGGCTCGGGTCATGATCTTGGGGTCCTGGGATAGAGCTCCACATTGGGCTCTCTGCTTGACAGAGAGCCTGCTTCTCCCTCTCTCTCTGTCTGTCAAATAAATAAATAAAATCTTTAAAAAAAAAAGAATGGAAAGACCAAAGGCAACAAGCTAGCTGTCTCACCACTATTCAGAGAGCTGCATTCTGGAAGAGGAGGTAGACTCACTTGTTGGGCCCCAGAAAGCAAAGAACAGTGCATGTAGCACACGGAAGTTGCAGATTATAGTGCATGTCTTAAACCCTTTTGAACAAAATGGACTCTCCAGAAATATGGTGGCCCTCTCCAGGATTTTTCTGTCTTATAGCTGATGGTGCTTGAGCATAGGGGTACAGACTCCTTGGCAGGGACACAGTGCTTTAGAACCTCTGAGATCTTGGGATTTCTAAGGTGCAAACACTGTCCCACTGGGTCAGAGGATAATGTTCCCAGGAGTCAGGTGCCAGGACAAGGTACTTTGAACTAATTACTATTTTAGAGATGAATGTCATGTATGTTTAATATATCTTAAGCTATAGTTTTAGATCAAAGCTGCTAAAAGGTGAAAACTTTAAAAGGCAAATCAGGAATGCCTGGGTGGCTCAGTGGGTTAAGAAGCCTCTGCCTTCGGCTCAGGTCATAATCTCAGGGTCCTGAGATGGAGCCCTTCAGCAGGCTCTCTGCCTATTTGTGATCTCTATCAAATAAATAAATAAAATCTTTAAAAAAAACCAAACTTTAAAAGGCAAATTAAATCTAAAGTAGTTCGGTCTTTAAACAAAGGTGATACATTTGCTACTTTTAAACTAAAAATGAACTAAAACAGAATTCTGAGTTTAAAGCCTATTACTGGATCAACTTTTACAACATTTAAAAGCTTTAAAAATTGAAGAAAGAAAAATTTTTTTTTTATTTGTGAAGAATTCTGGGAGAGAAAATGGCTATTGCTTCCACTGGCAGATGGCCTACTGTGTTTAGGATTTAGTTAAATCCATTTCTCCTGTTTAAAACTAAATGTTCTGGGGCACCTGGGTGGCTCAGTGGGTTAAGCCTCTGCCTTCAGCTCAGGTCATGATCTCAGGATCCTGGGATCGAGTCCCGCATCGGGCTCCCAGGGAGCCTGCTTCCCCCTCTCCCTCTGCTGCTCCCCTGACTTGTGCTCTCTCTCCTCTCACTCTCTGTCAAATAAATAAATTCTAAAAAAAAAAAAAAATTTAATAAAACTAAATATTTCTCCATTTTGTTTAGTTCTTCAGAGGGGGCCTTCGAAACACTACAGAACAAACAGAACTGATTCTTCAGCTACTGCTTTCTGACATCTATAGAAAGGGGAAGAGCTGTGAAAATAAGTCTGTTTTCTTGGCCCTTTCAGGGGAATTGGGAACTAAGCAGTTAGGACTTCCCAGATAGACTTTCCGGTGGGTGAAACTTTTTCACTTACATGGACATTTCAGATTCAGGATTTCACATATTCATATCCTCTCACATTTTGCCATCCATTGAAATAGACCTTCCCATCCACATGTATCAGTACTCCTGAAACGGGGAATTTCTTGAACACAGTGACCGACATCTTGAGCACCTAGAAGATAGAGCAGATATCTCCTGTGGTCTTAACCTCGTATCAGCCTCTTCTAGACTTCCAAAGATGCACACCTGCTGGTTATAATTAGGGATGCTTCCAGCCTCTGAGTCTATCACCAGGGCTTCTGGAATCATCAATCTGGATTGATCTTAAGTGGCATAGGACCTGGGGGCATTTTAGCTTCCTACAGCAGAACTTCCTGATTTTTGTTTTCAACTTCTAATCTTTTGGATGTTTTTCATCCTGCAGATGCTGAGTTTGTGTGCGAACGGACACTGAAATATTTTCTGGGTATTGCAGGAGGAAAATGGGTAGTTAGCTATTTCTGTAAGTACAATATAATGTCTCCCCTCTTCCCCTTAACACCTCAGAATTGCATTTTTACACCTAACATTTTTTTAACACCTAGGGTTTTTGCTGATGCTGAATCTGAATTACCAAAAGGTCTTTAATGGTAACACTTAAACTAGCTTTATCTTGAATGCATATCTCTTTGTTCCGATAAGCTGGTGATGTTGGGGGAAATGGATTTCTTTTCCTAACTAATAGGACCTAATCTACTCCTAGCAAAGTTTGCCTATAACTAAGGATTTATTTAATATGAGGCAGAAATCCATGTGCAGCAGGCACTTTTATAATGTTTAAATTAAGCCACCACAGTGTTTCCAGAATAAAATCTATTAGGGAGCCGTGGCTTTACAGAGAGAGGACCTCTACTCCTTGTTCTGCCCTCATGTGACCTGTCTTTTCTGTCATCTCTTTAGGGGTGACCCAGTCAATTAAAGAAAGGAAGATGCTAGATGAGGTAGGTACTTGATGTTACAAGTGAATCAGAAAGACTTGGTGCCATCGAGTCACAAAATCACTGAATACTTCTCTGCTGCCTTGTTTGTACTACTTTCCAAAGACTTTGCCCAGTGATGTGGATCATCAGAATTGCATGGAGCAACCCAGGAAATTCTGTGCTTTTGCTCATCTGTTCAAGTTTCAGTAGAAACAGTCCTTTGCTCAGAGAAAGGAAAAGGAATTTATAAGGCAGAAAGAGAAGATTCATAAGCCTATGAAACAGGCCAACCCGATCGCACATGCATAGACCTTTGTAGAAAACTGGTTGTCCACTGTCTTTGAAGAAAAGCCCTTCGTATTAATATGCAAATGTATCTGCTTAAAACTCAGATGCCTACTTTTATGATTTTGAGAACAGTGAGGTAAATAAGACGGAGTGTAGGAGGAGGAATAATTTTAGAACAGAGCCATCTAAGAGCTGCCGGTGACAGATCAGGCAAAATAAAAGTAGCAAAAGCACTTTTAAACTACTATGCGCTATTTGGCATATTCATTATTAATCAAATGACGTTTTTGTTGGTTTTAACTTTGATTCTGTGACCTAATAGGATTGGGAGCCTACTGTGGCCTGGGCAGTGGGAATACAGCCACAAGACTGATGGGTCCCTGCTCTGCTGGGACTCATGTTCTATTGAGGCAAGATGTACAATAAATAAAGATGCATTTAAAATACCAATAAATAGGAGCACCCAGGTGGCTTACTTAGTTAAGTGTCCTGACTCTCAGCTCAGGTCTTGATCTCAGGGTTGTGAGTTCAAGCCCTATGTTGAGCTCCACAATGGGCGTAGAGCCTACTTAGAAAAAGCCACCAAAACAAACTAACAAAACCAATAAATACTGTGAAATAAAAACTTTAAGATTTTTTATTTATTTATTTGACAGAGAGAGATCACAAGTAGGCAGAGAGGCAGACAAAGAGAGAGGAGGAAGCAGGCTCCCGGCTGAGCAGAGAGCCCAATGCGGGGCTCGATCCCAGGACTCTTGGATCATGACCTGAGCCGAAGGCAGAGGCTTTAACCGACTGAGCCACCGAGGCGCCCCGAAATAAAAGCTTTAAAAAAAAGTGATAGTAGTGAGATAATTAAAAATAAATAAATAAATACATACATACATACTTAACTTGGAGAAATATATATAACAGACTAGCACCTGACTGGGGACAGAGGTTGACTAACTAGGGACACCAGGGAAGCCTTTCTGAAAAGCTTGAGCTGAGACCTTAAAGACCGAGATTTGGCCTGGAAAAATGTAGGGAACAAATGTTAACAGGCAGAAGAACAGCGAGCATAAATGTCTTGAGCTAGGAATGAGTTAAAGAAAAATAGTGTAGCTGGAAAGTAGTAATTGGTGAATCATATGTAGGGAGCAGAGGTTGGACCAAGGGTTGGAGAAGGTCACGGACAAGGGTTAGATGAGGCAGGATTTGGTGGAAGTCATGGTAAGGAATTTGAATTTTATTTGTAGGGTAATGGTGGCATAGAGTTGGTAAGAAGAGATTGAGTTATGTTTGGAGAGAGAACCTGCTAAAGGGTTAGGTTTGGAAGATGAGGTAAAGGGAGGCATTGAGGGGCTGAGGCTTGGGTTTAAAAATATATTTTTTTAAAGATTTTATTTATTTATTTGACGGACAGAGATCACAAGTAGGCAGAGAGGCAGGCAGAGAGAGAGGAAGGGAAGCAGGCTCCCCGCTGAGCAGAGAGCCTGATGCGGGGCTTGATCCCAGGACCCTGGGATCTTGACTTGAGCTGAAGGCAGAGGCTTTAACCCACTGAGCCACCCAGGTGCCCCAAGGCTTGGGTTTTTGACCTGAACAATAGAGTGGATGTTAGTAATAGTAAATCAGATAAGGAAGACACAGAGCAGGAAGAGCATCCTGAGAGAGGGCAGAACAGGAGGCAAGAGCTCTGTTTCAGATGTGTGAATTTGGGGATTTATTTATTTTAAGATTTTATTTATTGGGGCGCCTGGGTGGCTCAGTGGGTTAAAGCCTCTGCCTTTAGCTCAGGTCATGATCCCAGGGTCCTAGGATTGAGCCCCGCATTGGACTCTCTGCTCAGCAGGGAGCCTGCTTCCTCCTCTCTCTTTCTGCCTGCCTCTCTGCCTACTTGTGATCTCTGCCTGCCAAAAAAATAAATAAAGTCTTTAAAAAAAAAAAGGTTTTATTTATTTATTTGACAGAGAGAGAGATCACAAGCAAGCAGAGAAGAAGGCAGAGAGAGAAAGCAGGCTCCCCATTGAGCAGAGAGCCCGATGCGGGAGTCAATCCCAGGACCCTGAGATCATGACCTGAGCCGAAGGCAGAGGCTTAACCCACTGAGCCAGCCAGGTGCCCCAGAATTTGGGGATTTATATTAGACTTCCAGGCAGAGAGCTTAAGTAGGCACGGGGGTACAATCAAGATAAGAAATTTGAGGGTCAGCTTCCAACATGACATTTTTAGCACTAGACTTTTGCCACTCAAGTGACTATGAAATGTTAAGTGTTTTTTCCTCTAATAACAGCCTGTGGTGACATTCATGACTCTGTCCCCCCTACAATCTAGTTCCCATCAGAATTGTTCCTAAGCATTCTTCCCCTAAATTCTCCTGAAAACTCTAACCTCCATAATCCTATTATTCTTTATTTCCTCATCCTTGAACCAGTGAGTTTGAAAAAGTGCTAACTTTAGTGTGTTCAATGTATATTTTATCATTTTGGTCTCATTAACTGTAAATCTCTCAATGGACATCTGTGAGCCCTTATTTCTTTAGATGGCAATACACAATTGATTTAAGAGATCGGGAATTCTCCAGTTTCCTTTATACCAGCACAGTATTAGCAGTTTAATCTCAATGCGCAGTGACTGTTTTGAGAAGAGACAGATGTTGAAAATTAAAATACATTAAGTCCCAATGAGGTGAAAAGCCAATTGTTCATTTCTGCCCACAAAGATTTGCTTCAGTGACTTGATTTCAGCAGCTGAGATGCTGGTCATCTCATTCAGTCTACCAAAAATGATTTTTTTTTTTTTTTGGGTGGTACGGGGTTATCAAAATTCTACCCAGCAATACTAGATTCCTTAATAGGATGTATCTACTCTACTCCCATCGAAGGACACTTCTCTTTTCTCTGATCTCTGTGGTTTGCTTTGGGTTTCTTCCAGCATGATTTTGAAGTTAGAGGAGACGTTGTGAATGGAAGAAACCACCAGGGTCCAAAGAGAGCAAGAGAATCCCGGGACAGGAAGGTAAAGCCCCAATCTGCCCTGTTAGCAAATACCCCACCCACCTTGATGCATTCCAGTCCCCTTGGTGGAGCTTGTCTCAGGCACCTGCAAGGGGCATAGCATCCTTGCTCATAGAGCACCAGCTGGGTGCTTCCTTGAGGTTCTTGTTTGCTTATTTTAAGGTTTTATGTATTTGAGAGAGCACAAGGAGTGGGAGGGACAGGCAGACTCCCCTCCAAGCAGGGAGCCAAACTTGGGCTCAATCCCAGGACTCTGAGATCATGACTGGAGCCAAAGACAGACACTTAACTGATTGAGCCACACAGGCACTCCTTTTTAAAAAGATCGATTTATTTATTTATTTATTTATTTACTTACTTACTTACTTACTTACTTACTTTAGAAAGAGAGTGTACATGAGCAGGAGGGGCAGAGGGAGAGGGAGAGAAAATCTTGAGCAGACTCTCCACTGAGCCTGGAGCCCAATGTGGGGCTCAGTCCCACAACCCTGAGATTACAGCCCCAGCCGAAACCAAGTGTCAGGCACTTAACTCACTGCACCAGCCAGCCTCCCCCAGGTTCTTTCTCAGTTCTCCTAGCCCGACAGGGTAAGTAAATATTCTCTCCGTTCTATGGATGAGGGAACTTAGAGGTGTGAGAAGCTGTGTACTTTGGACTGTAGTCTGGGGTTCAAATCTCAGCTGATAAGTGGCAGGGCTGGGATTTGAAACAGATGGGAATCTAAGGCCTTTGCTGTTTCCACGTCCCCGTGGCGTCTTTCTGTAACCTAGAAAAAAAAATTGTAACAAACAAAACAATAAGAGGGCTGTCTGGCTGGCTCAGTCAGTGACTCTTGATCTTGGGGTTGTGCATTCGAGCCCCATGTTGGGTTACAGATTACTTAAATAAAACCTTTAAAAAATAATAATACCAGAGTTTCTTGGAAAGGTAAGGAAGATTTCACAGAGTAATAGATTATTCCGGCAACTTTACAAATGAAGGACTAGAGGCCCAGGAAGACTCCATGATTTTCCCCAGGTCATACTGTAGCAGATGATAGAGCTGAAGCGATTTCGCCCTCTCAGGGAGAAGGCCCGGCAAGACTTCACCCCTGCATGTCAGGCCTGCACCGGCTGCTTTCTCAGGTCACTAACTGAGCACTTGCGTGCGGAGTCTGCATTTCTTCCTTTTTTAAATGTGCACCACTGAGCATTTCAGAACAGTCCCATACAGAGCACCGTCTGTCCCTTTATAGAACTTGAGCAAGAACCAGTAGGGGTGATTTTCTAGAGAAAACTTTTTTGGGAGAGCTCTGAACCCTTGGGGTCAGCCCACCCCCCACCCTCTGAGCCTATCAAGTAACTTCCAGATGCCAAGAAGAGCTGCTGGCCCTGTTTCTGTTTTTGCCTCCACCCCAGGGGAGTTCTGTGTGAGCCAGCCATTTGTTTTTATTCCACTGCATGCCAGGCAGTGTTAGTGCCAGATTCTTCCTCCTTCAAAGGAAATTCCAGTGTTTGGGGATTTTTCCTGATTTGGGGATGGCAGTGATGGAAAGTGCTTCGTCAAAGTAATGACATTCTGAAGATACTAAATGTCACTATAGTATTTTCCTGGGCAAGAGAAATGTATTTGTAGAGATGAAACTTCAAATTTCTTATCTTATAACTAGACATCCTCATCAATGAGTGTCAGCTTGGATATAACAATTCCTGA
This sequence comes from Mustela nigripes, assembly GCF_022355385.1. Lineage (NCBI taxonomy): Eukaryota > Metazoa > Chordata > Mammalia > Carnivora > Mustelidae > Mustela > Mustela nigripes. Next base: position 19,168,501 of record NC_081572.1, read on the forward strand.
TCTTTCGTACATTTCATAGCAACACTTGGCTGCGGCCAGCAGCCTGGGGAGAGCTTTTAGTATTATGAGCATCTAGAGCCTGTCAACAGGTTGGGTTGCAGTTTATTCGTACAGATCCTAAGAATGGCATGTGTGGGTGCTGTCACACCAGAGACAGACTTGGCCTGCTGCTCTTTTTTCTTTTTTTTAATTTAATTTAATTTTTTTCAGTGTTCCAAAATTCATTGTTTATGCACCATACCCAGTGCTCCATGCAATACATTTTGGGTTTTTTTGCTTTGTTTAAAGATTTTATTTATTTGAGAGCAAGAGAGAGAGACAGTGAGAGAGAACACGAAAGGGGAAGAGAGGGAGAAGCAGTCTCCTGCCAAGCAGGGAGCCCGAGGTGGGGCTCGATCCCAGGACCCCGAGACCACTACCTAAGCCAAAGGCAGATGTTTAACCAGCTGAGCCACCCAGGCTCCCCGAACTGGTGCTCTTTCTTATTCTTGCGGCTGTAGTTGAGAGGAGAGTGGAAGGCTCATTTCCTGAAGCCATCATGAGTTTTTAGCTCCTGATTTTTCTGTACCCTGGTCTCTCTTATTTGAAAGGAGGTGAGTTCCAGGCCCAAGCAATTCTCTTTTTTGTGGAGCGGGGAGAAAGAGGGTCAAGAGATAATGATGGTTACCCAAATGATATACACGCAGCCAACTGACACAACTTTACATTTCTTTTAAATGATACCCTTGTGGGGCACCTGGCTGGTGCAGTCGTGTAAACATCCAACTCTTAGTTTTAGCTCCGTCATGATTTCATGGGTTGTGGGATCAAGTCCCATGTTGGGCTCTGCATTCAGCGGGGAGTCTCCTTGAAAGGCTCTCTCTCCCTCTCCCTCTGCCCCTCCTCCCATAGGTGCTTGTGCATGCATACGTGCTCTCGCTCTCTCAAATAAGTAAATAAATCTTCAAAAACATAAATAAGTGGGGCACCTGGGTGGCTCAGTGGGTTAAAGCCTCTGCCTTCAGCTCAGGTCATGATCCCAGGGTCCTGGGATCGAGCCCCACATCGGGCTCTCTGCTCAGCAGAGAGCCTGCTTCCTCCTCTCTCTCTCTCTCTGCCTGCCTCTCTGCCTACTTGTGATCTGTCTGTCAAATAAATAAATAAAATCTTTAAATAAAAATAAAAAAAATAATAAATAATAATAATAATAAATAAATAAGAACCTAGTGCTTGGGGTGCCTAAGTGGTTTAGTTTTAAGTATCTCTGACTTCTGCTCAGGTCATGATCCCAGGGCACTAGGATCAAACCCCATATCGGGCTCCCTGCTCAGTGGGGAGTCTGCCTCTCCCTCACGCTCTGCCTGCTGCTCCCCCTGTTTGTCCTCTCTCTGTGTCAAATAAATAAAGTCTTTTTTTAAAAGAAAGAAGAAGAAGAAGAACCTAGTGCTTGCCTAAGAACCTGACCTAATGTACGTATAAGAATCTCTCTGTCTCATGAGCCGTACAAGGCTGTTTAAATTCTATATAACTAGATGAAATAAAATAGGAAGTTTAGTTCCTCACTCACCGTAACCACATATCAAGAGCTTGGTAGCTACGTGTGACTTGTGGCCACCTTACTAACACCTTATTTCCATCATCACAGAAAGTCCTTGTGTTTTGTCTTTTAAAGTTTATTTGCTTATTTAAATAATTTCTACACACAGCATGGGGCTCAAACCCCATGACCCCAAGATAAAGAGTCACACGCTTCACCGACTGAGCCAGCAGGTGCCCCCCAGAAAGTTCTTGTGGGTGGTGCCAGCGCTCACTAAACAAAAGTGGGGGAGGCACCTTGGAGGTTCCAGATATTCTGTGTCTCCCGGAAACCAGGCAGTCAGGTCATCTCAGTGAGGAGAGGCAGAACCAGACTTCACTTCTAGATTAGATTAACTTCCGGATGAAACAGTTAGGTTGCCTGAAGGAACAATGGCTGTTCTTAGAGCAGCATGAAGGTAGGAAGAGATGTCAGATTCCAGAAGACAGAGGAGAAAAGGAGCATGTAAAATCAACATAAACTTCCCCGCCAGTTAGGGTGATGGTCAGCCTTGATGTACCAAATTCTGATAAACAAACTGCAACTTAGAGCTTGAATTTCTTGCCATCCAAACCTCTTATTAAATATAAAGAAGACCTGGGGTTTTTTTTATTTCAATAAGAAGTGAAGGAGCCTGGGCCTTGACTGGTGGCAGGTGGGGGGTGCTCAGCCTCTGAGTAACAGGGAATGACTGTCGAGCAGACACACCTTTCTTAGAAGTCTTTTTTTTTTTTTTTTTAAAGATTTTTTATTTATTCATTTGACAGAGAGAGAGATCACAAGTAAGCAGAGAGGCAGGCAGAGAGAGAGGAAGGGAAGCAGGCTCCCCGCTGAGCAGAGAGCCCGATGCAGGACTCGATCCCAGGACCCTGAGATCATGACCTGAGCAGCGGCTTAACCCACTGAGCCACCCAGGCACTCCTCTTAGAAGTCTTCTAAAGTCCATCAGTAGCAGATGTCTCCAGGAGGTAGCAGAAATTAGGTGGTAAAGAAAAATGAAACTCCTTCATTTTGGAGACTCTTGTTTTTTTTTTTTTTTTTTTAATGCATGCTCTTTTATAATTAGTATTTCTTTTCTCTCCATGCCTCTGTCCCCCTGTCTCACTCTTCTCCCAGATCTTCAGGGGCCTAGAAGTCTGTTGCTATGGGCCCTTTACCAACATGCCTACAGGTAAGAGACTGGGAGAAGTGCAGAGTCCAGCACCAGCCTTTCCGCTACGTGGTGGAGTGTTACAGGAGAGACTGTCTTAAGGGAGCTCCTTGGTGAGGTGCTCTAGAGCTGATTCTGTTTCTCTACCATCTGTCAGACAAAACTGCCCCTAAACGTTGCCCTATGTTTAAAAAAAAAAAAAAACAGTCCTGTGCCCCTTCTCAAGAGCTAGCAGGCCGTGAAAAGTTAGCTTCTAGGATGCAGTGTTCTGTGCTCAGAAGGGATAGAGCTGCCCTTTGGTTTAAAAAAGGAGGGAAAGAATAAGGTGGGGAGAAGATACCTTTCAGGTTTGTGAATGTTAAGAAAGAATTCTGCTCTTCCTAAATCATTTTCATTTGATACTGAGAAACAAGCACAGCGGCTACTTAAACCCTGTGGGCCTGGGCCCCACACAGGCCCAGAGCAGGCAGGGAAGGACTCTAGATGAACATTTTCTAATTAACTTTGACATTGAATGTGATGTTATGTGTAGGAGTGCTGTGGAGCTCAACCTTGGAGTTGTGTGGCCCTAAGGCCCTGGCGTGTGTATAGATCTGGTTTGTTCTTCTCAAAACAAAGTCCACCCACCTTTGCTTCTGTGCCCACTTCCGCCCCAGGGATCAGGTTCTCTGGCTCCTCAGAAGATGGCCTTGGCCTCTGGTCAGGGACAGATGAGTGGCAGCAAGAGAGCCCAGCAAATTTTCCTCCTGTCTTCTTTATTGGTTATTGATTGGATTTTTATGAAACTTCCAGGTGCCACTTGGGGATTTCTCGGTGTTTTTGTTCTTTGGTGTAATGAAAACCAGGTCTCTAGCAGGTATCATTTTGGAGATGAGTCATTTGACCTCCGTTCTTTAAGACAAACAGGAGCCACCTCCGCAATCCCCAGAAATGGACTGATGGGAAAAGAGCACCCAGAGAGAGGCCCCGAAGCCATTCATCGGTCATTTCTGCTGATTTTCCAGGAGCGGGTGGAACATCCCTGCAGTCCGTTTTGATTTCTGTTTCCCTGAGTGTGTCGATTTCAGCTCAGCATGGAGCCCTTCCCCACTGACGGGCTGAGTCTCCATTCAGGATGATGTGTATTTTTTTGACTGAATGAATTATCTTCCTGTCTCCTGACATTTACAGTAATTACTGCCAAGTATGGTGTCCTCGGTGGCCGTGATTATTGATTGCCCAACACAGAATTAGGCAAGGAGGGAGGAAAGGCGAGTGGGCATTTTTCACAGTTTCTTAGCCAGCAATTTAGCAAATTAAGGGAAACTGCCTCTTGGATTCTTTCTTCCGAAGTGTTTTGTTTGAGAGACTGTCAAACCTTATCTATCAAGGGCCCTTCTGGGGACTGATAACCAGGGTAGGTCGCATATCGGTGGCAAACTGACTTCGAATCCATACCATATAGATTCTAGTTCAAGGTCTCTCTGTCTTGAACTAGAGGAGTTCAAGGCCTCTCTGTCTTGAACTGCTCTCTTTTGGAGCAGAGCTGGAGACTCTTGCCCTTGGAAGTGTTGCTGTAAGCCCTCTCCCAGAGGAGTACGGAGTAGAGGGCCCAGGTGAAGTGTGTAGAGTACTGTGGTGATTTTAGGTCTCCCTGTGCTATTTAGATCAACTCGAGTGGATGCTGCGCCTCTGTGGGGCTTCTGTGGTGAAGGAGCCCTCGTTATTCCCTCTCAGCAAGGTGAGTGTTTGATGCTCTCTCAGAGGGGACTGCACACTATCTGTCCTGTGACTGAGCAAGGCTGGCACCCATCCCTCCCTGTGAGCCCTGCCAGTGGGCCTCAGAAGCCTGTCTTAGCCTGAGCCTTCCCCGATCATATGCCAGTGCCAGAAAACTCCCATGTGTGGAGGGTCAGTGAGGACTGGAGTTCTCAACGTATTTAATTAAAGGAAGGCTGTCCCTCCAATGCTCCCTTTCGGCCTCATGCCCTTCCCCGTCCTTTCTATGGCTGCACCTGAAGTAGTCTGCTTCAGCACACCATCAAGAAAGGGCGATGTGGGGCGCCTGGGTGGCTCATTGGGTTGAGCCGCTGCCTTCGGCTCAGGTCATGATCTCAGGGTCCTGGGATCGAGTCCCACGTCGGGCTCCCTGCTCAGCAGGGAGCCTGCTTCCCTATCTCTCTCTCTCTCTGCCTGCCTCTCCATCTACTTGTAATTTCTCTCTGTCAAATTAATAAATAAAAATCTTTTAAAAAAAAAAAAAAAGAAAGGGCGATGTGACTGTTGCACAAGTCCAGCTCTGATAACCTCCATCCTGTTTCCTTTCCGGGGACGCAGGGTGCACACCCTGTGGTAGTCGTGCAGCCAGACGCCTGGGCAGAGGACAGTGGCTTCCATGGTAAGTTTTGCTAAGCCTTTGTCTGCAAGAGTATGGGTGGCAGGGCCTACATGAAGTCTGCAGGTGACTGTGGTGATTTTAGGTCTAAATGTCCTGTTTCAGTCAGCTGGAGCAGATGGTGCACCTGTGTGGGGCTTCAGGAGACCATGGGCATGTGCCTGTGACGTGTGGAGTCCTGGGTGATGGGGTTGGTTCACCACAGATCACCCAGTGTTTGGTTAACACAATAATCAGGACCTTCTGGGTGCTCAGGGAATATTTGAATGAATGAATGACTAAAGTGTCCTTTTAAAACTTCTTGTGGTTTGCTCATTTTACATTATAAAAATAATACATGAGCTGTTTCCATTGGTGGGGGTTAAATATTAATTACTGCTCATCACATAAAATATAAATGAGCACAAAGAAATAATCCCAGTAATCCCACCACATAGAGATGCTGATGGGAAGATTCTTCCAGGCACATGTGTGTATATATGTACAAGCATGTGTATATGTACAAGCATCACACACATGTGATCGTGCTCATCATACTGTTTTGCTTTTCCACCTGAGATGTTGTAAAATCATTTAATTGCAATGCTGTTTCAGGCTGTCTGGTGACTTTTTTTTTCTTTTAAAGATTTTTTAAATTTTTATTTGGGAGAGTTTGAGCAGGGGAGGGACAGAAGGAGAGGGAGATAACCTCCAGCTGAGTGCAGAGCCTGATGCAGGGCTTAATCCCAGGACCCTGGGATCATGACCTGAGCCTAAACCAAGAGTTGGTTGCTCAACCGAGTCACCTAGGTGCCCTTGGTGACTTTTCCTTTAACAGATTGCAGTTCCTTTTAGTAAAGTTGCCAGAGGCTGTAGGTTTTCACCAGCAGTCACTCCTCAGGCTTCTAAATGAGGTCCTGTGTCCTGAAGCATTACTTAAGATGATCAGTTTTGCAACTACCGGAGTGACACTATGAACTCATACAACCGTGTCCCCGGAGTAGACTGACAAGAGTCTGGTCTAGGGAAACATGAAGTGACACTAATTTCTGCCTGTGTTCTCTGTCCCCAGCGATTGGGCAGATGTGTGAAGCACCTGTGGTGACTCGAGAGTGGGTTTTGGACAGTGTAGCCCTCTACCAGCGTCAGGAACTGGACACCTACCTGATCCCGCAGATCCCCAGAGCCGCCGCTCACTCCAGCCAGCCGTGCGTGTAGCTTCCGGGGCCTGTCTCCACGGGACCCTGAGAATGAGCCTAAGAAGCAGCCTTTTCCCAGGCCCTGGGAGCTCTTCCTCAGTCCTTCCATAGTCCCGGTTACTGAATATTTAATGTCTATCAGCCTGAGAAGAAATTCTGGCTATGTAAGGGTCCCTTAAAGATTTTCTGCTTCCAGTCGCCCTTGGAAATCTACCATGAGCAGAAAATTGTGGTAATTTTTCACCTGAAAAGAATTTAAAACCGTTTAAACCCCACCAGTCGAGCAAGATGCTGATTCATTATTTATCAGCCCTATTCCTCATACTGGGGATGCTGGCTTAGAGCTGCAGGCGCAGAATGGCTGGCCTCCGGAGAATAGTTGGTCTCCCTAAGTTTGCGTCTCTAAAACCCCGTGTTCATAAAGGCCAAGAGTCAGACCCTTCAGGGGGAAGCGAGTACTTGGGGAATCGGTGACATGACTTCAAATCAGAACAGTCCTCCGGGGCTCTCAGATGCTGGCGTGGAGCATGGGTGGGGCTGGAGGGATTCAGAGGCAGGGAGTAGATGGAAACACAAACCCTGGGGGTCAGAGGAGAGGGGAGTTATGCCGGCCCTGATCCCCAGAAGTCTGTGCTATAGTCACTGGATTTCTAAAGAATTGCTTAGCACTGATGTCCTCTGAAATAGAATCTTTTCAAGAACTGGTGTCCAAAGAGAGTTTTCTAATTCCCCATCAGAAATAAATACAGGGTTTATTGTTGCAGCTCTGATGTGTCACCCATTCCTCTTGAAACATAAGATCTCTGATACAGATATTTCATGTCTGTGAAATGACGGATCCCACCAGGAAAGGAGCTGTTGCTTTCCTTGAGGTAATTTTTTTTCTCTTTGCCTCCTATTGCTGAACGGTACAGCTTCATAAATAATTTTGTTTGCCGAAGGAAAAGAAAGTGTTTTTCATCAACTCATTATCCAGGACTGTTTATAGCTTTGGAAGGACTGGGTCTTCCTTAGCCCCCCACTGTGTGAGGGCAGTACAGATCAGATTGTACAAAATGTTGTGTAAATGTTGTGCTGTTTACCTGCAAATAAACTTGGTAGCAAAGACTTCTACTGAGCATGACTCCTTAAGGCTTACAGCTGCAGACCTGCTCAGACCTTTTCACTGTCCTTCAGTCTCCTCTTCTGTCAAATGGGGGTAACAATAGTACCAACTCCAAGCGTTCATCGAGGAGACTTCAGTACCTACTGTATTTGCTGTTGCTTCCATAGCAAATTGCCACAAATCTAATGGCTAAAAACAACATCCACTTATCATCTCACAGTTCTGTAGGTCAGAAGGCCAAGTTGGCTCAACTGGTTTCTTTGTTTCAGGTTTCACAAGGCCAAAATCAAGGCAGCAGGGCTGTGTTCCTTCCAGAGGCTCTGGGGATGAATCGCTTCCAAGCTTATTTCATGTTGTTGGCCAGATCGTTCCTTGCAATTGTGGGACTGAGAATCCCCGTTTCCTTACTGGCTATTGGCCAGAGGTCATACTTAGCCTCTCCCACATTCCTAGACTCACGAACCCCTAGTTCCATCTTCCAAGCCAGCAACCAACACTGCTTAAGACTTTCATGTTTGGAGTCTCTCTGAGTTCTCCTTCCTCATCTCTCTGTCGGATCTAGCTCCTGCCAGAGAAATTTCTGTTTTTAAGGGCTCAGGGGATTAGATTGTGCCCACCAAGGTGCTCTCCCTATTTTAAGGTCCATAACCTGAATTACAGCTGCAGAGCCCCTTCCCAGCAGGACCTAGATTAGTGTTTGAATAACCAGGAGATGGGAATATGGGGAGGGTATCTTGAGATTTCTGACAACCACTCCTATTTAAACATACTTAATCCACAGATGAGAATCTGTTTTTGTTTTTGTTTTTGTTTTTGTTTTGGTCTTCACATGTTCAGAGATTAGAGTCCTCTTAGAGGCAAAGAGAATTAAATCCCCCCACAATCCCACGATTCAGCACTGCTACCTTTGTAAGGAGGGTGGGTGGGTGAGGGGCGAGTGGAGAAAACGGAAGGAGCAGGCATCATGTTTGTCTCCTATCGCAGCCCTAGGAAGTGGGTATTTGTCACCTCATTTGAATAAAGGAGAATGGGAAAGAGAAGATTTTGCTCCAAGTTTGCATAGCTAGTAACAACCTGGAAATCAAAGCCCATGCGCTCTGGACCCCATCATGGAGCTTCCTGCCCATGTCCGGTCATCCACCCAGTCAGAGGCACTGGCTTAAGCCTCGAGGGAATTTGAGGAAGGTGGAGTGGGTTGTGAGGGGAGGTAGCACTCTAGACTCTGGTGGCCACAGTGGGAGGCAATAGAATGTTCCTGCCTTCCACCAGGCAGCGCTCCCTGGGGAAAGCAGCCCTCCTTTGCCCTCAGCAGAGACTAACAGGATTGGCTCACAGCTGCCCGTTTCCACCTCCATCCAGCCTCCTGCTTCCAACTGCTTACCTTTCAGTGCCAGTCCAGGGGTGCCTGGCTGGCTCAGTCAGTAGAGCATCTGACTATTGATGTCTGGGCTGGGAGTTCAAGCCCCAGGTTTGGTGTGGAGATTACTTGAAAGTAAACTCTTAAAAAAAAAAAAAGCCTTCCAGTTCAGTGTCACCTAGGGCACCACCTGTCCCGGGCACCACTGTCAACCCAGCAGGGAGCCTTGGTGGGTCTTGGTGGGAACAGTAAAGGCAGGTGGGAAGCAAGTGCTTCTGTCACAGCGACAAGCCATGGCTTGCTGGACCCTGGGGGTGAGCCAGGCCTCAGCCTTCCCAGGAAGGGTGAAAGCAGGGATGACTGAGATACATAAAAAAGGTTTTCTATAATTATCTCTCAAGGTCTTCCAACAAATATCCACCCCATCTGTTTCTCGAGCTCTGCATAACCGTTCCCGGAAGTCAGCCTCTGGCCCTGGCCTCATGATGCTCCGCTGGGTTTTAGAGGCTTATCTGGTGATGAAGTAAATCTACTTGCTCCTTTGACCTCCGGCTTTAAGATGTCCTCCCACTTTTCCATCCCACAGTCTAGCCCTCTGGGCATGGCCGCGTTTGGGGCGCTAGTTCCTGTGTGGCCTTTATCTCATCTTACAAATGAACTGCAAAGGAGCTGGAAAGGCTGAAGAGGCGGGGTTACCATGCAGGTGCAGAGAGGGGGGCCCAGAGAAGAGCTCTGTAGATTATCTCCCTCCTAAAAAATGCAACCAGAATCATCAGCAAAGTATCCGCTCAGAAACACGCAGAAGAAAAGAAAGGAATCAGTGTTGGGGCGGTTGGAGCGGAAGAAGCCAAGCTGCCCAGAGTGTATCCTGTGAAGGCTGCGAGGAGCAGATAAGAGGGCCCCAGAGGCGGGCAGCATGGGGAGAAGGGTAGCGAGGGGGGAAACAGCAGATCTCCCCGCAGAAACCCGAGAGAATACGGCTTGCTTAGCCAGGGACCCAGGGAGTTTGCCTATCAAAGGCTGTGTAGACCAGCTGAGCCAGAGGCCCCTTTACCATAATTCGATGATGCTCAAACAACCTGTAAATCTGCCCATAACGAGGAGAAAATTAAAGAAATGAATCTGAGCAAATAGAAAATTAAGGGGAACTGGAGACAGCCAGCTCCTGTAGAGAGCAGGTCTTGGGGACCTGCAACCAGCGCAGGGGGTGGGGGATGTTATCCTGAAAGGAGTCCGAATGATCAGGAAAATCAAAGCAATGGTTGGAGTTTCTGGAAGGAATGGAGAACTGGAGAGTCCCCCCCCCCCCCAGGTTACTGCACAGACGAAGTTGAAGACCTAGTTTCTGGGACCCAGAATGATAAGGCAGTTTCACAAGCAGCTTAGTGCAAGGATTCTCAAACCCTGGGGAGTTTGGGTGGCTGAGTCTGTTAAGCGAGCCTTTGGCTCAGGTCAGGATCCCAGGATCCTGGGATCGAGCCCCACATCAAGCTCCTCGCTTAGCAGGGAGTCTGCTTCTCCCTCTCCCTATGCCTGCCTGCATCTCCCCTTGCTTGTGCTCGCTCTCTCTCTCTCTCCTCACTCTCTCTCAAAAAATACAATCCTTTAAAAAAAAGATTTTCAAACCCTGATCCTCTGATGGGGACTGAGGCAGGGGTCCCCACCACTAGGACCTTGTTAGCTAAGCAGATTCTGGGGCCTGCTCCCCACTTTCTGCATCGGAAACCAGGGGTGGGGCCCAGAAATCTGATTCCGAAGCAAGCTCCCATTTGAGAACTACTAGCTTAGTGGAAGGGGCTGCTGATTGGTACAAACATTTACCTGAGGTCTATTTTGTCTCCAGGAGAGGTGATTCCTGGATCTCTTAAGGAAACTAAGGTCCGTAGGCTGGTTAGTGGTTCTTATCTACAAGGTTACAGCAGCTGGCTTCAGTTGACTCTAAAATGGCCCTTTAAATAAATACAAAGGACAAAGATTAAATTATATTAGCAGCCTAGGAGCAGAAGGGCCAGACTGCTTAAAAAAAAAAAACAAAAAAAAAACACACAGAGATTTTATTAATATTTAAATTGCAGTGAAACCCCAGCTGCAGCCTTTGACTCCAACATAGAGATATGCAAATAGAGCTTTCTAAAGAAAGGCAATTTCAGACAGCCCGCAAGGTAACAAGAACAAATAAAACAAATGATTTTGTAATTTATCTTTATTGACTGATGGAGAGCAAGGCGAAGAGACAGCCCTCACCTAGCAAAAGCCAGCCACCAGCGGGTTCTCAGGGGAGAGGAGAGGGCTGGCCTGGAGGGAGAAAGGAAGGCAAGACCCACAGAGGAGGGACAGGAATGCCCCAAGGAGGACAAAACAGAAGGAGGCAGAGGGGCAGGAGAAGACTCAATCAGAAGGAAAGAAAAACGGAAGGCCAGCCCTGGGTTCCGCGGACCATTTGAATCTTACCAGCTCTCAGGGCCAACAGCAAAAGTGATCGTTAAAGACTATCATTTGCCACATTCCTACTAAGTGCCGTGCACTATTCCCAACCTACAAACGAGGACCAGGACACTTTGGAACAGGACACTTCGAGAGGCCAAGCAACTTGCCTGAGGTCACACGACAAAAGGAGGCGGTAAAGCCTCGTTCAGAGAAAGATTTGTGGGGAGCTAAACTGTGCTGGGAACCAGTCCTAGGAGGCGGTGAGTAACAATCGGGTTAGTGATGGAGGGGAGACTATACATGCCCAGTTCTCTGGTAGCCTCTGTGTACGTGTGCGCCGAGATTGTGGAAGGGAGGAAGAAACGGCCCATTTCTGGCCTTCAGATTGCTTACTATTTGATGCGGGAGGCCAGAAAGCCACGGAAAATCCTTAGAGAATTGCTCCTTCTGGTTCAGAAGCGCTTTGGGGGTTATGTGGCAGCACCCCTGAGTGAGGCATCTCAAGCTGACCCTTGGAGCTTGGGTAGGATTTGGCTGGTGAAAAGGAAGCTGGGAGATTCCAGAAGGCCCAAGTGAGAACCCCTGCAGGTGGCAGAATCAGTGGAACCTGATCCAGAAAGAGTTGGGACAGTCTTCATCAAATACCGAAGACTGGGTCTCTGACTGCCTCCCCACCCCCACCACCCCCACCCCTTCCCCCAGGCTTCCTAAACTTGCCATCTCAAGCTGAAATCCAGCCTCTCCAGTGCCCCACCTGCTGCTTCCCTCTCAGGCACCCTGGCCACCAGACATGGCGACCCGCAGGTTCCGCTCACACTGTAACTTGTCTTCAGCGAGTCCCGCTCTGCCATCTCCACAGGCCCAGTCCTGCCCACGACACCTCCTCCCCAGAACCTCCACCGATCTTTCCGGCCAGACTCTCTCCCCACCCTGCAGGACACTCCAGAAGTTTGCTTTATTTAATGACACTTTCCTCCGTCAGTAAGTTATTTGTGTGTATATTCTGTTTTCTCCATTTGACCAGAACGTCCTTAGGGGCAAGATGAGTATGATTTTATCTTTGTTTGGAACCCAGCCCCAGTACCCAGCAGATATTTTGTTAGGTACCCAACGAGGATTTGCTGAATGAATGAGTTCAAGGATGAATGAATGGACACACTGAGTGAAGGGCTTAACCAACTGCAACACCCCCCCACCACCACCACCAGGAACACTAATCCCTGGGAAGCCCACTGCCTTCTGCCCCTGGGAGTGCTAATTCCCTTCAGTCCTTCTCACCCACTTTTCTAGGATCCTGATTTATTCCAGAAATAGTGTAAGAAATCTAAGTGAGGCATCTGGGTGGCTCAGTGGGTTAAGCCTCTACCTTTGGCTCAGGTCATGACTTCAGGGCCCTGGAATCAAGCCCTGCATCAGGCTCTCTACTCAGCAGAGAACCTACTTTCGCGCCCCTCTCTGCCTACTTGTGATCTCTGTCTGACAAATAAATAAATAAATAAAATTTAAAAATAAAAAAGAAATCTAAGTGTCCAAGAATCACTTCCTCTCAGCCCACATCTACACATTTTCTCCTTGATTCTCTCTTGCCTGCCATGATGCCTACTCCTTTGTGATTAATCAAGCCAACACCCACGCAGACGGAGGACATCCATTTCCCCTACCCCTGTGTCTTCCACACAGCCCCCTCCAGGCGGGATACTCAAGACAGATAAACGGCGGCCGCCATCCCTGAAGAGATAATTACGATGTTCCTGAGAATCTCTTCGCAAGTTCAAAGCACTGGCACAACTATTATTTCTCCCTCCTCACTTGTTCCCTGGGAGATGGCTAGGGTAAAAATTGTTATTCCCACTTTATAGGTGATAAAACTGAGGTCCTTGTCAAAGGTCAACGAGTGAATTGGTGGCAGAGCCAGAACTAACTAGCCCAAGACTCCCTATTCATTAGAACACATGAAAATACCCTCATTATGTTGTCTGGGCTATGTTTGTCTGGGAGAGAGGGAGTTATGGACCCCAGTTGAGCAGGGTTAGAGGCCAGAGAAGCTAAAAGAAAGTTTGTGACCCTGTAAAATTTCTTTCTCTGCAGTGTTACAGCTGTTGGCACTGGTTAATTCCAGGAGAATCTTGTTCTGTTTTTGTTTTAAAACACGACCACATGTTCTAGATGAGGGAAGAGGGGAGAAAGGGTGAATCTGAAGGTAACATAGACACGCAGGTAAGCAGGTGTTTGCCATCTTCTCCTGAACACGACATAAAAGCAAATGGTAGTGCCTATTAGCAAGAGAAACTCAAGCTACAACTTCCAGGAGTCTTTCCAGCTGTTAAGCTATATAGGTCTGTGGAATAAACTGGGCCACAAAGGTGTAAAATCTTTCCTTGGGTATATCTGTCCCCCGAGTCTGTGGAGGGAAGGCCTCCTGTGGTGGCTGAGGGCTCCTAGGGGTCTGTCTCAGGGCCCTCCGCAGCTGCCAAAGTGAGAAGCCTGCTGGTGGGATCATCCCCAAGCCCACAGGGCCTCTGAAAGTCATGGAAACGAAGATCTGTGCCAGAGCAGCCTCTGGTTTCTAACCAAATGCCAGAGAAATTAGGAAGAAAAACAATTTTTTCTCAAAAAAAAAAATTTTTTTTTTTTAATTCAAGAGGCCATTTCCTAAAGATAGGGTCCCAGGGCTATGTTGTAGGAAAGCAGTGATGCTCTCTCCTGTCTTCTCCTCGGACTCCATCCTAAAGCACAGGACTTGTCCCCTTCAATCCCAGGCCTGCTCTGGGCTTTTCTCAGCCTTTACCCCAACACCAGCCTCCATTATTCCTGGACTCCGCTGAGGCCCAGCAGGTTCCCCAGGGCCACTGGAGGCGGGGGGTGTGGAGAGGGCCAGGGAGTATGACACCCGAGCCCAGAGAGGGAGTGACCGTGCTACATGAGGACCCTGTGAAATGCCATAGAACTGTACAGCTCGAGATGGTTAGTGGTGTGTCATATGCATTTCAGTCCAGGTAAAATCAAAAACTGAGCTGCCCTGATTGCTCTTTGGGGTGGGCTGAGAAGCCGGCCAATTGAAGGCTGAGGCTTCCTTGCAGGGAGTGGCAGCGAGTGACCATGGGAAGGCCAGTCTGCCCACAACTCCCTTGTCCAGGACCAAATGGGAACTGGGGGCTAAGGAGACAGGTCCACGGGGGGCCGCCCAGGGTCTGGGCAGAAGAGAGGCACTCAGGGAAAGCCGGGTCGCTGCAGCCGCCGCTCATTTGCATCATAAGTGATTGGTTTTCCCTGCTCGTTCCTCATTAGGACACAATGGACAGTTGTGTGCTGGTGCAGCAGATCCATTTACCCCGGGAGAGAAGAGACCAGCAAGAGTGCCTGGCGGGCCCTAGAGAGGGGGGTAGGTGTGGGGGTGGCCGCCTGTCCTCCCCTGCTCCCTGGGGCCTCTGGGACTCTCAGGTTCTCTAGCACTCAGCTAGGACCTTAGGGAGTAACCTGAGTCCCTCATTTTACAGATGGGGAGACTGAGGCAGGAAGAGGGGAGGAGACTTCTGAGGCCAAGTTCAGAGCAGAACTTGAAATCTACCATCTGGATTCTAGCCTCTCATTAAAGGACTCACTCCACCTGCCTGTAGTACCTTCTCCAGCCCTGCCGTGTGGTTCGGTGTCACCCTGGTCTCTCTCCTTCTGTTCCAGACCTGAGCTTCCACCCCTTCCCTCTCCCTTACCTACCTGGTCCCTCTCTTCCCGCCCATCTCCCTCTTGTTTCTTTCCCTCCGGATTTCCAGGCAGCCGGGATAATTACTAAACTCCTAATTAACCCCTGCCCTAAACATGGGTGGGGCTGACAGGAGAGGCAGCAATTTTGAACCCGTCTTGGTGTGTTTGGGGGAATCGGTGGAGCGGGGAGAACTAGTATGTGCTGGGCTTATTAAAACCTGACACTAGGACAGACATTTGACATGGTTTATCTCGTTGCATCTTTTCAGTCTTGCAAGGTAGATGTTCTTGGAGCAGAGGAGAGTAAGAGAGGCTCAGAGAGGTTGGGAAACATGCAGAACACCCAGGGGGAAATGAGAGCTGGCTAAGTCCAGAATCCCTGTTTTTCTGCCCCAAACCCTGGCATAGGGGCTAAAGCGGGTTGTGGGATCCACTGATTCCGGGCTCCCGGCTCACACCACGTTGCTGAAGGAGACCGCTGCTTTGTTGCTCCCCCTAGGCTGCACCTGCCTTTCCCCACAACCCTCTCTACCTTCTGGCTCCCACCTTCTTCTGGGCCCCTTTTGCCTGGTGGTGAAGTCTCACAGATATAAGCTTAGGCCCCCGGGGGGCCCGGGGGAACTGGAATAAGCCAGGGGCACCTGGGTGGCTCAGTCGGTTAAGTGTCTGCCTTTGGCTTGGGTCCTGATCTCAGGGTCCTGGGATGGAGCCCCACATTGGGCTCCCTGCTCAGCGGGGAGTCTGTTTCTCCCTCTCGCCCCCTCCCCCCACCTCACTTGTGCTTGTGCTCTCTCTCTCTCTCTCTCTCTGTCAAATAAATAAAATAAAATCTTAAACAAAAAAACAAAAAACAGGGCGCCTGGGTGGCTCAGTGGGTTAAGCTGCTGCCTTCGGCTCGGGTCATGATCTCAGGGTCCTGGGATCGAGTCCCGCATCGGGCTCTCTGCTCAGCGGGGAGCCTGCTTCCTCCTCTCTCTCTGCCTTCCTCTCTGCCTACTTGTGATCTCTCTCTGTCGAATAAATAAATAAAATCTTTAAAAAAAAAAAAAAAAACAGGAAGAAACTGACAAACCTAGCTCCAGACCCTCTAGGTCTCCCTCCTGCTGCCACCCCAGTTCCCTGTCTGCCCCTCCTCTTTGTGGGTCAAACTTGCCAGCATCTGTGTCTGTCTCATTGTGTTCTGGGGACAGGGGAGAGTCAGGCAGGGTGGTGGGGGGAGGGAAGGGTGGAGGGTGAGTGGGTGTCTGTGTGCATGAACATAAGGCCTCCGGGTTCATTCTGACACTGAATGAAAAACTCACCAATTATTCGTCCAATCTCATTAATATGCAGACAGACATCTGTTATTTCGGAGTCAACAGCAGAGGCATTTTCGTGGGGGGAGGGGCGCTCCCGCACATGCCCCTTGTTCCTTGGGCTGCTGGTGTGGGCAGCTGCTGGGAGCCACCACACCTGCCCGGACCTGGAGCCGCCTCGCTCTCTGACCCTCACCCCCCCGCCACGAGGAGAGGGTGTCGGGATTTACTAGAGATGGAGACAGACCCCGCTGGAAGGAGGAAGGTGGGAGAGGGGCCGCACTGTGGTGAAGGAACTCTTTTGTTGGCAGAGAGGGAAAGGGGGTTGGGGGGACACCACAGAAGAGCCAAACCCCTTTCTTGGGGAAGTGAGTGTGGAGGGGACGGGGACAGCTGTACCAGGATTGCCTGCTAGAGTCCTGGTGACCACCGGGAACCTCAGGGACATGACCCCTAGCCCCCACCTCCCTCAGCCTGCGGGACCAGTGCAAGGTTGTCTGGAGTGAGGTTACCATGGCAACGTGGGGTTCTCTCTCAGAGACTTCAGTAAAGTTTATAGGGGAATTCAGAAAGTCAGGGACCAAACAACTTCAGCCTTTGGAGGAGTCATTAACAGCTCTGTCTAAGCCTCAGGATAGAAGAGGGAATAACACAGAGACTTCCCCCTTCCTGTCTTTTGGCATTCCTTCAGATTCTCAATCCTGGGCTCAAGAAGCCTCCTCCAAGAGGCCTCTCCTGATTCTTTTGGGCAGGCTCAGAAGTGGTCAGGATGTCAAAGCTGTAAGGAATAAAGCTGACCCCCAACTCAGCCACCAGTAAAGGGTCCAACAGCTCTTCCAGAGCTTTTCTCCTCTCTGACTCTTTCTCAACAGCACAGCAAAGGCGATGTGGTCATCAGCCCTTTTCCAGGTGTGAAACCAGAGGTTCAGACCCGTGCAGAACCTCACCAAAGACTCCCAGGGGAGGACATGGCAGAGCTGAAAGCCAGGCCCTCTGCTTCCAGATCTCCAGCTCTTTTTCATGACTGTCCCTTGGGGGAAGGCTGCAGTCCGAAGGGGATAACCCCTCAGTCAGCTGAAGCGTTTCAGGGGTTATTAGACCACGTCCCAGCCCCTCGCTTCACCCCTTCTCCTTCCTCCCTCCAGGGCAGGCTGATTGCGGGGGTAAGAAACCCTGGCAGCATCACAGCGTGATTAGTTGTTTATTTCATTAAATGATTAACGAGGCTACATTGTTTCCCAAACGGGTGTCTAATTTGTGGGGGAAACAGCTGCGGAGGAGGAAGCTGGGTCTGACTGGGTCTGACTCCTGCATCTGGGCTGGGGGTGGGGTTAGAGTCCTCTCCCTCCAGCCCGCCAGGGCCTTTGAGGATCTAGAAACAGACCCATTCCCTCCTCCCATCCACTGGGCTCCTCAGCCCAGCAACATAGCCCCCTCCCCGGAGATCAAATGGCTGGCAACCCTGACCTGCAGAGGAGACCATGACCTATTCCCGGTGGTATTGGAAATAGATTAAACTTTGAGGGCTCCTTTGCTGATTTATTTTCCTAATTATGTTTGCTTTAGGCGGATACTGAAATGCTTCTGCATCGCCTGATTGAGGCAGGAGAGGGCAGTTGGGAGAAGGGAGGGGGCCCAGATGCTCTGCACTTTGGTGGCTATAGGCTCTGGTTGGCTTTGTATCAAAGTCCAAAGTCCAAAGTGGGGTGGGGGAGGGAGCCATGGTCCCAAATACCAGGTTGAAGGTGGGACAGGTCCCCGTTGAGGAGGGTTCAGACCTCAGAGGCCCCCAGCTGGGCCCCAGCCCTCTCCTGCTCCTGCCATCGGAATCCCAGAGGAGGGTCTTGGAGTTAGCTCCTAATCTTAGTCTGGGTGCCCAGTACCCTTGAAGCTGTCCCAGAATCCTTGAGATTAGCTGAGATGGACCAGGACAGGGTCCTGTAGGAGAGGGAGAGAAAGGGGTGTCTGATGAGCCAGCAGTGGGTGGGGTTCCTTTCCTCTCGAGACTGGGCCCTGGCATAGGGAAGGAGAAGATGTTTTAAAGGACTCTCAGGGCGCCTGGGTGACTCAGTCATTAAGCGTCCCAGGGTCCTGGGATCGAGCCCTGTATTGTACTCCCTGCTAGGCTGGAAGCCTGCTTCTTCCTCTCCCACTCTCCCTGCTTGTGTTCCTTCTCTCACTGTGTCTCTCTCTGTCAAATAAATAAAATCTTTAAAAATTAAAATAATAATAATAATAATAATAAAGGACACATCTCAGAGCCAGATCCCCCCAACCCCCATCCCCTCATCCAGATACTCATCTATCCAAAAACCAAATCTGGTCCCTTCATTCTCTGCTTAAAATCCCTGGTGCCTCCTCACATCCTAGAACGCAGACCTGGTTCCTTCATGGGCCCTGCCGTGGCCTTGAGGTACCTTCCCGGCCTTGTCTTCTGCCCTCCCTGACATGGCAGTCCCCCAACTGTGCCACACTCTTGCTCTTTGCCACATGTCTGCCCATGCTATACCCTCTGCCCAGACTGCCTTTCCTACCCCTTCCACGCCCACCATACAAACCCCTGTGCAACCCTCAGGCCCTGGCTCATAGGATGGGGTGTCCTGCACACACAAGGCTCTGTCACACCTGGGGTACCTCTCTTCCCCATTGGGCTGGCCTCCGGAGCACAGAATCTGGTCCTTCCACAATCCCAAGCCGGTGTCTGGCACAGTCGGTGCTTAGGGCATAGCCTCTGAATGAATGAGGGAGGGATGGGCTGCGAATTCGGGGGGAACCCAGCAGATGGGAGGGTGCGGTTTGTGTTCTCTCCCAGAATGTGTCTGGAAGAACTGGCGGGGGGCTGGGGGAGGGGAGCACCAGGGATGGTTCCTGGGGGAGAATGTCACCGAAAAGAGGCCAGTGGGACCAGAGCCAGGGAGGGAATACAGGACAATGTGAAACCAGACTCCCAAGAAAACAGACCAGCACTGTCTTTCCGGGCAACAAGAGCTCCAGCCAGCCCCTCCACAGGCTTTCCTCCTCTCTGAGGTTGGGGTTGGGGAGGGGGGCAGCGGGCAGTGACCTTAACTCACAGCTGAGGTCCCCTCCAAAATCATCCAAGAGCTCAAGACGGAAAAGAGGTGATAGCCCCACCCCCACCTCCAAGGAAACCCCAGAATCAAACCACTGTCCCCTTGGGTAGCTCACTGTACAGAAGAGTCAGCTTCTGTGACGGGAAGGCTTTTGAAACTTTCCCTACCCCCACAACTCCTGGAGCACCAGCAGATTCCAAGCTGGGGGGTGGAGATGGTGTAAGAGGGGCCTGGACCACTTCAGCAAGACCCTTCCCACGGGAGCAGGGGGCCCCAGCTGGGCTGAGGAATGAATTGCACATCAGTTTACTCTAAACCCCACAGATGGCCTTAGGATTGTCTGGCTCATTAACTGAGATGAATATTCCCAAGATCTCTCACTCCCCCACCTCTGGCTCCTAAAAGGATACTGTTAATCCGACCCTTGACTTTTTTTTTTTTTTATCCTCTATGGGCCCAGACAAGTAAGTTCTTCCTGAAGTCTAACTTCCCTTTCTGCTGCTAGAAACTGGTAGACTGGGTTTTTTAGAAAGCAACAAGACTAAAGCCACAGCCGTTTTCCGTGGACATGGGCTTTATTTGGGGACAGTTGAGGGAAGGGATTGAGGGAGCTAGGACTGTGGGTAGACGGTGGAGGGGCTTTTCAACTTGCTTTTTAATTTAGTGCGTGTTGCCTGGAGGTTAGGATGAGTGAGACCAGCAGTGGAAGGGACAGGAAAAGAAAAGGGAAGGTCATAGAATGGATACTTTCCTTACAGAAGGAAGCCAGGGCCAGGATATGGATACTGGGGGTGTGGAGGGAAGGCACCCTTCATAGACTAAGCCTCCACCGAAGTCACTGCCTGATGCCAGCTTCCCCAGCCCCCTCTCCAGCCCAGCTCCCAGCCCAGATGCCTGTCCTGCTGGCTTCCTCCACTTCCCGTGGAGAGGACGGGGATGAGGACATGGGGAATGGTGGCACCCTTCTGCCTTCGGCTCCCCTGCCCAGGAGGATCGCTCCCTTGGCCTGCTCTGAAGTCTCTGCCCGAGTCAGGCGGTCAGGAGGTCAGGTGCAGCAGGGGAACCGCTGTGCCCTCTCCGCCCCTCCTTACGCTCTGCCTCATCCCGGCCCCTCACATGAGGTTGCAGCTCTTGGCTCGATCCTTGTGTATCTCGCTCTCGGTCCCGGTCCCCCGGTCCGACCGGCCCGCCAGCTGCGCAGGTCTCTGCAGTCCACGGCGTGAGTCAGTACGACGCAGCTGCCTATGGCCACGGCCGAGTGAGGCCACTGTGGCCACATGGAAGACATCCCTGACGCTGCGCTCAGAGGACCGGGAGGAGCACTCCACGTAGGACACAGCGCCTACCTGCTTGGCCAGCACAGTGCCCTGGAAAGGATGGAGCATGGAGGCAGTTACGGGCCTTAGCCTGCAGCTCCGAGAGGGGCAGGGAGGCTGAGGGCACGAAGGTGGGAGTGGGGGGATGGGGGGTGTGGGGGGTCTGGTCAAGGGATCAGGTTGGAGTTCAGAGGTCAGAGGCCAGGTAGGGGAGGAGCCAAGTAAGATGTTTTCAAATCAGAGATAGGATCAGAGGTGAGAGGTCGAGGCAAGGACTAGGTCAGAGGTCAGGAGTCCCACCTGCTCATGCGTAACGGGGATAAGCCTCTGCTTGGACAGCTCCCTCAGTGTAGCCAGGTCGGTGCGCATGTCCAGTTTACAGCCAACCAGCACAACCTTGGCATTGGGGCAAAACTCCTGAGTCTCCCCTTGCCACTATTTGGAGGAAGAAAACAGTTATGGAGGGGTGGGGTGGGAAGAGGCACACAGTGAACCCTTGCTCCACGCCAGGAGAGCACCCTTCCTCACATCATGCAGAAACCGTGTACCCTTCTCGACTCTGCCGTGTGAGCAAGAAGATGGGGATGGTGGGTTCGGGCTAGAAGCAGGATGGGGTGGAGAAGAAGGGGAGGAAGGACAGACAGGGCCGGGGTAGGGCTGTAGGGTCAGGGGCCCTACTTCTCTCAGGAGCCACGAAGGGTCTACAGGGCCTACAGGCCTGAAACCTTCCCATTCCCAACCCCTTTCCCAGATTTGTTCCAGAGAACAGACCAATCTGCCCTTCCTCCCCCACCTGGGAACTAGGGCTCTTAGCTGACTACTGTCCATTCAATGGGGGGGTTTTCTCATGGAAATAGAGGCCTGGAGAGGGGACCCCAGGGCTCTCCTGAGCTCCTGAAGCAGCATTTCCATCCCCTCCATCTGGTGCTCCCACACCCAAGGAGACAGGGAGGATGGATACGGAATCCCTTGAGTACTTTTCCCTGCCCTCCTCTATCTCGACCAGATGCTGAATCCAGCTCTGAGGACAGACTTCCAGGAAGCAGGGGTGGGTGGGTGGGGGAGGTCAGGAGTACAGGGTGAGGGGAATGGGGAAGGATGAGAGCTTCACACACTCTCCAGCTGATGACCATGCCCTAGGCATCACTCCTTCCTTCTGGCCCATGTTGTATCAGGACCATGGTTTCTGGTCCCCCCTCAGTCTAGCTGTCCTGCTTCCCCAGGCTCCCACCTTCTTGAGGACACTGTCCAGTGTTTCTGGTCGGCTAATGTCGAAGCAGATGAGCACAGCATCTGAATCAGGATAGGCCAGAGGCCGGACGTTATCATAGTAAGAGGAACCTGAGGGAAGACAGGGAGGGAGGGGACACACAAGGGTTCTGAGTGGGTGGGAGCCCTGGAAGGAAATGGGAGACCTTACCAACCCTTGGGACGCTCGCTAGGAGCAGAGAATGGAAAAGAACAATAATTAATACCCATCAAGGAGTATGGGTTTCTCCAAGGAGGGGAGCAGGCAGAGGGAAGGTTAGATGGCAGAAAACAGCTCTCCACTTCCCTAGGGGCTTCTCTAAAAGTAATCATTCTTAATCTTTTCTGAGTCTTTGAGAAGCTCATGAAATCTCTCAACATTCTCAAAATTCTGCATGTGCTTTCTGGGCTTTGACAGACATCTTCCAAAGCCCTCCAGGGGAGCTGAGTGAAATAAAAACCATCCTCCTTTTTTGGAGAAGGGGGAGGGGCAGGAGCAGAGTTCTCCCACCCACTCGGGACATCTCAGATTTCTATACTTCAGTCTATAGAATGAGTTAGTTCCCCACCCGCAAAGAAATTCTAAATGTCTTTTCTAAACCCAGTCCTATCTCCCAAGAAACATGTTCCAAAATAAATCCATTCCTCCCAACTTTCCCAGGTAGGCAGAATCCAGCAGGGAGGATTGGATACTGGGCTTTCTCCTACAGGGCAAGGTTTCTATGTGTCTCTGCAAGCTCTGCCTCAGTTTCTCCAGCTTTAAGGAGAAAATTGGGTTTCCTTCCTCCTCAAATTGGATGGATGGACTGGGCTTAACTGGAGCCCAAGGGTCTAGCCAAGGGAGGGGCAAAGGTGGGGGCCGAGGAAGTCAGGGTGACCCCCCCACCCCGGACTTGGCTACCTGAAGTGTCCCACATGTTGAGCTCTATGCGGCGCTTGTCGATCTCAAAGCTCGCGGTGTAGTTCTCAAACACGGTGGGGACATAACTCTGCAGAGAGAGATGGGTCAAGATGAGATCCTTCAGTCTCCATCCCAGACAAATCGCTCCCACACACCGTGCAGCCCAGCCCCTGGACACAAGTTGGTCTGGTGTTGGGCAAAGGGGAGATCCCGGGAGCGGCCGCCTCAGCGGAATATCCACTAGGTTCCCAGACCCCCTCCCGGTCCCTTCAGCCCCTAGTTCTTCCCCTCTCCAATGCCCAGGACGCCCGACATTCCCCTAGTGTCCCCTCCTGGATCCTCTGGTTCTCCCAAACCCCATTCTTCTCATCCTGCTCCCCAATTCCTCCCACCCCAATCTTCTGCAGTCCCCCAGAGCTCCCAATGTCTCCCTCGGTCCCTGGTTTTCCAAGCCCCTCTCTCTAGACCCTGGTTACCCCGGCACCCATTTCGGTCTGTCCCTAGGGCCCTGATCACCCACCCCCGCGTCCTCAGCGCCCTCCTCCCGAGACACGGGTCCCTCACCCCGGGGTAGGCGTCCTTGGCGAACACCTGCAGCAGCGCCGTCTTGCCGCACTCTGCGTCCCCCACCACCACGATCTTGCAGCGGCCGCTCTGCCCCTCCATAGTCCCGGCTACGCGCCGGCCCCCTGCGCAGCCCCCCTCCGGGGCCCCGCTGCCGCCTCCCCCGCCGCTGCAGCTGCAGCCGCTCGGGCCGCCGACACCGGCATCTCGCGGGCCCGCGCCGAGCCCCCGCCCGGGGCCGCGGCCCCCCCTCAGCCCCGCCCCCAGCCCGACGGCCGCGCCCCCGGCCCCGCCTCCCGCCCGCGCAGCCGGGAGGGCGGGGCCCAGAGGAGCTGGGCGGGGCCCGGGGAGTCCGAGGGCTCCGAGCAGGGTACCAGCGCGCGGGGGTGATCTGGAAAACCTTTCTAGGTTTGGGGGTGGACGGAGCCGGGCTTATTTGACTATTTTGACTTTTTTGGAGAGGGGCTCGGGGTAGAGTTCGGGCGAAGTTCTGAGGTGTAGGGCGAAAGCGGCAAACGCGCGAGGCTCGGGCCTTCTGCGTGCCCACGCGTACACGCCGGTGTGCTAGTGCGGACACGCGCGGGGGCAGCCATCCACTTCCTGAACATGAGGGGGCGCGAGATGGTAGAGAACGAGGGAGTCTTTTTGGTTCGTTCTTCCCCCTCCTCTCTCAATGTCCCGGCAGGGAGTCTTGGGGATTTGGAAGGCAGCTATGCTCACCACTATACCACCAACGCAGTCTTGGGGATTTGAAGGTAGGGACTCCAGCAAACCCACCCGGTCAATGGTGACATCATGGCTTTCCGTCCCCATAGCAACGGACGGCCTAGTCTGGGGCTGGGGTGTCTCAACCGCGGGCCTGGACTAACAGGGAAGTGTGGATTAGTTTCTCCAGCCGAGCTCAGGGTGGAAAGTTTTGGGGGAGCTGCGTCCTCTGGTGGATACTTAGGGGAGACAGAGATGGGGAGGAAGATAGAATTGCCTACAGTGACAGCCCTGATGGAGCCAGAGACAAGCTCTAGTCATTTAAGGCTTGATTCGGAGTCTAACCATAATCACACCACAGTTTCGCGCTTGCTTGCATGACATCTTTTACCATTTAAAAGCGCTTCTTGGGGCGCCTGGCTGGCTCAGTGGGTTAAAGCCTCTGCTTTCGGCTCAGGTCATGATCCCAGGGTCCTGGGATCAGCCCCGCATTGGGCTCTCTGCTCAGCAGGGAGCCTGCTTCCCTTCCTCTCTCTCTACCTGCCCCTCTGCCTACTTGTGATCTCTGTCAAATAAATAAATAAAATCTTAAAAAAAAAAAACCCAAATGAAAAAAAATAAAAGCGCTTCTTTAAATCGGTTATACTCCATTTAATTTTTATCTAGCAAGCAATATCATCACCATTTTACAGAAGGGAAAGTTGAGGCAACAGTCGGAAAGTTTTAAAGACTCGGTCTCCCTGCTCCAAGTTGCCACTGCAAGACCACAAGAATGGGTCACATACGGGTAGAGTTTGAGCCTGAAGAACAACTTAGTTGTGTTCTAGGCCACAGGTGGCTGGCTCCCCAAATCTGATGTAAGCTCAGGTTTTGTGATTGTCCTTCAGACTGTCCTTTTACATATTAACTTGCATAAGGTTTATTATGAATAAATAAAATTAAGTCGCAGTCTGAATGACCTTAAGAATGCCCTCGCGCGGGTCTCTCTCCAAACATTCCTGGTCTCCACCTTCCGCGCTCCTGCAACTTCGCGGGGCCGCTGGCCCTTTAAGTAAGCCCGCCAGGCTCCGCCCCCGGCCTGGCGCCCCGCCCCTCCAGCGAGCTGTCCGCAGCCGCCGCTCCTCCCGCCGCGCGCCCCGCCCTCCCCAGCTGTGCACCCTCGGTCCAGCTGCGCGCTCGTCAGGAGTCCCAGACATGTCCTCGGAGAGAGAGGTAGCCGAGGTAGCCACTGTGGTGGCGGCGGCCGAAGCAGGGGCCGGAGAAGACGCCCCTTCTCAGCCCCCGAAAGCCGAGGCCGCTGGCGACGCCCAGCCATCCGCGACTTCCGAGGGGGCCGCCGCCGCGTCGCCGCCGCCGCTGCGGTGCCTGGTGCTCACCGGCTTCGGCGGCTACGACAAGGTGAAGCTGCAGAGCCGGCCTGCCGTGGCACCGGCCCCCGGTCCCGGCCAGCTGACGCTGCGCGTCCGGGCTTGCGGGCTCAACTTCGCCGACCTTATGGCTCGGCAGGGGCTGTACGACCGGCTACCGCCGCTGCCCCTCACTCCGGGCATGGAGGGCGCCGGCGTCGTGATCGCGGTGGGCGAGGGAGTCAACGACCGCAAGGTGAGCGGGACAGGGCAGGGCAGGGCGAGGCTGCCCAGGCCACAGAAGAGTGGGGCTCGAGTGGGCGGGGGCCGGGGGTGTGGCAGGGCGGAAGAAACTGGCACCGACCCGGGCAGATGGGCATGGAAGGCGTTGGAAGGAGCCTGTGTTACGAGGGCCATGGGGAACTGGGTTTATATTGGAGGGTAGGTAGTGTAGATACAGTTATCGCCCCCTCCCCAACCATTTTTAATTGTAGCCGCCGCCCAGAAGCGGCGACGGTGGCGGTGGTTTAGGGTTGGAGTGGGGGGGGGGGGGACACAATAAGGCACCCGTGCGCATGCGCACAATGACCTTACAGCTCTACCCCACCCGCCCCCCGCCCCCCGCCAACACCCCGGATTAAAACCACACCTGTACCCCCCGCCATTGAACACTGCCTGGGTAATTGTGGTCTGTGACCCTGAGTACGGATTAGTGCTTTTACCCCCGAGGGAGCTTGAGGAGCTGTGTAGTCTGGGTTGGGCGGGGACGCATGACCCTGCCAGAGCCCCAGTCACATGCAGCCCCGTGGTCTGTGGGGGTGTGAGGAGGCCCCTCCCAGAGCAGGGCCAAAGAGACGAGGCACGCCCATCATGGAGGAGAGGGAGCCTGCCACCCGCTCTTCCACTGGATTTACACTGCTGCTCTGATCTTGGCCATGGTGGGGGCGAGATGGGGTCTCTGAATCTTTGTCTTAGGCTCTCTGTATCCCGTGACTGCACTGTCTCCTTCTCTAGTGACTCAGCCAGCGGAGCCACGACCCCAGGCTGCCCTTGGGAACGTTGAGGGGACGGGAGTGGGGGCAACAGGCCTCTGCCTTCCCCTTCCTCCTGGAGGACCCTGGGCTCAGAAACCCCTGCGGTGCCCATTTGGACTGGAGTGTGGGGGTGTGGCACTGAGAGCAGGTTGGCCCAGCTCTGCCGGTCTGTTTCTCCTTTCGTTTATCATTAATCTTGGCCACAAACCCGGACAGCGGAGAGTTCGCGACTTTTTGAGGGACCCGGGGTGAAGCCTTTGCACATCATTTGTTTGGGTGTTTCTTTTTGGAATCAGCTCCCTGCAAAAGAGGCGCCCCCAGACGCAGCCTTCCTCTTGCAGGACCTGCTAGTCCCAGGTCCCAGAGCTGGAATTCTTGGATTTATTGTGCATGTACACATCTCCTCCTTAGAGGGCTTCTGCCTCTATCCAGCTCTGGCCCCACCCTTTCCACTGACTTCTGAGTAATCCCACTCTTGAGAAGGTGCTAAGAGGAATTTGTGTGTGTGTGGTGGGTGAGCGGGAGGGAATTGTAGTTCATGTTTGAAGGCCACCCACCTAACCTCCCTCCCCACACTTTCCGCTTAGTAAATACAGGATATCCTGTCCAGGGCAAGAACCTGATGTAAGAGGCTGGATTCTGTGGGGAGAGCCCTCCTTCCCTCCTGATGTCTGGAAAGGGGAGGGGTCGGCTTTAGCCTGGGTAGGTGAGCCTTGCTCTGGGCCACATCGGTCACAACCCTGGCTGAACACTGCACTTTCCAGCAGTCCCGGGCTGTTTCTGAGTCTCCTAGTCCTGAATCCTAGGATGGAATGCTTCCATTCCCCAGACCTCATTTCAAGCCAGTGCTTGCAAGGAAACATCCCAGCCTGCCTTCTGTCCTCATCAGTGGAGTATGGGGCTTTGAGGACATGAAAAGGGGTGGGTGTGGGAACCCCATGCCCTCTCTCCATGGATCCCAAGTCTCCTTAATATACAGAATTCCCATCATCCCTGGCAGGGACCAAAACAGACCTGGATTGTCCTGGAATAGCACCCACACTTTTCTCTCCATGGCCTTCAGAGTGAGAGGCCTTGCTTTCTCCAACGGTTGCTCCCTTTCCTCTGCCCTCCTCTTGACCCCAGAGGCTAAGCTGGAGGGAAAGATTCTGTTTTCTTAGCTCCCTTTCCCTCCTGCCACGAGGCTCTTGTACAGGTGGCCAGGGCTGGTTGCAGGGACAGGTTGCCTCTTCCTTTTGGACTGGGGCTGTGTGGCTGTCCTTGTCCACCACCCCAACTCCCTGTCTCTGGGTGAGGGTGTTTTCTGGGCCCCCAGTAGTGCTGGCTCAGATGCTTCTCATAAGGTAATTGCACCAACCCTAGAAGCTTTACAGGGACTTTATCGTTGTTATTACCTAATACTGTGAACTCTTTGCTCTGTGCCAGACATTGAGCTAAAAATTACTGAGTGATTTTTTTTTTTTTGCCACTTAATCCTCATAATTGCTCTATTTTTCACAGACAAGAAAACTGAGGCTCAAAAAGGTTAAATAGTTTTTATTTGCCCAAGGTCACACTGTCAGTAAACAGCAGAGTCCATTTTTTGACCAAAACAGTTTGATGTCTTTAACAATACTTCGTTCAGCCCTAAGTATAAGCTTCTTGCATTCAGGGGTCTTACACAATAGTGAAGCATAAGATCTGTAAAGTCGAGATAAGGACGGTATCTACCTCAAAGAGCTGAGAAGGATTAATCCACTATTTATGTGTAATAAGCTTATTACAGCTGTTAGAATAGGGCCTGGCCTCTGTCAAGCACTCCAGTAAGGGTAAGTTGTTATTGTTTTCCATAGTGTTATTATTACTATTAGCATGAGGACTGTGGCTGCTTTTATTGCTACTTCATTGCCAAGAAGAAGGCCTTGTACATAGTAGAAGGTCATAAATCGCCAGTGGCTGAATGAACAAGGGACTGAATGATGCTCTTCTTTCATTCTTCAAGGTAGGGGACCGGGTGATGGTGTTGATCCGGTCAGGCATGTGGCAGGAGGAGGTGACTGTGCCCTCAGCCCAGACCTTCCAGATGCCTGAGGCCATGACCTTTGAGGAAGCGGCTGCCTTGCTGGTCAATTACATCACAGCCTACATGGTCCTCTTTGACTTCGGCAATCTACGGCCCGGCCACAGCGTCTTGGTACACATGGCCGCAGGTGACAGGCCCCCTCCCTTTATCCCCCCTCCTTACCCCACCCAGATTTCCTTGGGGCCCCTTCCCTGCAGCCTGTCTGGACGGTCGTCATGGCAACACCAGGCTGCCTTGGCCTATGGCTCCCAGAGGCCTCTGCCTTATTGTTGCCGTGGTAACATTCAGGCTCCAGGTCCAGCCTGGTGTGCTATCCATAGCAACGTGTCCTCAGCCGGCAGCCCCTCCTTTGCCAGCTACCCTCCCCCCCACATTTCTCAGTCATGGCCATTGGACCCAGTTGTGAGGAGAGAAAGCCTCAAAATGCGCCCAGGCTCATTGAGGATGATGAGCAGAGTCCTTGAGGGGCAAGAATGGAGAGCGGCGGCAGGGTGACTCCAGTTCCTGCCTCATGAAAGGGTCTTGCTGCAGGGGGTGTGGGCATGGCCGCCTTGCAGCTGTGCCGCACAGTGGAGAACGTGACGGTGTTCGGGACGGCCTCGGCCAGCAAACACGAGGTGCTGAAGGAGAACGGGGTCACACACCCCATTGACTATCACACGACTGACTATGTGGATGAGATCAAGAAGATCTCCCCAAAAGGTGCAGCTGGGGGTTGGGATCTGGGTGGGGGCAGGATGGCTCAGGATAGGGAGGGGCACCTAACGATGTTCCTGGCTTCCCCCGCCCCCCCCCCCCCGACAGGAGTGGACATCGTCATGGACCCTCTGGGTGGGTCAGATACTGCCAAGGGCTACAACCTCCTCAAACCCATGGGCAAAGTGGTCACCTATGGTGAGTTTGCAGGCCGGGGGTGGAGAGGGCTGTGAGGGAAAGCCAGCTGTGTCTGAAGGGCAGGCTGCAGAGGCCCAGGGACTCTGGGACTCAAGCGGGCATCAGGGTTAGAGTGAGGACGGGTAAGGCGTCCAGATCGCTGCCTCCGGGGTGCAGCTGATGGCATATTCTCATTTGCTCTTTTTCCTGCTAGTCACACGCAGTGAATTCTGTGTTCTTTCTGTGTTCCTCTTTGGGGTTTATTCCGGATGCAAAATCCGTCCACCTGCCTGCCTTTGTTCTGCTCTCCTGGGCTTCTTGGGCAAGCTGCATTTTCATCTGAAAAACACACCCACAAAAATCAGCAAATAGATAAAGATGGGGGCAGTTTTGAGTCTGCTGGAGCGCATCTGGGACTGGCACCCAGCGGGTGGGGGGTCCTCCTGTCATTCCCCGCGCTGCCGGGAATGCTTGTGACTGGCCCTTGGGGACCGAGGAGCATTGTTTCGGGCAGGGATGCGCCGGGCACCCAGACTCACGGGCCACGGTGCCTCGTCCCGCAGGAATGGCCAACCTGCTGACGGGCCCCAAGCGGAACCTGATGGCCCTGGCGCGCACGTGGTGGAACCAGTTCAGCGTGACGGCCCTGCAGCTGCTGCCCGCCAACCGCGCTGTGTGTGGCTTCCACCTGGGCTACCTGGAGGGCGAGGTGGAGCTGGTCCAAGGTGTGGTGGCCCGCCTCCTGGCTCTGTACAACCAGGGCCGCATCAAACCGCACATCGACTCTGTGTGGCCCTTTGAGAAGGTGAGTGGGATCCCTGCGTGGGGGGGGGGCTCTGGGGGCTCGGGTTCCTGGGAAGAGAAGGGCTGGCTCCTTCTGGCTGGCTCTGGGCGGGGGGGGGGGGGGGGGGACTGAGCAGCCCTGGGAGCCGGGTGTTGTCTTCCTCCCCAGGTGGCGGACGCCATGAGGCAGATGCAGGAGAAGAAGAATGTGGGCAAAGTCCTCCTGGTGCCTGGACCAGAGAAGGAGAACTAGGGCGGAGGCTGGCAGACCCTCAGGGCCCCGGGAAGAGAGACACCGGGGGCCGCACTGTGCTGGTCTCCAAACTCTTCACATTTCATCCTCTGTCATCATGCTCTGCCCTCTCTCCCCTGAAGGTCTCCATCCTGATGGCCTCTCCCCAGCCCTGTTCTGTCTCCTGAGGCAGGGCTGCCCCCTCCCCCCCTTCCTGCCCTCCGAAGAGGTTGGGAAGTGACCACTTGGATGTCTGGGCCCTGCCAAGGGGACAGGGAGGGTCAGAGGGAGGCCGGCTGCTTCCTGCCCCCACCCTTTCCCTGGGCCTGCTGTGCTGCTTTTGTGCCAAGGTTAGCCAATCCCTTTCCGTCCAGTTCTGTGTGCTCCCCCAACTCCCCACCTCATCTCCCACTCCTGCCCCTGCCCCACCCCCACCCCACCCCAAAAGAATTGAAACGTCAGCTCAGGATATGGGGCCAATCTGTGTGAATCCAGCATGTCCCTGTCTTGCCCTCCTGTCCCTTCAACCCAGGCCGACCAGTGCCCCCCTCCGAACTCTGTCACCTCGTTGCATGGCCTTGTCCTCTTGCCCCCATCTCCTTAAGCACACTTGGGCTTCTTCCACCTCTGGGTTTTCTGCCCCTCGTAACCAAGGTTGCCTCTTACAACAAGGGTGGGACTCATACTGCTCCCTTAGGTCACAACTCTGAGGGAGGGACACAGAGTCCCCCCCCCCCCCATCAACCCCCCTGCCGCTCCCCACCCTTCACTGAGTTCTCTGGAGTTGTTCTCAGTGCCTTAGCAACGGAAAACCTGTGCGTGTATGTGTGTGGGGGGGTGTCCCTGTCTCACACCTCCTCCTCTACCCCATACTCCCCAGTGCCTTCTTCTGCTGGAGCTGGGGTTTTGCTGCCTCCCAGTCCCACAACACTGCCAAAAATCTGTGTGCATGCCAGTGGCGGGTGGGGGGGGCAACCCCGAGCCGCCTGGGGTCTGTGCCATGTCCTGTCTCTGGGGCTGTCATTTCTCTCTGGGTGGTGGAGGAGGAGGAGAAGGCGGGGAAGCTCTCCCAGCCTTGCAGGCAAGTGTGGCACTTACCAGCCAGAGCTCTGAGAGGCGATGCCATCTGTTTTTTGTTCTGGGACCAAAGTAAAAATCAAATCCCATTTCCCGTGTTGTCAAGGGAGGCCCACTGCCTTCTCAGAGCAGGGGCAGCTTTTCGAACTCAGCCCCAAACTTTGTTTACATGGGTGGGGAGATGGAACCGGGGAATAAAGAGGGGGGCGGCTTAGGACCTGGGCCGCTGGAACCAAAGTGGGGGCTTCCTGGCGTAGGGGTGTAGCTCTGTCTGCTCTCTGATAGGGAATTAGGTAGGGTTCTTGCCCAGCCACTGCCAGGGGGAGGTGGGGGGAGGGGCTCAGCCTCTTCATTGTCTAAACAAGGCCTACACTTGTGAAGTGCGATTTCTGCTTTTGTGTACCCCACCCCATTTTACCGAAGCTGCCTTTGTGTTTGTGTCAATAAAAAGCCAAACCCTGGGTCCTGGATGTTGCCTCTTGAGAGGTGGAGGGGAAGGGAAGGTGGGCTCCCAGAAAGCCAGGGCGGAGAGGAGTATATGGTTAGGGTTCCTCCTGCCATGCTCAAATCAGGTTTCCTTTCAGGAAATGAAATGAGAAGGTCACACCACTTTTTATTGTTCTTGGGCAGCGTTTCACAACCGATAATCCCTGCTGCCGTTGACCGGCACGATCTCTTGCACCCGTGTGCCCAATTCCAGTCTGGTTCGAGAGGCTTGGCAGAGGGGTGTGGGCGACGAGGAGGGCAGGCTCTTAGTCTGATGCGGCAGTGAAGACTGCCAGGCCCCGCTGTCCCGGGGGCACGACTCTCAGGGCTTCCACCTCCCCACCTCCACGGGAGGGCTTCTGGAAGTGGATCTGTAGGATATCCTGCAGCTCCGGGCCATCCAGCACATCGGGAATGTTGAGCACTAGCACTGACTGGGGTACCGACCGGAACGTGATCTGGAAAAAGAGCCGGGAGATGGGCAAAGTCTCCTGAGAGTCAGGGACCGGGGGTAGGTGGTGCCCCTGGGGGTAAGGGAGGGGTAGGAAGGCCAGAGAGGCTAGCAATGGGAAGGACAATGGCGTTTGGGGGCTCTGATCCTTTCCTGGGCAAGTTTCTGGCAGGCGGACATGTGTGGGGCCCAGCCCCCAATGCTCTACCTTCCCCACTTACATCAGCCTTCTGGATCTCCCCACTGAGGTAGGGAGAGACTCTCAAAGGGAACTTGTGCTCGCCCAGTGGCACTGTGAACTGGCCAGTCTGGCACAGGTACTGGGCCACTGCGGGGAGAGAGAGGGATGGACCTCTAGCATCCAGGGCTCTACTCCCCTGGGGCCTGAGGCCTCCATCAACCCCAGTCTCGTGGCAGGGCCCTCACCTGTGTCCTCAGTGAAACCCAGCACGACAGCCCCTCGCAGCAGCTCCCGAGTCTCCACGTCACCACCCCCATTTCTGGTCTTGCCAAAGAAGATCTCCAGCTTGTCCAGCAGCTCCTCCTCACTCAGCCGGAGCCCTGCGGGAAACCCACTGACCAGCACGCTCCGCCTGCTTACCTGAGTGGACACCTAGGGGCAGACAGGAAGGAGAGGTCCAGCCCTGCTCCCCAGGGCCCCAGTGCATGGCAGCCCTGCGTGTCCCAGGATCCTGCTGCTCTGTCACCTGGACGGCGGTCACCACAGGCAGCTCCAGAGCCTGTACTTGAACCCGCAGCCGGCATTCCTCTATGTGGATCTCATGCTCCTTCTGTTGCAGCACCCTCTGGGCCACTAGGGCGGGGGAGCAGGGTCAGTGCAGGGCGGTAGGCGAGGGGGTGAGGGAAGCCTCCCAACCTCTTTCCTGGGGCCTCTTGGAGAGCTCACCCTTGGGGTCATCGAAGGTGACCAGAGCAGAGCCTCCTGGCAGAGGGTAGGAGATCCTCACTTCAGAAACCAAACACTTGGGTGCTTCCTGGCCCTGCTTAGTGTGTCCTCGGAACACCAGGGGGACTGCATTTGCCAGGAATGGGACCTGGAGGTGGGGGAGGGGAGGCTGATGCAGCCTTCAAGGGTGGGAGAGCCCCCCCCTCCCACCGCGCCCCATCTCAAGAGGAAAACGTTCCACGTGATCGATGCTGGGGATGAATACATTTATTGAAAGAGCTGGGTGAATGAGCCGATGAAGTTAGGTTACGCCTGAACTGGCACGTTAGACCCAAGATCTGAGCTTGTCCTTGCACAGCAGCCCTGCAAGTTTGGTAGCTCCACTTTACAGATGAGAAAGCAGGTCCAGAAAGTTCAAGTCCAGCAAGTTCAAGTCACATACTTGAGGTCACACAGCAAGGAGACGGCAGAGACAGGAGAGAAACTAACTTCTAGTTCTTCCTCCCAGGCCACCCCACCCCCACCCCCACTTACCTGGTCTCGGGTTTGGTCCCTGAGCTCCCTTCTCCGCTGCTGCAGCTCCCGCAGCCGGTCCTTTAGTCTGGCCTGTTCCTCCCGAAGGGCACCCAGGGTCTGTTAGAACAGGGGGGACATGACCACGCATCCACCTGCCTTCCTGGAGAAGGAGCCCAGGGAGAGGGGACCCTACTGTGGAATCTCCCACCAGCAGAGCTGATGCTCAGCTCCAGAACAGCCCAACCCCTTTCCCCTGCCCCCGGGCTGGGACTTGGCTGGCCTCATCTCTGGGGGCCTGGATACTCTCTTGGGGGTCAGGAGGAACCTTAGGTACAATCACAACTGTTTTTTACAGGAGGCCTTGCTTTTAACAAACACTGACTGAACTCCTGCTGAGGTGTGCTGGGCACTGACACAGGGAGACACAGGGACAAGAGGCCAGCCCTCGGGTCTGAAGGAAACAGTACCCCAGACAGTGTACCCTCACCCAAGGGACTGTGGAGGACATCGGGAGTGTGGAAGAGGGACCGTGCCATAGGACTTAACATCACAAGGGAGGCCTCCAGAAGGAGTGGGGCTTACAGTGATAAAATGTTACACTACTAGCTAACCTTTATTAAGCACTTACTGTATGTCAGGCGCTGTGCCAAGCTTTTTATTTATTTATTTATTTATTTAAAGATTTTATTTATTTATTTGACAGAGATCATGAGTAGGCAGAGAGGCAGGCATGGGGGTAGGGGGAAGAAAGCTCCCCACTGAGCAGAGAGCCTGACGCTTAGGACCCTGAGATCACCACCTGAGGCAAAGGCAGAGGCTTAACCCCCTAAGCCACTCAGGTGCCCTGTGTCAAGCTTTTTATATGGAGTGTAACACTCAATTCTTGAAACAACCCTACGAAATAAATTCCCTCTTAACCTTACTTTACAGATGAGGAAACCAAAGTTCAGAGAGGTTAAGTGACTTCCCCGAAGTCATTCAGCCCTATCCAGGCTGACTCCAGACTGCTAATCTGTGCTTTCCAGTGAAAAAATCAAGCACCACTCCCTCCACAGCCACAAAAAAAGAAACGAAGCCCAGAGTGGGGGAGCAGTTTACCCCACATCTCCCAGCTTGTCCCTTGACTGCCACTCTTTCCACTGTACTGAGCAGCCTTTCAGGCTGGGTGTGATTTGGAGTGAGTCCAGAGACAGAGAGTGACAACATGGGCAAGGGAATGACACCAGGGGCACGAATAAATGCACCTTTGTTTGTGGGATGGAGTAGATGTTAGCTGGCAGGGTTCACTCTGTGGTTGGGAAGCCTGATAAATAAGGTCGGCTCAGAGAATCGTGAGCTCACTTGGGAAGGCGGGACTCTTGTCCCAGTCATCTCTGTATCCCCAGTGTCCAGCAGAGTCCCTGCCACAAAACAGACATTCAATCAATGTGTGTTGAATGAATGAATGACTGCAGTGAATGAATGACAGAATGGGGGCATATTACAGAGGGCACTGAAGACGTTCAGTGTGTCTTTAAAAAAAAAAAAAAAAAATGGGGCACCTGGGTGGCTCAGTGGTTGAGCCTCTGCCTTCGGCTCTGGTCGTGATCTCGGGGTCCTGGGATCGAGCCCCGGGTCCGGCTCTCTGCTCGGCGGGGAGCCTGCTTCCCCCACCCCCTCTCTCTGCCTGCCTCTCTGACTACTTGTGATCTCTGTCAAATAAATGGATAAAATCTTAAAAAAAAAAAAAAAAAGACATTCAGTGTGAGTTTCCTCTTTTTTTTTTTTTTTAAAGATTTTATTTATTTACTTGACAGAGATCACAAGTAGGCAGAGAGGCAGGCAGAGAGAGAGGAAAGCAGGCTCCCTACTGAGTAGAGAGCCCGATGCGTGGCTCAATCCCAGGACCCTGAGATTATGACCTGAGCTGAAGGCAGAGGCTTTAACCCACTGAGCCACCCAGGTGCCCGAGCTACTGGGGATTCTAGTTCTTCACATTTATACACATAAGGTGCCTTAAAGGCCGGTCAGATGACATCAATGACTGCAGAGAGTCACTGCAGATGACAGGGACTCACAAACTGGAGAGAGCGTGTCCCCACTAAAGTGGCAGCCTCTTCCCAGCTCCAACCCAGATTTTTTCACATGGGAATGTGGTTCCAGTATCCTCTATGTTCCCATTTTTAAAAAAGATTTGATTTTATTTATTTACATGTGTGAGAAAGTCAGACACTTCACTGACTGAGCCACCCAGGCGACCCTATCAAACCTCATTTTATAGATGAGGAACTTGAGGTTTGTCAGGGCTAATTAATGGGCCAAAGTAAGTCAAACCCAAGGCCACTGAAGACACAAGGGGTCAAGGACAGGATGTGGTGGAAAGGACTCTGGGTTGGAACAACATGTGGGGATGGAAGAAGCCAAGAGGAAGGAAGAACTCCTTGAGGGACAGAGCCTTGGAAATCTAATCTTTGAGGATTATATTTAGTCAGGGGTCAGGGGAGACAAAAGGAATGACAGAGAGAAAAAAAAAAGAAGGCCTGGCCAAAGATAAGGAGGGCCAGGGCCAGGACTGGGGACTGTCAGAGAAGGAAAGGAGGCTAAAGGGCTCCACGTGCTCATTTGCTTTCTCATTCGCTCATTCTCCAATTAGCTACGGAGCCACTACCAAGTGCCAGGCACTGCGCTAGGCTCTGGAAACACAGTGATGAACACAACAGGCACAGCTTCCTTGTGGAGTTTATATTCTAGAGGATGAGCCAGACAGTAAATAGAATCAATAAAATCTACAGTATGCTAGTGGTAAGTGTTGTGGACAGAAGCCAAGCAGGGGAGAATGGAGAATGTCAGAGGCCATCTTAAATGGGGTGATCAGAATAGGCCTTGCTGAGATGATACTGGATCATTTACCTGAAGGAGATGCAGGAGAAAGCCATGTGTACACGTGGGGGAAAGTTCTGTGCACAGGAAGAGCGAGTGCAAAGGCCCTGAGATGGGAGTTTTTGTCAGGCAGATCTGAGGAATAGCAAGGAAGCCAGTGAGTAGGAGCGGAGGAATTGAGGGGCTGGGGGCTGGAGAGGAAGTGACAGAGGAGGAGACGGAATTGGACCATGCCACATCTTTCACACAATGTGGGGTGGGAAGCCAAAGACAGGATGACTTGGCTGTTGTGTGACTAGACTGATGTGGGGAAAGGGCACAAGCAGGGAGACCACTGGTGAGGCCATTACAGCGTCCAGGAGCGCCATGTTGGGGGCTTGGACCATGGGGGAGTAATGGAGGCCATGAGGGGCCGTGGAGTCTAGATAGGTTGAAGTTGCTGATGAATCGGAAGAAGAGTAAGGAAGAAAGAAAGGAGTCTGGGGCGCCTGGGTAGCTCAGTGGGTTAAGCCTCTGCCTTTGGCTCAGGTCATGATCTCAGGGTCCTGGGATCGAGCTCTCTGCTCAGCAGGAAGCCTGCTTCCCTTCCTCTCTCTCTGCCTGCCTCTCTGCCTACTTGTGATCTCTGTGTGTCAAATAAATAGATAAAATCTTTAAAAAAACAAAAAATAAA
This sequence comes from Mustela nigripes, assembly GCF_022355385.1. Lineage (NCBI taxonomy): Eukaryota > Metazoa > Chordata > Mammalia > Carnivora > Mustelidae > Mustela > Mustela nigripes. The sequence continues at coordinate 19,205,748 of NC_081572.1, forward strand.
GAGAGGAGTCTGGGATGACTCTAAGCTTTTTGGCCTGAGCGACTAGAAGGAATGAGAGCCATTTTCTGAGATGGGGAACACTGTGGGTGGAAGAGATTTAGGGCAGAAAATGAAGGGTTTATTTAGAACACATTAGGTATGAAGTGCCTATTTAACATGTCAGTAGAGACGGAGGGTAGCAGTTGCCTCTAGGGATCTAGTATTCAGGGAAGATGTCCAGGCTGGAAGTATACATTTGGGGTTTAGTCATGTAGAGGAGACACAGTCACAGAGTAAGTTCACAAGAAAGTCTCATACTACTTGAGAGCAACTGGGAGGGAGGTATAGACAGAGGGAGGTCCAAGGGCTGATTTCTGGGGTGCCCACCACTAAGAGGTCAGGGGAAGAACGAAGCACCAGCCAAGAATACAGGGGAGGGGTCAGTGCACCTGGAGGGTGAACAGGAGTGTGAAGAAGGGTTTCAAGGAGGGGGAGCCAGCAGCTGGGCCAAACGTGGCTAATTAAGGCCAACAAAGATGAGACACGAGCAACACTCCCGGCGTCAGGACACTCAGTGACCACTGAGCACCAAACAAACAGTTCTGCTTATAAGGAAACTGCTTATAAGCCAGAAGTTCATGTACAAAGATTATTGCGGCTTTATTTAAAACAGACAAAAAGGGGCGCCTGGGTGGCTCAGTGGGTTAAAGCCTCTGCCTTCGGCTCGGGTCATGATTTCGGGGTCCTGGGATCGAGCCCCATGTTGGGCTCTCTGCTCAGCGGGGAGCCTGCTCCCCCACCCCCCGCCTCCTTGTGATCTCTTGTCTGTCAGATAAATAAATAAACAAATGTTTTAAAAATAAATAAATAAAACAGACAAAATGAGGGGTGCCTAGGTGGCTTGGCCAGTAGAGCATGTGACTCTTGATCTCAGGGTCTGAGTTCAAGCCCCACTTTTGGTATAGAACTTTCCTTAAAAACAAAATAGGGAGGCCTGTGTGGCTCAGTGGGTTAAGCATCTGCCTTCAGCTCAGGTCATGACCCTGTCGTCCTGGGATCGAGCCCCATGTGGGGCTCCTGGTTCAGCGGGGAGTCTGCTTAGCTTTCGGCACCCACCCCCACCTTGTGCTCGCTCTCTCTCTCCCTCATAAATAAATGATTACAATCTTTAAAAAAATCCAAAACAATAAAATAAAAACAAAACAAAAAGAAATCTACGTGTCCAACAATAGGGTAATAGCTAAATATATCATGTAAACAATTAAAGGACATAAAGAACATTTAACAATATGAAAAAATGCTCACAATAAGCCAAAAAAGCAAGATATAAAACTGTATAGAAAGTATGATTCCTATTCTGTTGATTTAAAAAGTTTTATTTCATAAGGATCTTTATTAACACATAAAAATGCATGGGGGTACCTGACTGGCTCGGTTTTGGAAAAGCGTGTGACTCTTGGTCTCGGGGTCATGAGTTTGAGCCCCATGTTGGATGTAGAGATTACTTTAAAAACTATAAAATCTTGGGTGCCTGGGTTGCTCAGTGGGTTAAGCCTCTGTCTTCGGCTTAGGTCTTGGTCTCATGATCTCAGGGTCCTGGGATCAAGCCCTGCATTGGGCTCTCTGCTCAGCAGGGAGCCTTCTTCCCCCTTTCTGTCTGCCTGCCTCTCTGCTTACTTGTGATCTCTTTCTATCAAATAAATAAATAAAATCTTAAATATATATATATATATATATATATGTATATATATATATATATATATATAATCTTAAAAAGGCATAAAAAAACTCTGGGAAGATAGACACCAAAATGTTATTAACAGGGGTTGTCTCTCAAATCCGAATTTAGTGTGATTAAAAGAAAAGAGGTTCACGAACCCACCTTTCAATATGTAAAGGCCCTTTAAGGGAGTAGTTTTGGCAGAGGTAGAAGATGGGTGTGAATCAAGTATACTTCTTCCCCAAGAATAATCTCAGGGAACTGGGGTTCTGAAATGTTGCCAATAACATTAATAATAATAAACACATACTGTATGCTTAGTAAGTGCGAAGCAGTGTGCTAAGTTTTTACTGTATGGATTTATGGATTATCTGCTTTAATTTTTTTTTTTTTAAGATCTATTTATTTGTTTATTTGTCAGAGAGAGAGAGCACAAGCAAGGGGAGCAGCAGGCAGAGGGAGAAGCATGCTCCCCAACGAGCAGGGAGCTCAACGCAGGACTCTATCCCAGGACCCTGGGGTCATGACCTAAACAGAAGGCAGACGCTTAATCGACTGAGCCACTCAGGCGTCCCTAATTTTTTTTTTTTTAAAGATTTTATTTGACAGAGAGAAGCACAGCAAGAGAGGGAACACAAGCAGGGAAAGTGGGAGAAGGAGAAGCAGGCCTCTTGCTGAGCAGGGAGGCCGAGGCAGGACTCTATCCCAGGACCCCAGGATCAAGGATCATGCCCCGAGTTGAAGGCAGACACTTAACGACTGAGCCACCCAGGCACCCCCCCCCTTTTTTTAGAGAGATTTTTATTTATTTATTTGACAGAGAGAGATCACAGGTAGGCAGAGAGGCAGGCAGAGGAGAGAGGAAGGGAAGCAGGCTCCCTGCTGAGCAGAGAGCCCGATGCAAGCTTGATCCCAGAACCCTGGGATCATGACCTGAGCCCAAGGCAGAGGCTTTAGCCCACTGAGCCACCCAGGCGACCCCCCTTTTTTTTCTTAAGTAACCTCTATACCCAGTGTGGGGCTTGAACTCATAACCTGAGATCAGGAGTCACCCACTTTCACCAACTGAACTAGCCAGGCTCCCTGAGCCTGTGATCTCTCTTATTACACTTGCAGGGCAAATGAAAAATTCCCAAGCAAGACATCTGTGTATTTATAACAGATGGAGTAGTAGCAGCAAGGGAGACTGCAGGAGCTGGAGAGGGGAGGAGATTCATTCATTCCACGGCTGTTTATTGAGTGCCGACTGAATGCCGGGCACAGTGCTGGCATGTCTAGGGATCAAGGGTGAGCAGGCTAGATGGGGAACCAGTCTTAGTCTAGTAGGAGTTGGGGCATCACAGGTCAGGAAAGGGAAGACCACAGCTTGCAAGGCTTAGGGGAGCCCTTGGAGGAGGAATACGTCTGCCTGTGAGCCGGAAGAGGACCCAGGACTCACCCGAAATGAACTGTAAGGCGAGGAACTGTTCAATTCTAGGATGAAATACAAGGAGGGGAAGTTTGTTGGGTGAGATCTCAGGAGATAAGGGTGTGAATGAGTCCTAAGCTTTTTGGGTCACAGAACCCTTTAAGTACCTAAGAACTGAATTCTCTCAGAAAAACGCATTCACACAACAAATTCATGAGCTCTGCGGCACAGGCTATAGGATTGTCTCTGAGGCAACGGGTTAGGGGAGAGGTAATCCCAGCCGTGTTTCTCCCCTGGTGTTCAGCAGGTCTAAGTGAAAGGCAGAGAGGCTTGGCCACCAGACCCCGAGATACCTGCAGATTCCCAGCCAAGGAATGTCCTTTTTGCTTCTCCCTCCACCCCCAATACTTTCCTCTTCACTTACGGCATCATCATACATCACTGACGTGGGCCTGGGGTCCGGATGAGAAGAGCCGAGGCTTCAGAGCTGGGCACAAAGTGGCAGTGTCCCCTGTAACTAAATTCTTGCTTGTATCTTTGGAGGTGGCTTCGTCCCCTCCAAGTTGGGCCTGAGTTACACTTCCGAGGGTTCGGTCTGCAGGTTTTGCTTCCACTTTCACTTCAGCAGAACCCCTGCCGTGTGTTTGCACGCCCCCAGCTGGTCTCCCCGCCCCTGGGAGGAGGAGCCCTTCTGGGCTTGGAAGTTGACCTCACCCACTGGAGGCCTGAGAGGAAGACACTCACAAATAACAGCCAAAAGAACGTGGGCCCCTATCAACCACTCATTCCAGCCCATCAAGGCCAGTACAAGCCTGTTGATAGAATTCTGTCTGCTGTCAAGATATTTCCCTGGAGTCTAGAAAGATGCTGGGCACATTCAGACTAATTGAGATTAATTGAGAAATGTAACCAGGACGGTTAAAACCTCTCCAAGTTCACAAAGTTGTACTAATAGCCAGCCATTTGTGGAGAACTGTTCTGTGCCTAATACTGACTCTGCTTCACATGAATTAACTCCGTCTTCCAAACAACCCCACAAAGTTGGTTGTTTTTGCCATTTTACAGATGATTAGTCTAACCACCTGAGGCAGGAAGTGTAGAAACTTGCCCCAGGTTGTACTGCTAGAAGTCAAGCACATATCCAAACCTGGTTGGAATAGTATTTGAACTTGGGCCTCCAGGTAGAGTGAAGAACTTCTAAATTTCTAGTCAGAGGGTTAAAATTTACTTCCATTTGTGACTGAGTAGGCAAGCTACTTAGGAGTCTGTCTTGAGAGATGCCCAGTACTTACGCGTGAGGAATCAAACACAGAGTTCAGTGCAGATTTTTCCTAACCAGTCCAGGATTTTTCCAGTAATTTACAGACCCAGACCTTGTTCCACATCCCACGTGGGTATGTGTCAATCAGTGCTTGGTGAACAGACCAGTTGGGACTCCTGCTTCCATCAAGGGTCTTAGAACCAGACCAGCTGGAGAGCACCTATCTCACCAGTAGAGCAGGGTCACAGGTATCCAATCAACGGTAAAACGGCAGACTGAAGGGCCACATACCGTTCCTGTAGCAGTGACGCAACCATGCCCAAGAGCCTCAAATCACACCTTTTCTTGCCAGGTTCTGCTGGCCATCTGGGGACCTCTTCTGATCTTACTAGGAATGGCTGTTCTGGGGCTCAGGCCTTCATTAGTCACCACCCCTGCCATCAAGAGCAGTTCTCCAGGGCGGGCCTCATGAGATCAACACAGCTATCAGCAGGTAACCTCCCAGAAATTCTGACCTACTGAACCTCAGGGTGGGATTATGGCACTTTGTGGTTGGTTTGAGGTCCTCAGAGTGGTAGCTCTCAAGTGGAAGAAGCCAGTGCCCACTGAGCGGGGCCTGTGGGTGTTCCCAGTGCGGGGGCAAGAGCAGCCCAGGTTCTACCATGCACCCACAAGTCAGGGGTACTCATTTTTTGGGCAAACAGTTCAGTAGCTCACACCTTACACATCAAGGACATCCAAATGACGAAAGGATGATCAGGTTGAGGATCAAGTAGTCCAAGTATCACTAAGGCATTATTTTATATATTTTCCCACAGCCTCTCATCCACCACCGAATGTTCTTCTTTCCCAGTCTAATAACACACACCACAGGTAGACAGAAAATTTGGGGGGGGGTGTATTTTTAATGACTGAAACAAAACAGATCTAAAATCGCAGCTTCTGGAAGAACCACTTGTTCTTGCCGGTCTTGTACCTAGAGGCGGGGGAGAAAAGGAACACCATTGAGAAGAACAATGAAACCAAATTCCCTTCATGGAGGATAAGGCCACCATACTCCAATATCCTCCACCTAAGTCTATTTACCTCTCCTCGAACTTGACCTTGGCCTCTCGTCGGGCCTTGCGTTTAAGAGCAGGGTCTCTGAAGACATCCTTGTTGACGACAGTCTTGTCCAAGGGGATATCCACAGAGTACCTGGACACAATGATGGGGACAGAAGATCAGCCCACAGGCCACCAGGGCCCTTCACACAGCCCTGGGACATTGGGGTGTCAGGGTCTGTCTCCATAGGAGCCATCCACAGAATCTGTGCCAAAGTCCCGAGAATATTCTTTGGAAATTCTCAATTTAATAGGACTCATTTACACAGATTCATACTACTAGAATACTTCACATTTCATTCTCAACTTTCCAAAGTCACTATTTTTCTAGCTAAGGACTATCACTTTATTACATTCTCACTATGATCACGGCGGTTGGCCAGCTTTCTATTAGGAGTCTTTTTAGTGTTGTTCGGGTTGTGCTTGGACAGGGGAAGCCTCACTGCAGACAGTGCAGAGGCCGGGCAGCTAGCTGCCCAGGTCTCACTGCTTCCCAGCACCTAAAAAACCGCTCTGTCCTTTTAAGACAGCTTTGACAGTAAGCATGCAGCCCCCGGCAGCAAACTGTAAGGCATACACTGCTGGGTTTTGCCAATTATTGTTCAGGACTCTCAACCGTATAATCTATGCACCAAGGCAAGTGTGTACAGTGCACAATACTGTGGAAGGCCAGGAACTAGAGGGCATGGCAGCACTGTGGAATTAGCTGGTGGTGGTGGTGGGGGGGGGAGGCTTCCTGCCTTTATCTACCAACCCTTTTGGAAAGCCTTCAATAACTATCCTGGAAAGTGGAGAGTGGCAGAGAGCAGGCCAGATCCCATGCCCGTGTATACCCTGAATGCAAACGAATGATCTTTACCCAACACTTACAGAACTTTCAGGGGAGGAGACAGATAAAGAACAAGTTTGTAAGAGATTTTCTATCCCGCTTAGCCAACTCAGAGAAGTCGCCACAGAAAAATGGTAGAACATAGCTCCACGTTGGACCAAAGAGGCGACAAACACTGGAAACCACATCACTTTGTAAGTGACACATGAAAACAATGTCTCTTCCTCACACCAGAATGGTTGCAAGGTTGTCTCCTGATTCAGCAGGGCAAAGGGGCAAAAGAATCCCTTTCATTCCCATTTAAAAAAAAATTTCATCTATATATTTTTTAAAGATTTTATTTATTTCAGGGAGAAAGAGAAAGAAACAGCAAGAGAGGAGAGAGTGCCAGAGGGAAAGAAGCAGGCTCCCTGCTGAGCTGGGAGCCCAATGGATTCGACTCCAGGACTACGGGATCATAACCTGAACCGAAGGCAGTTGTAACGAACTGAGCCACCCAGGCACCCCTTCTTCTTCTTTTTAAACATTTTATTTAATTGAGAGAGAGCACGCGTATAAGTGTGCACGTACACAGAGAGGAGAGTGAGGGAGAAGCAGACTCCCCGCTGAGCAGGGAGCCCGAAGTGGGACTCCATCCCAGGACCCTGAGATCATGACCTGAGCCAAAGGCAGACTCTTGACGGAGTCACCCAGGCACCCCTCACTCACCTTGTGGGCATGAGGTGATTGTAGTTATAAACTTTCACAAAAGACTTGATCTTTGACCTCTTGGCGATTTTCTTCTTGCCCATGGCAGCTGTCACTTTGCGGGGATAGCGGTCAATTCCCGCCACCAGAGCATGGCTGTAGGGACGGTCTGAGGTGCCATCATCAATGTTCTGAACGAGCAAGATCACATGTCACTGACTGAGGGCCTATTTAGGCCCTGTGCCAGATGGAGGGCTTGCATCAAAGGAACACCCCCCCACTCCCAGGTCTGAGACCCACTATGGGAAAAAACCCACAAAGCAGTCGCTCGGGAGTGCCATGCCAGAGCGCAGAGAGAGTAATAGGGAAGGGTGGTTGGTATTCATTCCCACAACAGTCTGGAAAACCTCCTAGGAGGTAAGAGAACTAAAAGGCGCAGTATTAACACCGATGCAGTGCTTGCTCTCTATCAAGCATCTCTGCATCTCGTAGCTTCCCCTACGACCACACTGCTGGTGAGGGACAGAGGAACAATCCCAAAACTGGTCGTCTAACTCCAGAAACCAGTCAGAGGGAGGGGGGCAGGGAAACAAAGGATGCCCCTCGACCTCACCACGGCCAGCAGCTGGTGTGTGGGGCCAGAGCTCAGAGAGCCTCACCAGAAGCTACAAAACGTGGGCAGAGAGCCACCCGTGAAGGGTCAGAACATGCTACGTGATCTTTTGGACTAGAAACAATTTCTCCTCCTCTTACAGACTCCCAGCCGCAGCACTTGACGTCTCCACACCTCGGCAACAAAAAAGCATCCCCTACAGTGACTTCAGGGACCGGGCGTTGACAACCTCTGAAGGGCGATGCCAGACACCAAGCGAGCGCTCCATAAAACGTGGCCACTGTTATTTCTTAGCACCCTCCTTGGTAGAGGGCGCCCACTTCCTCTCCCATTTGTTTTTATTTTGCACCTTCCTCCCTCCAAAGCTCTCACGCATTCACCCCCACCCGCAATGCTCAGGGACGAAGGCCCCCAGGTTAGCTCTCGCACTCCAAGCTTGCAAGCCCTCGGAAACCGGCCCGATTCCCGAGATGCAAACGCGTCGCAGAAGCTCGCGAGGCTGGTACCTTCACGATGACCGCTTTGCGTCCGGAGTAGCGTCCGGCGAGGACCAGCACCACCTTCCCGGGTTTCATGAACTTGCCCATCTCTGCAGAGAAAGGAGAACGGACCGATCAGAGACGCGCAAGCCGAGGCTGTGGGTCCGGAAACTGGGGCTGCGCTCCTGGCCGCCTCGGCCCAGGCCGCCCGCAGGCCCTGCTGGCAGGACCGGGCCGCCACGAAGCCGCCAGAGACCAAGCAGTGGAGAGAGCCCCGAGCCGCCCCGCAGCAAGACCCCCCGGCGGCGGATGGCGGCGGATTGGGACCTCCTACCCAAGTCTCTACTCACCGACACCAACCACTCGAGCCTACAGCAGAAAGGAAGAAAGGGCACTTCCGCTAACCTTTCACCCCCGTGAGCGATGACCTCACTTCCGGTCCCGCCCCGCAAGGTTACTCCGCTTCTCCAAAGTTGTTGTGGGCGGAAGAAGCTTTAGCGGATAGAGCGGCATTTGGACGCTCATTTATTCAAATCAAACTTTATTAGAAGCCTCAGCAGTGGGCAAGAGCAAAGGAGTCCCTTTCTTCCCCGTAGGTTGGAGCGGGGAGAACGGTCCTAATGCCCGCGGATTTTTGACTCCGCCGCTCTGCTGTACTAGTTGTAGTTCCTTTCTCGGGCGCGAGGAGGGGACACAGTTTTAAATTGACATTTATGCCTTCCAAGTTAGCAAAATAGGACTTGTATTAGTGTGCACTGTTAGGCGTAAGGAGAGAGAGACGAAGATCAATCAGACAAGGGTGCTTAACCCCAATATTTAGAGTCGTGATGTCACAGACATTACCAGCTAGAATAAGCAGTGAGAGGTGAAGGACAATGATGGTGATAATCACTGAGCACCTACTCTGTGCTAGGGTTTTTTTTTTTTTTTTTTTAAATTTTTAAAGATTTTTTTTTAAAGATTTTATTTATTTATTTGACAGAGAGAAATAACAAGTAGGTGGAGAGGCAGGCAGAGAGAGAGAGGGAAGCAGGCTCCCTGCCAAGCAGAGAGCCCGATGCGGGACTCGATCCAAGGACCCTGAGATCATGACCCAAGCCGAAGGCAGCGGCTTAACCCACTGAGCCACCCAGGCGCCCCTAGGGATTTTTATTTATTTATTTGAGAGAGAGAACATGAGCGAGGAGAAGGTCAGAGGGAGAAGCAGACTTCCCATGCAGCTGGGAGCCTGATAATGGGACTCGATCCTGGGACTCCAGGATCATGACCTGAGCCGAAGGCCGTCGTCCAACCAACTGAGCCACCCAGGCGCCCCTGTGCTAGGGTTTTTAGGTAAGCCGATAGCCTATTTAATTCTCACAACTCTGCATCTTTGCTGTTTTCCTCCCATTTAGATATGGGGAAATTGAGATTCAAAGAGGATATGTTACCTATCCGAGGTTGACCCTGATCAGTAGCATAGATGAGATTGAAATTTAGGTTTGAACGCAGGTCTAGTTGGTTCTCAAAGTGAATTATTTCCCATCACTTACTGGAAAATGTTTTTATTTTATTGTTGTTATTATTATTATAGTAGGCTCCCTGCCCAACGTGAGACTTGAACTCAGGACCTTGAGATCAAGAGTCACATCCTCTACCCAATGAACCAGCCAGACATCCTTGGAAGAGTGTTTTTTTACATGGTCCCTTAGTTGTCTTCTGAGTTCAAGAGGAAGGGAAACCATCTTACAGTTTTGCCTATTGGAACATTGAAGAATCTACAGGATTGGTCTTGGGCAAAATGTGAGAACAATCAGGGTTTCATCAACTCTTGTCTTAAGGCTCTCCAGGGACAGGTTTCCCCTGCAGCCCTTATGACCCCATTCCAATGGTTTATCACAGTAATTACATACTTATATTTTTATATTCAATTACAATCTTTTGTTTTAATTTGAAATATGACATTTTAGAGTTGGAAGGGACCTCAGAGACATCTACTCTGGCCTCTGAGAGGACAGTTCCAGAGCAGCAAAGTCACAGAGATGGTGATGAAAGAGTAAGTTCTTGTTCCCAACCCACTGCACCACACCAACCTGCCCATTTCCACCTCCATGGTCTGCTCCTATCCTCCTTATCTGCTGCTGCTGCCTCTTTTGCTATATCTCTCTTGGAAAATAGAAACCAGATCCTTAAATCTTGTAATTGCCTTGGACTCTTCTCACAAACACTCTCCAAATCAAACTAGTATTAAATCCTGCGAATTTTTTTCCTTGTGTTTTGAATTCTTTTTCCACCTGCCCCCTAATCAATCCAGCCTCAGATCTTTTTCTTCTCCTTCTCAAACTTTTGTGTGGGTCAGCATTGCTTGCTATGTTTATGAAAGATGGATTTCCAACCTAGGAGATAACCATTTCAGTCTGGTGGAGGTATATGATCTATAGGACTGATTTTGGGATGCTTTCCTCAACACAACTCTTAAATCCACCATTTATGTGCTTGAAATCCTTCGTTGGTTCTCTATACCAAAGTCTGAACTCACCTCTCCTTTCCTGCAGTCTAAATTCCTACTCCACACCTTCACATACTGCCCTCTCCCATCCCTCAACTACTAATATCCAACCTCTTCTGAGCCCTGGGGTCTTTTTTCTCCTCCACTGCAGCCAGGCGAAAACCTATCCAAATCCTATCCAGAGTTCTCCTGAGCAGAATCAATCTCTTCCTTCTGTGATCCCTCAGCAATCCAATCCACATTCATCTTTATTATAGAACGTATTTGGTTTGTGGGTGCCTGGGTGGCTCAGTCGGTTGGGTGTCCGACTCTTGATTTCAGCCCAGGTCATAATCTTAGGGTCATAAGATGGAGCCCTGTGTCAGTGTAGAGTCTGCTTGGGGTTCTTTCTCCCTCTCCCTCTGTTCCTCACCCCTCTCCCAAGCTTACACATGCACTCTCTCAAATAAATAAAATCTTAAAAATTTTTTTTGGTTAGGATTAATGGTTCTCAAAGTGTGGTCCCCAGACCAGCTGCATCAGCTTAACCGGGAACTTGTTGGGACTGTAAATTTTCAGGCTTCACCCCAGAACTACTGAATAAAAATCTCTGGGATGGGAGCCAGCTATTTCTGTTTTCACAAGCTACGCAAACCTCCAGTTGGTTTGGTATCTCCTTGGTTAGACTGTGTCTTCCCTGAAGGCAGGGGGTCTGTTTTATTTACCTCTTTCCTCAGTATCCAGCCTGGTCCAGGTAATTGGCAGGTATTCAAGAATGAATGAATGCAAAACACCTTAGAAAACTTTTTTTAAAAAAACTTTTTGAAAAATAGATTTTATTTTTATTTATTTGACAGACAGAGATCACAGACAAGCAGGCAGAGAGAGAGGAGGAAGCAGGCTCCCTGCTGAGCAGAGAGCCAGATGCGGGGCTCAATCCCAGAACCTTGAGATCATGACCTGAGCCGAAGGCAGAGGCTTTAACCCACTGAGCCCCACAGGTGCCCTAACTTTTTTTAAACGATTTAAAATAATCTCTACACCCAATGTGGGGCTTGAATTTATAACCCCGAGATCAAGAATCGCATGGTCTACCAACTGAGCCACCCAGGTGCCCACACCTTAGAAATCTTTAAAAACCCTTTGTGGGGGTACCCGGGTGGCTCAGATGGTTAAGTCTCTGCCTTCAGCTAAAGTCATTTTAGGTTGTGGGATCGAGCCCTGCGTCAGGCTTCTGTCTCAGCGGGGTATCTGCTTGTCCCTCTCCCTCTGCCTCTCCCCATGCTCATGCTCTCTGTCTCAAATGAATAAATAAAATCTTAAAAAAGAGGATGTTTTGTAGATCATACTTTTGTAACAATTGACGCTTCCCTTTTATGGATATATATCCATGGCTCTTTTTCATTCTGTTCTTGCCTATGCTTAGACCTAGGCTGTTTCCTTCTCTCCTCCCTTGTCCTCTGTGCCTCACCTAAAGCCAAAGACAGGGCTACGTCTTAAGTAATAAGCAGATGATATCAGTGACTACCAGATATCTGACAATGGGATGCTGGCGGGATTGTCTCTATCTCTACACGTTGCCTTTATGTTTCATGAAGAAGTTGAACAGCAGCAGCTGTCTGCCCATCTCCTTGTGGCCCGGTCCCTTGGCAGCATCCATTTTTGGTGGGTATGTGGGAAATAACTTCTCTTTCCCAAAGTAATGGTGGAGCGAGGTGCATTAAGGAGAGGAACAAAAGATCCGGAAGCAGCAGGATACAATGAGATAACATGATGGACTATAAAGACCAAAGGATTTGGATTCGGGCAACTTGAATTCAAATCTCAGCTCTTCCATTCCATAAACCTGGATGAAATGTTTAACTTCAATTTACTCAATTTAATCAGGAGAATATTGTCCTGCCTTACAAGTAGTGAGAATTAAATTGGGATGACTTATGGGGCACCTGGGTGGAGCAGCTGGTTGGGTGTCTGACTCTTGGTTTCAGCTTGGGTTATGATCTCAGGGTCATAAGACTGAGCCCCCTGTCCGGCTCTGTGCTCAGCAGAGAGTCTGCTGGAGGATCTCCCTCTCTCTCTGCCCCCACCCACCATGCTCTCTAATAAGTAAATTAATTGATCTTTAAAAATAAAAATAGGGGTGCCTGGGTGGCTCAGTCATCAAGCATCTGCCTTTGGCTCAGGACATGATCCCAGGGTGCAGGGACCGAGTCCCAAATCGGGCTCCCGGCTCCACGGAAAGCCTGCTTCTTCTCCCTCTCCCACTGCCCCTGCTTGTGTTCCCTCTCTTGCTGTGTCTCTGTCAAATAAATAAATAAAATCTTAAAAAAACAAAAAAATAAAAACGCTAGCTTCTGAAGTGGCACGTATGGGGAGGTGTGCTGGGGGAACGGGGCTGTAGGCCTGGGTGAGACGGGAGGATAATGTCTGGGGGAAAGAACACCACCAAAGCTGAGCTGATCCAGGGTAGAGGGCCAAGAAGGGGCAGAAAGGTCAAGAGCCAGACATCACCAAGGAAATAGTGGTTTGGATCAGATGGGCTCATAATGCACAGACAGGCTTATAAATCAAAGCCAGGAGTCTCCAAGGTCTTTGTAGAGAAGCTACATAAAATATTATGATTTTATTAGCAACCACAGATATATCATTTTTCTCATTTTGCACTTATCCTGTTTCACACAGAAGGACTAATTCTCATGAATTATCAATCCTACATCTTAAATAACATGTCGCTGAAAAAATTAAGTTAAAATGCACTACGTAATAGTGCAGACACAAAGTGCAGCTGGCAACTGAACACGTGAAACAAGGCTGAATCAGCGGTACTGAGATCCTATTTGGTTTTCCAGAAAGTGATACGCTTTGCCCATCTTTGGTCAGTCCCGGAGCAGTCAGCAAGTTAGATGATAAATATGAACTCAACAGGCTAAAACACTGAAGACCAGACAGGATCACTCGAGTCAGTTTTACGAGGAAATGCTCAGTCCCTTGTCTGCCAACAGTGATCTGCTGTAGTCCCACTCCCACTGCTGTCCTTACCGCGTGACCAGACCCCCTCCATCATCCAGCCTCGGGGCCAAGTGGAATCCTAACCCTGGGAGAGTTGCTGGTGATCACTACAGCAAACCGCCATTCACACTCGACCTGGGAGGCAGGGGCTCTCTCTCTCGGGTATAACTCTGGCATATCTACTTCTCAAAGACTGTGTCAGCGCCCTACTGGGACCTGTGCACAGGGAAGGTTATTTGCCAGAGGACGTGGTACCAACAACGTTTGCTGTTCCTCATAAATAACCAGCTCTAAATCCAAAAGACCATTGTCTCTGCTGTGGGCAGAGGGGGCCACCTTGTGAAGAACAAGATTTCAGTTCCGACCCTCAAAAAAGGGCTCATATGGAAATCAACTTGCGGTGAACTCCCTCAGAAACGCTGTTCCCAGATCTCCCCACTCCAAGTCTGAGAGGCAACTGTGGAGCATACACGGCCTCCCCTGAGCCAGAGTCAAGAGGAAAGGGGTGTTGGTACTCATAAAGGAATTTAAATTCTGGCCTGAGGACTCACAAACCTGCTCCAAGCGAACGAGTGCAGCTCCCTGCGCGACCGACAGGAGCCTCAAGCTCAGTGTCTCCCGGGACCAACAATTCACTCATGTCACTAACCACCATTAAGAGAACGGTTAGAGCAACCTGGGTTTTGTAAAAAGCAGATATGGCACAATCAGGAGGTCCAGTGACTGTGTGCCAGAACTGATTTCTTTTGCATCAGCTCAAATACACATGTCTACGTGTCACACACCGGGGCAAAACCTTTGAATGAGTTGGTCTCTGGCATCTCGGAGATGCTAAGTTGGCGGAGAAAACAGCCTGTGCAGTCCCTTGGCTGAGGAGACTGTCTGTAAGCCCGCCTCCGCCTCTGTTTCTATCCCGAAAGACTAACCATCTACCCCTACTCCATGGAGTAAGGTGCTGGCGCAGGGCCGGGCCCTCTCATCAGAAGGCATCTTTGATGTTCTTGAGCTGGCGCACGGCCAGGTCCACGGGGAGGCTGAACTTGAGGCTGCTGAGGCGACTGAGCAGGTTGAGGGCGCTCTCAAAGCCTGTGTGTGCCATGTAGCTCCAGGGCTGGTAGTGGGGCTCAATGAGGGACCCTGACTTGCAGATCAGGTTCACCCAGGACACGAGGCGCTGCTCGTTCAGAGCCATGCACACCAAGGCCTTCAACTCCGAGTCTGCACTGCGTTTAAAAGGGTCGTGCTCCGTCAGCACCATGTGGATGGCTGTCAGAAGGCTCTGCTTGGGGGTCACCACGGTGCCTCCTGTAACTGGCAGGGCAAAGGACTGGGAGAGCTTCCGAGCGGGGGATTCCACGTAAGCGCGGCCGTTCTTAGCATGGTAGTACTTTACGAAGAGCTCCCACGGGTGCATGGCCTCGGGGGCTGAGGAGAAGGCCGGCAGCAAACAGGCGATGGGGGCCATGACCAGGCTCATCCCTGGTGAGGCGGCGTAGAGGCCATGGGCCAGCAGGTCCCTGACGGCCACTGTCAGCTCCTTCCGCACAGCTGTGGTCAGCTCGTCCTTGCCTCCTAGGGACAGGTCCTGGAGGCTGGCAGAGGTGATGACATGGTCGTGTGGCTGGTGCCTCAGGGCCAGCTGCCTTACCCTGTCTACTGAGATCTCCAACCTCTTCAGTAAGGGGGCATAGTCCCCATCAGCCTGGCCCCTCTGCCACAGGGTTTGGGGGATCTGGCCCGTGGCGCAGCCCAGCTGGCTCACGGCGAAGATCTGGAGTACGGCCAGCGCACGCTGCATGAGGCGCAGCCCCGACTGCTGAACCTTCTTCACGTCTTCTGCCTTCGCTGTTTAGGAAATACAATGGCTCATCAGCAGGGACCATAGTGGCATAGAAGTGTACTCAGCAAGTCATGAGCTGAGATCTAGTCTTGCTTCTGAGCTACAGTATGGGTCCCCCGTGAAGCCAAGAGACACCCGGGAGGTCACTGGGCTTAACTGTTTTGGGTTAATCAGAGCTATATTGAGATATAGAGCATATACCACATAAATCATGCATTTAAGCGTACAAAGCAGGGATTTTTAGTATATTTACAGAGTTGTGCACCCAGAGTCCCAAAAAGAAACCCTGTACTGTTAGTATTTCCCATTCCTGTTCTCCCCAACCCTGTAAGACCTAGGCTGGTAGTACTTCCCATTCCCATCCTCCCCAAGCCCGTAAACCCTGGGCAGCCACTAATCTACTTCTTATCTCTCTAGACCCGCCTGTTCTGGAAACCATACTTACTCTGGCTGTTTCCTGGAGGGAGTCTACTGCCACCTGTTCTCGTGGAGCCACTTCCAGTCTTCCCACCGGCCTTGCACTCACAGGGCACGCTCTCTGCCTGCAACGGGCTTCCCACTTCATCTGTAGTCAGCAGTTACAAAGTGGAGGAAAAAGAATATTCCCCAGTGCCTCCCACATGGTAAGACTTTTTACAAATATCATCTGATTTGTGTGGAACAGTGAATGGCTCAATACATATTTGCTGAATGAGGGAGGCATGAATCACCCTTTCATGGGTGAGGACAGTGGGGCTAAGGAAGTTAGGAACCTGCCCAAGAACCCCAGGCTAGGAAGTGGTGGAACTGGGATCTGAACTCTCTGGTTCTAAAATCCATGTTTTGGGGGCATTTGAATGGCAACTCTCTGGTTCTAAAATCCATGTTTTGGGGGCACCTGGATGGCTCAGTTGGCGGAGCATGCAACTCTTAATCTTGGAGTTGTGGGTTTGAGCCCCCCCATTGGGTGTAGAGATTATTTAAAAATAAAATCTTTCAGGGGCGCCTGGGTGGCTCAGTGGGTTAAGCCGCTGCCTTCAGCTCGGGTCATGATCCCAGGGGTCGTGGGATCGAGCTCCACATTGAGCTCTCTGCTCAGCAGGGAGCCTGCTTCCTCCTCTCTCTCTGCCTGCCTCTCTGCCTACTTGTGATCTCTGTCTGTCAAATAAATAAATAAAATCTTTAAAAAAAAAAAAAAAATAAATAAAATCTTTCAAAAAAATAAAACGATGGCGCCTGGGTGGCTCAGTGGGTTGAGCTGCTGCCTTTGGCTCAGGTCATGGTCTCAGGGTCCTGGGATCGAGTCCCGCATCAGGCTCTCTGCTCAGCAGGGAGCCTGCTTCCTCCTCTCTCTCTCTGCCTGTCTCTCTGCCTACTTGTGATCTCTGTCAAATAAATAAATAAAATCTTAAAAAAATAAATAAATAAAACGAAATCCCTGTTCTTTCCGTTCTACCATGCTGGCTCCTTTACTGAGTGATCAAACTTCCTACAAAGTACATCAAGAACTGGCACCTTCAGGTACCAGTACGTGGATTATGTATAATTATTCTTTTTCAAAGATTTTATTTATTTGAGAGAGAGAGAGAAAGCACACATGACACATGTACACAGATGAGAGGGAGAAATAGACTCCCTGCTGAGCAGGGAGCCTGATATGGGGCTCGATCCCAGGACCCTGAGATCATGACCTGAGCCAAAAGCAGATGGTTAACGGACTGAGCCACCCAGTTGTCCCTACATATAATTATTATGACATCTGTCCACCCTTCTCTCCCCATCCCCTCCTCTGACCTTGGATGAAGTTGATGAACATCTCGAGGTCTCGGATCTGAGTTTTCAACTGCTCAACCAACTGCTCTTTCACTCGGGCTGGGTTGACAATCTGAGCCACGGCTGCATCCACACGCTGCCGGAGCTCGTCGGTGGACAGTGAGCTGATGTCTTCATTCAGATTCATGTCCAGTTTCTTTATTAATTCATCTATGATCACCTATCAAGACCACAAGCAATGAGTACAGCCTTTGGAATTTTCTGAGAGCGGGTTAGGAAGAAGAGTATTTGCTAGTATGCTGCGGACCCTTTAAACGGAAATCAAAGATAGAACTCCCAAATTTGTGAGAGAAAGCAATGCAATTGGTGATCAAGGTGAGAGGACAGAGCTACTTCTCCTGTAGCAACAAGGACTCTTGGTTCCTCTTGGACAGAAATGGCTATTCTCAACTGCAAATTTTCTACCAGGCCAGGCAACTTTCAGGGCAACAACAGTGTGAATAATCCGAAGAGATTGATGATCCAAAAAGCCTCCCCCCAGGCCTCCAAGGGAATAAATACTGACTTCTTGTAGTTTCTAGTCCTCCTTCTCTCTTCTTGCCCTACTCTAGGCAACTAAACAAAAATCTCTACTGAACTTTAGTGTGTCAAATATACCCTATATACCAAATATAACCTAGTGACAATATTTGGGATAGTTTGAAATCCAGATAACGTGTAAGTCCAGCTCAGTCAGAGAAACAGCCACATCAGAGTGAGAGACAAACCTGTCTGTAGGGGAGACTAGCCGTATTTCTGCCGGCAGGCTGACCTGTCTACCCAAGCGCTGCTTGAATAAATATGGCATTACAGTCAGTCTGGAGTCATGGAATATTTATCAACTGGTGGTGAGGAAAAAAGCTGATTTACACTGTAGAAGTGTCTAAGCTGAAGTGTTTTAATGATCAGATGGAAAATTATTATTATTATTATAAGTTATTACTATTATTACTAATAACCACCAAAAGGAAAGAGTTCAATTATCATATTATAAAGCTTCGGACCTGTGTTTCCATGTGTGAATAAAGGTTGTCCCATTTCTCTTTGATTTGGGCCAGCAAAGGGATTCTCAGGAAGGCCAAGGGCAAACAAGCTAAGAAAGAATGCTCCTGTGAGCTCTGGAAGGGACCAGGTAACCTCAGGTAGTGGTGAAGGCGGCTCTGGTGTCTGCTCACCCGCTGTCTTTCCAAGACCACAGACTGAGGCAGGGAGTCGTAATTGCCCTCTTGATAAGCAAACGTTTCCAGGTCATCTAGTTGGGTTTTGAGCTGTAGTATAAGTTCCTTCTGCTTCTCCCTTTGCGTTTCCAGACGTTCCCGTTTTTCCTGTTCACTCTAAGACAAGAAAATACTTAGGTCTATCTCACAGGACAAGGAAAAAATCCGGGCACATTAAGAATCTTCTCAAGCTAAAAATGACCCGTGAAACATAAAATGTTTCCAAATAATCCCAACCAGGTGTTCCCATTTTTCCTGCTCACTCTAAAACAAGAAAATACTTCTGTTGGGACGCCTGGGTGGCTCAGTTGGTTAAGCGGCTGCCTTCGGCTCACGTCATGATCCCAGCATCCTGGGATCGAGTCCCACATTGGGCTCCTTGCTTGGCAGGGAGCCTGCTTCTCCCTCTGCCTCTGCCTGCCATTCTGTCTGCCTGTGCTCGCTCTGACGGATAAATAAATAAAATCTTTAAAAAACAACAACAACAACAACAACAAAAAACCCAAACCAAAAACAAATGAGAACAAAGATTTCCTCCAGGGTAATTTACTAAATGTGTTTTCTTTAAGAAAGTGTTTGTCCCTGTCAGAAATAGAATATGAATACAACGGAGCCTTTTGTTAAGATAGCCTTTCCCCCCTCAACCAAATGTCTAGTTAGGACTGAGACAAACTTATCTTAGCCAAGACAGCCTCCCAGGAGCTAAACATGCCATTCTCCACAGCCAATTACCACAGATCAACTTCTAAATACTTCCCACAGCCAAATTTTGCAAGGGAATCTAGAGATAAGGGTGTAGAGAAAGGATTTATAACTCATAACCAGTTTTTTTTAAGGCTCTAAAGTCCTCCAGTGCATTATAGACTTCTGCAAAATCAAAATAATTAAAGCGGGTGCTTGGGGCAGTGGAAAAATAAAATCCAAAAGCCAAATAATAGGAGTGGGAAGGCAACTATGTTTAAAAAATAACAAAAAAAATATCCGGTAAGTTTCCCCCACAGGTGATTCCTTTCTCTTCTGTTGGCCATGAGGTAGTTTCTGCATTTAAATGATTAAAAACCCTTCAGGGTGGTAAAATGTTGCCGAAGTATTCTCAAATACTAGTTCTTCCTTAACTTTCTTGAGTGTCAAAAAAAAAAAAAAAAAAAAAAAAAAAAACCAAAGCAAAACTAGCCCATCTTGTGTAGGTATAGGGCTGCATTTTAAACCAGCAGTCTACAGGATATTAAATTTAACCTTCAGATGGTACTTACCAAGCCCTCCAGAAGATATGAGAGAGAATAAATGAAAAACAACAAATTAGGCGCCTGGGTGGCTCAGTGGGTTAAGCCGCTGCCTTCGGCTCGGGTCATGATCTCAGGGTCCTGGGATCGAGTCCGACATCGGGCTCTCTGCTCAGCGGGGAGCCTGCTTCCCTCTCTCTCTCTCTCTGACTGCCTCTCTGCCTACTTGTGATTTCTCTCTGTCAAATAAATAAATCAAATCTTAAAAAAAAAACAACAACAAATTAACTTTTTGTTCAAGCTATTTATTATTATTTTTAAAGATTTTATTTATTTATCTGACAGAGAGACACGGCAAGAGAGGGAACAGAAGCAAGAGAAGTGGGAGAGGGGGACACAGGATTCTCGCTGAGCAGCAAGCCCAATGCGGGGCTCCATTCCAGGACCCTGGGATCATGACCTGAGCTGAAGGCAGAAGCTTTAACCCACTGAGCCACCAAGGCACCCCTCGTTAAAGCTATTTAAAAAGCAGTCCTCTTGCTTTAGCTTTAATCAATATGAAAACAAGCCTTTTCTCAGGATACTTCCTCCCCAAACTTTTCTGTGCTGTGTTTTTTTTTTTTTTTTAAAGATTTTATTTATTTATTTGACAGACAGAGATCACAAGTAGGCAGAGAGGCAGGCAGAGAGAGAGAGAGGAGGAAGCAGGCTCCCTGCCAAGCAGAGAGCCCCATGCGGGGCTCGATCCCAGGACCCTGGGATCACGACCCGAGACGAAGGCAGAGGCTTTAACCCACTGAGCCACCCAGGTGCCCCATGTGCTGTGGTTTCTTAGAAACCTGTTGTGGGAGGACCTAACTATCCTTCAGGTTTCCTAGATCTCCCTAGGAAAAGCTGACCATTTCTTGCTCTGCGTTGGTTACACACTTCTCTAGATTATTTCGCACTGCAATTCTTTGTTGAGGATTCTGTCCCCCAGTCAATGAACTCATTCTAGGGCAAAGGCCTTGACTTTGCACCCCTAATGCCTAGCACCATGTCTTGGCACAAGGTAAGCTCCTAATACACATAAAACAGGTACAGAGCAACATAATCCAAAAAATGAGCTCTGACTAGAAGAAGCTGTCTAGCCAGCCCAAGGAGAAAGAATGGGGGGAAAGCTGTGGGTATGTGGAGAGAAGGGTGGAAAAGTAAACACAGGATTACACTGGAAACATTTCAGATTAAAATAAACAAGTCAATATCTGCTACTGATAAGTCTTCTTGGTTAAAACTAACTTAAGTGGGAAGAAAGGCATAAATGGATTGTAACTTGAAGAACGAAAAGGTGGAAGACAGCAAGTCTCTTGAACACCTCCAACAAGCTATCCGCAACCGTGCACTTTTGAGAGTCAAAGACTGCAAGGAAATGTTCTCTTGGCCTGGCATACAGACTCTCATTACTCACTGAAGGCTAACTGAGTACATCTCATCACGGTCAGTAAAGGGGCTTCATTTATGATATCTAGTTATTAGGCAGGATGGGCAAGGTGGTTTAAAATACCGGCATTAGGAAATGTATATAATCAGGAGTGGTGTTTCTTTCGGTTACTTAGTGATCCCCTGTTCACCAAAGCTCCCACCTACACAAAGTCTAAAAATCAAAGGTGTTTTCCAGATTCCAGGGAAGCAGAACAGGCAGCAGATCTAACTTTCCAAGGATTCCAATTCACTTACACTACATTAACCAGTGTTCTCAACCCCAGGTCGGGGTGCTTATCAGCAAATGTTTTCGGGTCTTCGGTGTATCACGAGGCAACGGCAAGGTGAGCGGGAGCAGCAGTGCTTTGGTTGGTTACTGCTCCCGTCTGAATACTCTCCGCTCACCACTCCTCGGTCCCGCACGTCACCGCGTCTGCATCTCTTTCCTTAGATGGACACCCCTCGCCATCAGGTTCCCAGACCTCTCTGTCACCTTGCCCTTCACAGCAGGACTCACACACCGTCTCACCCCCTCGTCTCGCACGCGCGTAGTACTTACCCAGTCCAGCCGGCTTCTCACCACTGCTACCTCCATCCCGGTCAGCATCGCCGCCAGCCACCCAACCTCCTATTCCCAAGTCTCTCGGGGTCCGGCCCCAGCTGCTCACCTGGTTCTCGCCCCGCAATCGTGGCCGGTCCCCTGGCAGTCCATCGCCATCGTCGCTGGCGGGGTCCTCGGGTCCCCCATAACCCAGGACGTGAGGGCAGCCGCGGAACGCGAAGTCTTCGAGCTCGCGCAGGAGGCGCTGCTGCTCCGCGGGAGCCCCGCGCACCACCTGGCGCAGGCGGAACTGCACTTGCGCGAAGTGCGAGGACAGCGCGAGCAGTGCCGAGTCCAGCCGCCGCCGCTCGGCCCGCAGACGCCTCAGCGTCCGGCCGGGCGAGTCCGGAGGGGAACCTGGGGCCGCGCCGGGCTCCTCAGACGCCGCCTCTTTCGAGAACGCAGCCGTCCCAGGCGCGGCCTCCGCCACTGCCCCCACGGGGGCCCAGCGCACGGCCTCGCACGGTGGCAGCGACTCCTCTTCCTCCTCCTCTTCGTTCTTCGCCTTTGGACTAACAGCTGCCACCACCGTTACCGGCTCCGCAGCCGCTTCGACGGCCGCCATCTTTCCGGAAACGCCGCCGCACGTCAGCCGCGCCCCCTCACTGCCATGGCAACGGCGCGCTGTCTGGGAAACCCGAAGGAGCTGATGGGCGGGGCTCTACGTCAAACAGTTCTCCGTCACGGGGTGGGGCGGGCCTTCCCAGGGGATTTAATTCGGGCCAATAATTTTTTTATTGAGCTCCTACTGTGAATCAGACGCTGAATGCACTGTGCTTTGGAGAAACAGATGAATGAAATCAGGGACAAGTCATTCAGTGTGCATCTAGTGTGGCCCTTGTGCTGGTTCCCCGCCGGAGGGTCGTCTGTTCCTAATCTGTCCGTTTCTGGAGACCCTGAGCAATGTGAAGGGCTGTCGGAATTTTGCTCTTCCAGAGTCTCTCCGGAGTGCAGATCCCTTGGCTGTAGGGCCATGTTCCCCCTTCCTCTAAAGCCTTCCCCGACCATATAAGGAGAGCCAGCTGCTAGGGGCGTCCCAAGGATCTAAAGATAGTAGTCCCTGGCTCAGAGTCCAAGCGCCACTGGGTAGCGGAGAGCCGCCATGGCAAGGTGAGTGTTAACTTTTCCTTGGAGATTCCTTGTCCCACATTTTCTGGGCGCTCTGGTCCTTGCGAGGTCCCATGGAAACTCCATATTCCAGGTCTCTGTAATTTTGGGGCTTAGGAATGTGCTCCATAACCCTCTCCCTCACAACTCTGGCAGTCTGGATTCTCCCCAGGTTCACCCTCACTCCACACGTTCCCCCCCCCCCCCAACTCCCATCACTCCCCTTTCACCCCCTTAAGTCTCATTTAGCTCCACTATGACAGGGCCATAGCATAAAACGTCCCTAAATTTTCCCTTCCTTCCGCCTTTCCCAAATGCCCTCAGTCTTCCCTCTCCCACTCCTATGAAGCCCCACCGCAACTCCTCTGCAGGCAGCATGCCCGGACGCTGTGGTACGACAGGCCCAAGTACGTGTTCATGGAGTTTTGTGTTGAGGACAGCACCGATGTCCATGTGCTCATCGAAGACCACCGTATTGTGTTCAGGTAACAGCACTCCTCTTTGAAGGTCCTGGTTTCCAGGAACCTGTCCCTTCACCTGATGCCCCCACGCTCAGCCTCCGGCATTTCCTAGGCTCCATTGTCTCCTCAGCTGCAAGAATGCCGATGGAGTGGAGTTGTACAATGAGATTGAATTCTATGCTAAGGTGAACTCCAAGGTAATTAATTGTGGGGTGGGACAGTATGTCTGGGTGGAAAGACTGCCTGGAAAATTGGGAAATTCATTCTAAACCTCACATCCTATGAATGAGGCTCTCTATCTGGCAGGACTCCCAGGATAAGCGCTCTGGTCGCTCCATTACTTGCTTTGTGAGGAAATGGAAGGAAAAGGTGGCCTGGCCCCGACTCACCAAAGAGGATATCAAGGTAGGTGTGTGGGGAATGGCCTGCTCTTTCTCCTGTGCTATCTCTGTACCGGGGGACATAAGTCAGGGAATCACCCTTGGCTCCTTCCCACCAACATTCAATCACTCAAAAGCCCTATTTGACTTCCTAAATAGTTCTTGATCTTTTACTTGATCTTTTCCGAATTCAGGCCTCGTCCATCATTGGGTGAGGCTCAGTGCATATTTTCAGCCCCACCCTCAATCCATCCTTGGCATTGCTCCCAGCATGGTCTAAAACATCCATTTGACCATGTTACTCTTCCACCTAAGACCCTCCAGTGACTTCTTCCCCGCTAAAAGTTGAAAATTGGCTATCTCCTGACTGATCTGGCTCTCAGATTTGTTTTTGTAGTCTTCACAGTATTTACAAATTATGTTGATTGGTGATTGACATTTAGTTTTGATTAGTTGCTGACCTATAAAAATGTGGAGATTTCATGTAAAACTCCAGATTATCAGCTTTTCTTAGAAAGTGGAGACTGTGATCACACTGGTCTAAATTCCCAAATGCCAGGGGTGCCTAGCTGGCTCAGTCGGTAGAACACATGGCTCTTGATCTCAGGGCTGTGAGTTCAAGCCCCATGTGCAGAGATTACTTAAAAAAAATAAATAAATTATGGGGGCGCCTGGGTGGCTCAGTGGGTTAAGTCTCTGCCTTTGACTCAGGCCATGATCTCAGGGTCCTGGGATCGAGCCCCACATTGGGGTCTCTGCTCAGTGGGAAGCCTGCTTCCCTCCCTCTCTCTCTCTGCCTGCCTCTCTGCCTACTTGTGATCTCTGTCTGTCAAATAAATAAATCTTAAAAAAAAATTTTTTTTTTAAATAAATTCTCAAATGACTTGAGATGGAGCTTTAAACGGAGCATGCGCACCACGGCACTTTAATCCTTTTCATTAGTTCCCTAACTCTTTCAGGCATTTGATCTTTAGGTTGAAATCCAAACACTATAGCATGACATATAAGCTCATGACCTGGCTACTCTTCCCTTCTGTAGCATTATATCCCATTAGCCATTGCCTTAAACTTCACATTTCAGCCGTAGCAAATGGCCTGCAGCTCTTTGGCCACACACCAGGCTATTTCTCACTAATTTACCTTTGCTCAAGCTGTGTCTTCTTCCTGGAGAGTCTCCATAGTCAGTACCTGTGCCCACCCAGCCCTGGCTCATCCTTTGAGTCCCAGCTACTCTAAGAAGCCTAGGTTCCTATAGCTCCTGTCTGGTTTCCACAGTATCCCCTGTGTAAGCGCCCACCACACTTTCCACACCGTGTTATAATGATTTATTTAGATTTCCCTTCCCCACTTCCTTCGTGATGGCTGGGGCTATATATAAAAAAATTTGAATAATCCCGATGCCAAGCTCAGAGTCTGGGACATAGTATGTGTTCAATAAGTAGCTGTTATATTAATGAGGAAATAACTTCCTATCTAAGTGTAGGAACTTGGAACACAGGTCTCCAAGGGTTTTCTTCCGACTCCAGGCAATGCATCTTGTCGGTCTTGCTTGGTTGACTCCTAGGTACTTTATGACTCAGTTCTCTTTCCAGATGTATTACTGACCTCTTTAGTCACTCGGCTTCTGGAGGGTGGAATTTCTACGCTTTTCTGTCCCCTACAATGCCTGGCCTTGTGCGTGGGACTTAGTAGGTTCCTGGCAAATCTTTGTGGATGATGATGACGGCATTCTAGAGAGAGAGTAGTCCAGAAGGCGCTTTTGGGAAGACAGCGCCCCACCTTGACCTTCTTTGCCCCATGCATGCTCGCATGCTCTGTACACACGGCTATGCTCTTCCCCCGCTTCTGCACTTCCCTAATGACACTGCGCTTCCCCAGTGACGCTCTGCACTTTCCTCTTGCAGCCAGTGTGGTTGTCTGTGGACTTTGATAACTGGAGGGACTGGGAAGGGGATGAAGAGGTGGAGCTGGCTCAGGTGGAGCATTATGCAGAGGTAATACCGTTTTCTGCCCCTCCTGCTCATTCTCTGTGTCTCCCTGGACCCATTTCTCTGGAGGACTGTCATCAGGGTCATCAGGGCTAGACAGATATACACGAACTCCCCTCATTGGTGCTCATATTCTTTACATGTTGTGGGCAATGTTTATTCAGTAGGATGAGACAAAGGAGTACTAGTGAGACCACATATATGCGTTCACTCACTAGTTACCAGGCGCCCCTCAACTTCCTTTTAAAAAGGGGATCGGGGGCGCCTGGTTGGTTCAGTTGGTGGAACGTACATCAGCTCTTGATCTCAGGATTGTGAGTTTGAGCCTCATATCAGGTGTTACATAAAAATAAAATGTTAGGGGACGCCTGGGTGGCTCAGTTGGTTAAGCGGCTGCCTTCGGCTCAGGTCATGCTCCCAGCGTCCTGGGATCGAGTCCCACATCGGGCTCCTTGCTTGGCAGGGAGCCTGCTTCTCCCTCTGCCTCTGCCTGCCACTCTGTCTGCCTGTGCTTGCTCTCGCTTCTCTATGACAAATAAATAAAAATTAAAAAAATCTTAATAAATAAATAAATAAATAAATAAATAAATAAAATGTTAGGGGCGCCTGAGTGCCTCAGAGGGTTAAGCCTCTGCCTTCAGCTCAGGTCATGATCTCTGGTCCTGGGTCCTGGGATTGAGCCCAGCATCAGGCTCTCTGCTCAGCAGGGAGCCTGCTTCCCTTCCCCCAACCTCTGCTTGCCTCCCACCTACTTGTGGTCTCTGTCAAATAAATAAAGAAAATCTTTAAAAAATACAATAAAATGTTAAATAAAAATAAAAATAAATGAAAAGGGGATCTATTTTCTCCAATTTGTTCTGGTGATGTGTTAGGTGCTGTAAAGATGGGGCAGTTTTTTGACTGGGAGATTCTCCTGCGGCCCATCAATATACAGGTTGCTCTCCCGCTGCCCTTCTTTTCTCTCGTAATTGCTTTTCTCTTTCCACTAGCTTTTGAAGAAGGTCAACACCAAGAGACCTCCCCCTGGCATGGATGACCTGGATGTAAGTAAAGACTGCCTCTCGACCCTTCAGTTTCCTTTTAGTGCTTAAAAATTGAGATACTAGAAAGCTCTTGTCCTGTTCTCTAGCACACAGTAGATCTCAGTGCATGGCAGCCAAATTTGAATTTGACACAGGAAATTGAATGTTCTCCAGGCTGTAGAAAACCCCAACAAAGCAAGACCCTCCACCCTCCCGTCTCCCTTTTGCTTCTCTATCCTAGAGCCAACCTGGCCCCCTGGACTGTCTTTACAGCTGTCGGGAGCAGTGGCATGAATTGGAATTCTGAAACCAAATGATGCTTGACACAGCACTGTTTACTGAACACCAGGGGTTGATTTTATTTTCCAAAGTATAAACCCTTCTCTGTTAGCCTGCCAGGACGTTGTGTGATTTAGAAAATCACAAAAGAAAACTTGGAGAGCAGGAAGGAGTGAGAAGAGTTGATAAACACAAATGCTCGTGCTTTGCAGATTCTACAGGTGCTTTTGTCTTTTTTTTTTCTTTCCCTAGGATGATTCTGACAGTGCTGATGCAACAAGTAATTAACTTCTCTGTGGCAGAGCTGGGAAGGAAGCTGGGGCGCCTTCCTTTTTTAAAAAATTTATTTGACAGAGAACGCATATGAGTGAGCAGGGGAAGGGGCAGAGGGAGAGGGAGAGAGAATTTCAACAGACTCCCTGCTGAGCCCAGAGCCTGATGTGGGGCTCGATCCCAGGACTCTGAGATCATGACTTGAGCTGAAATCAAGAGTCGGCCACTTTACCGACCGAGCCACCCAGGCACCCCTTTTGGGAAGCTCTTTTTAAGGGTCCTCTTCATGTATTATTTCTTCTTCCTAGGCACCTGAGTACGGCTGCATCAGATAGCAGGATAGGAGAGGAGTAGGCTGTTGGGGCTCCTGACTTTCTACCAATTACCTGTCATCTTTGTGTTTAGACCAGTCCTCAGTTCTCTGTTGAGTATTCGAGCATGTGTATTTACTTGGTAGAGCAAAAGCCAAAGAAGCAGCAGATAGATGGTAATAAATCTGTAAGAACTGTTCTCTGTCTCTTTTCTTCTTGCACTTGTTCCACCTGGAGGCAGACCTCTTTTACCTCTGTTGTTCCTCTCAAGGGGAGGGCGGGTGTCACAGATCCTGGTCCTCCTGGTTGAGATGGAAGCAGAAAGATGTTGGGAGCAGGCTTGTAGCCAAACTGGGGAACTCTCCCATGCCCAGGTCAGTGCTCCTGTTTCTCAGAACGTAACCAGCCTTTGCTATATTGCTACCCCTAGAACCATGTACCTATTGCCACCCTAGAACTAGCCAGAAACCCACCTCAGCTTTCTGCATACTCTAGAAATTCTTTATACTTTCAAAGCTAATTGTTACATTAGTTAATGCCTATATTTGCCTACTCTTCTGTTCATCAGCTACCTCATTCATCCATAAACATTTTTTGAGTGTATAACGTGTACTTAAAAAAATGCCATACCCAGCCTTTGCCCTTGAATTCATGGTAAAATACTAAGATTTCTTTTAAAAAATTGAACTTTATAGGGAATATATTGCTAAGATATAGACATAGTTTAATAATTGAAATAGTATAGAAGAGTATAAAATTTATTAAAGATTTTTATTTTTATTTTTTTTTAAGATTTTATTTATTTATCAGAGAGAGGGGGGGAGAGAGCAAGCACTGGCAGGCAGAGGCAGAGGGAGAAGCAGGCTCCCTGCCGAGCAAGGAGCCCGATGTGGGACTCATCCCAGGACGCTGGGATCATGACCTGAGCCGAAGGCAGCTGCTTAACCAACTGAGCCACCCAGGCGTCCCAAGATTTTTAAAGTGATTTTATTTATTTATTTGAGAGAGAGAGAGCCAGAGAGCTCACATGAATGGAATGGAGGGGCAGAGGGAGAGGAAGAGGCAGATTCCCTGCTGAGCAGGGAGCCCAACATGGGACTCAATCTCAGGACCCCAAGCTCATGATCCAAGTGGAACCGACTCAGGCCAACCTACTGAGCCTTCTACTTTAGAGCCTGGGTGCCCTGAAGGGTATAAAATTTAAAGTAGAATTTGTATTCCCTCAATAGGGGTAGCCACTTTTTTTTTTTTTTTTTAAGATTTTATTTATTTGAGAGAGAGACTGAAAGAGACAGAGCACAAGCAGGGCAGGGGGAGAGGGACAAGCAGACTCCCTGCTGAACAAGGTTCCTCCCCCTCCCACCCCCGCAACGTGGGGCTACATCCCAGGATTTTGGGATCATGACCTGAGCCAAAGGCAGACGCCTAACCAAATGAGGCACCCAGGTGTCTCACTGTAACCAGTGTTAAAAGTATCTAATTATTTTTTTTTTTTAAAGATTTTATTTATTTATTTGACAGAGAGAAATCACAAATAGGCAGAGAGGCAGGCAGAGAGAGAGAGAGAGAGAGGAGGAAGCAGGCTCCCCGCCGAGCAGAGAGCCCGATGCGGGACTCAATCCCAGGGCCCTGAGATCATGACCTGAGCCGAAGGCAGCGGCTTAACCACTGAGCCACCCAGGCGCCCTTTGTTTGTTTTTTTTTTAAGATTTTATTTATTTGACAGAGAAAGATCACAAGTAGGCAGAGAGGCAGGCAGAAAGGGGGGGGGGGAGCAGGCTCCCAGCTGAGCAGAGAGCCCTATGCAGGGCCTGATCCCAGGACCCAGAGACCATGACCTGAGCTGAAGGCAGAGGCTTAACTGACTGAGCCATATAGGCAATAGACATATAAGCCAAAGCAGTGTGTCTACATAATTAGAATCATACTATGCACATCTTGAGCCCTGCTTTTTGTACTTAATATATATTGGGACTCTTTCTAAATTAATATATACAGATCTCCCTCTTTTTCAGGGCTATGTGGTATTCAATTGAGTATATTGTCCATAATTTAGCTGATTCCTTATTGAGGGACATTTAAGTTGTTGTTGGTCTTTTTCAGTTTTCAAACAATGCTGTAATGAACGTTTGAAAATATATATCTTTACATATCTGGAAAGAATATCTGTAAAGTAGATTTCTAGAAGTGGAATTGCCAGGTCAAAGAGTAGTTACATTTATTTATTTATTTTTAAAAAGATTTTATTTATTTATTTATTTGACAGACAGAGATCACAAGTAGGCAGAGAGGCAGGCAGAGAGAGAGGGGGAAGCAGGCTCCCTGCTGAGCAGAGCGCCCAATGCAGGGCCAGTGTTATGCCCCAATAATGGGTCCGTGATTAAAGGAGCGAGACTGATAGAAAGCGAAGGTCAAGCAAAGCTTTATTTCCCGCCAAACATCAAGGATCAGACCGACCGTCAAACAGACAGGTCGGGGCCGCCCCTTACAGAGAGGACGACTCCTCCCTGCTTTCCAGACTAACTTTTATAGAGCAAAGGCCATGTGGTTGGGCCTGGCCACACACAGGTGGCTAATTGAATTGCAATTCACCCCACAGTAGCCATAGAAACTAGCCCATCACCTTGATAGCTAGGAGACAGTATGCGTCCCCAACTGATTGGATGTCTCCATCTGGCCTGACCCACCTTTGTATTTGAGCTTTGTTACCTGAGGCTGGTTTCCGGGACTTGTTTTTAAGTAAGTCCCTTGGGGAAAGGGGAGCAGGGACAGTTTAAGGGTTAAAAAACAATGTTATTGGGGGCGCCTGAGTGGCGCAGTGGGTTAAAGCCTCTGCCTTCTGCTTGGGTTGTGATCCCAGGGTCCTGGAATGGAGCCTCTGCTCAGCAGGGAGCCTGTTCCCTCCTCTCTCTCTGCCTGCCTCTCTGCCTCCTTGTGATTTCCATCTGTCAAATAAATAAATAAAATCTTTAAAAAAAAACCAACAATGTTATTGTTTAAGCTCAATGGAAGCCTCTGGCTAAAATATAAAAATACAAAATAGGTCCTTACACCCAGGACCCTGAGATCATGACTTTAGCCAAAGGCAGAGGCTTTAACCCACTGAGTCACCCAGGCGCCCACGAGTAGGTACATTTAAACATTTTGATAGCTGTTGCCAAGTTCCTCTTAGATGAAATTGAACAGCTTCCTGCTCCCACCAACCAAGTGCAGTATTCTCCAAAACCTTTTAGATATTTGTGAAGGTAAAAAGGTATACCCGATTTAATGTACTTTTATTAATTATAAGGTGTTCATTTTTATTTTTATTAGTAATTGGTATTTCTTTTAAGGAGCTCTGTCTATATGTTTGCCCATTTTACTGTTGACATTAAAAAAATCTGATAAGTTATATTTGTATCATGCTTTACAATTTACTAAGTCTATATATTATCTCATTAAAATTTTTTGAACCCCAAATCAACCTTATAATTAGGTCTTTTCTTCATAGGTGATTGAACAGGTCATAATAAGTGGCAGAATTGGGACTTGAGCTTGTAAAGCATGTGTCCCTCCTCTTACCCACAGTTCTGAAAACCAAAAAGTTCTGAAAACCCACTTAAAAAAAAACAAAAACCAACTGACAGCAAAATTCATTTGGCAGCAAAATCTAACCTAAAAAGACGTGCTACTTATAGTATTTATTTTGTGTAGTGCATTTATTTCTCAGCATAAATGTGTTTGATGACATGATGTTTGTTCGAGTGTGTTACATAACAGATGGGGTATGCCCAGCATTATTACCTAAAATCCCAAAAGTCCTACATTTTGAAACACCTGGAGTCTTCAGACTTTATTATTAGCTGATTCAAGAGAGCAGGAAGTTAATTTTAATATCTAATCCGTTTAACGTTTTAAGGTACTGATTACAGTTTGTAACTTGCGTTAACCTTGCTTATCTACACTCTCCATTTAGGTAGCACTAGCGACCTGTAGTTACTGAGTGCATGTGATTATTATTATTATTATTATTATTTTTTAAAGATTTATTTGACAGACAGAAATCACAAGTAGAGAGAGAGGAGGAAGCAGGCTTCCCACTGAGCAGAGAGCCTGATGCGGGGCTCAATCCCGGGACCCTGGGATCAGGACCCGAGCAGAAGGCAGAGGCCTTAACCCACTGAGCCACCCAGGCACCCCAGTGCATGTGATTATTGAGCCACTGAGATGTGGCCACTGCACGCGGAGATGTGCTTTAAGTGCAAAATACACATCAGCTTTCAAAAACTTTGTGCGGAAAAAATCTCACTCATTTTTGCCTTCGTTATTACACATTGACATAATATTCTGGATCTGCTGCTTTCAATACAAAGTTAGCATATGGGGCTTGCACTAATTTCCATTGGGCAGCCCTGCCGTCTATCCAAATCGGTACCACCCAGCCGAGAATGCGCGGGGCTAAACTGAATGCTTTGACAAGTTCAGGCCGCGTGTAGTTTTGTTTTATTTTGTCTTCTGGTCCTTACCAAAGTCTTCGCACCGTTGGTAGGCACCCCAGAATTCTTGCAAATCGCAAATCTCAAATCGCGTTTGCAGTAAATTTGTCCAAGCCACACCCCCGTCCTATGCCCTCTTGATTCTGCGCAGAAGAGACGCGCCCGCGGTGAAGATTGTCCCACGCGGCTCTCCGTCGGCCAGCCGGCGTTCCAGTGTGTGCAACTTCCCGCGTCCCCGGGAGACGGTGGCGATGGCGTTCCGGTGTCAGCGGGACAGCTACGCCCGCGAGGTACGGCTGGCTGGGCGAGGGCGCGTGGGGCGGTGCGGGAGGAGGGTGCCGCGTGGAGCAGGGTGCTGAGGGAGACTCAGTTCCGGTAGCCTGAGGGCTGGGGTCGGGCTTATTTTCTGTCCCTCTATGCGCAGTTCACCACCACCGTGGTCTCCTGCAGCCCCGCCGAGCTGCAGACCGAAGGAAGCAACGGCAAGAAGGAGGTGTTGAATGGCTTCCATGTGGTGCTGGAAGACACGCTGCTCTTCCCCGAGGGCGGGGGACAGGTACCAGCCCCGCGCCTCACCGCGATCCCCTCCCAGGAAGCCCCTCATTCCTTTCTGCTCAGGTGGGAAACGCCCTCCTGCCCTTCTCCCCCAGCCTTGATGCAGATCGAAGTTCGTTCAGTTCCGGTCATTTGTTCACCCAACAGATATTTGTTGGGCTGTAACGTATGCTGTGTGCTTATTTCAGGGACTAAGGATAAGGCGTGAACAAGGTAGCATCTGTACATATGTAGAATACTTATCAGAGAAGACAGACGAAGTGGTAAATAAAATAGAATGCCCGGCATAGTAAGTGCTATAAAGAAAATTAAAGTTTGAGGGAAAGACAGTGCTGGGATGTTCTCCTAGGTAGGGGGCAAGTTATTTCATAGACCGAAGTGAAGTGAGGGGGTAAGCCATTGCAGTTACCTAATCGGGCTGGTGGGGAAGGGGCAAGTATATCCAGGCAGCAAGAATAGCAAGTGCAAAGGAACTAGGCATTAGCTTAGAATATGTGCCAGGGACTGGAAAAGATTCCCCCAAGGGAGCACAGCAGACGATGGGTTTATCGGTGCTGTGATGGCGTAGGAACAAGGTCCAGTGTGAACCCCGGAAAGGGGGGTAATAGCAGCAAAAAGGTGGGCATTATGGAAGAGGCTTTTCCAGCAGGGATAACAGCACAGACAAAGGCAAGGAAGACTGAAGGAATCTGACATGTGTAGCTAACTGCATCGTTGAGTGTAGTTGGATCCTGTGGTGTGTATTGATGGCAGGCTGGAGATGACCGTGGGAAGGTAAATTGGAGCCAGTTCAGAGGGACTTGAAGGATGTGTTAAGGTGTGTGGACTTCATTCGAGAAGCTGTGGTGAGGGGCACCTGGGTGGCACAGTCCGTTAAGCATTCGACTCTTGGTTTTGGCTCAGGTCATAATCTCAATGTCGTGGGTTCAAGCCCCGCGTTGGGCTCTGCACTCAGCACAGGGTCTGAGATTCTCTCTGCCTCTGCCTCTCCTACTCCTGCTCTTGCTCTCTCAAATAAAAAAGAATAAATCTTAAAAAAAAAAAAAAGAAGAAGCTCTGGTGAGCCATGGAGGTACTTATGCAAAGAAATGACACAAGAGAACATGTTTAGTAAACTTGAAAGAAAGTTCTGATGTCACATGGGTGTTATCATTATTATAGGGATTTTCTGCTGAAGAAAGACCTGTGACCTCAGGCAACTACAGGAGGACTCACCTTATACATCATTTCTTTCAGGAAGTCTTCCCTAATTCCTTGAGACTATTAGGTCTCTTTCCTCTGAGCTCTAGAACAGTGTTCTTTTTACACTGTGACTTGTCGTGGATCATATTGCAATGACCTGGGTGTATGTCTGTTCTCTAGACTCTGAAGTTCCATGAGGGGCCTGGTCTGGTTTACATTATTCTTGGTAGCAGTGTCTTGTAAGCAGTTGGCAGTAGATACCTTTTTTCTTTTTTTAAAATGAATGACTTTTTTTTTTTTTTTTTTTTTTTTAAAGTAAACTCTATGTGCCGCATGGGGCTCAAACTCAGACCCCAAGATCAAGAGGCACGGGTTCCACTGACTGAGCCAGCCAGGTGTCCCTGAAATGAGTGAATGGTTTTGACTCTATTAGTAGTGCCAAGGATGGAGTGGAAGGAGGGAGGAAAATTCAAACCATTTTAGAAACTATTGAATAATAAGAATCTAAATTAAGGCGTGAGAGTGATGATTAAGATTCTTTGGATTTTACTAAAATCTTCATTGCCGTAGTTAATAATCTTTGTTTCAGTTCTGTTACTTTGTTCTGAAGAACAATATGTATGGGTGTTCAGGGTAAAGAGAACAGAGTCTCTCATGGAACAAAGTGGACCACCTCTCTTGCCATTGCCTCTTCTCCTTTAGGGAATCTCAAATTCCGGGAGTGTTTCTCGCACACTTTCCCTAGAGGGTGTTTGTATCCAGGAGTTAAGGTGAGCTCTGCCTCCCGCCACTGATTAGCTTTATGCCTTTCCCCAGCCTGATGACCGCGGTTCAATCAATGACGTCTCTGTGCTGCGAGTGACCCGCCGGGGGGCCCAGGCTGATCATTTCACACAGACACCGCTGGCTCCCGGGACTGAGGTCCAGGTCCGGGTGGACTGGGAGCGGAGGTTTGACCACATGCAGCAGCATTCGGGTAGGTGGGGCGGCGTGGGGGCAGGAGGGCCGGTTGCCATGCGTGGGGATGCCGTGATGATTGAGATTTGATTTGGGTTCTCTAGGAGGTAACCTTTTGTAAAGGACAGACACTCAGAATCAGCTCCCATTCAGGCAGGATATGATAAGTGGTATAAAAACAACATGAACAGGGGCAAACAGAGAGCAAGCAGGGAGAGCAGCAGGCAGAGGGAGAAGCAGGCTCCCCGCCGAGCAGGGAGCCCAGTGCGGGTCACGATCCCAGGATCCTGGGATCATGACCTGAAGCAGACCCTTAGCAGACTGAGCCACCCTGGTGCCTCATCATGAGGATTTTCATATTTATTTATTCATTTGTTAATTATTTTTAGAGATTGTACAGGAGGGAGAGAGAAAAGAATCTTTTTTTTTTTTTTTTTTTTTTTAAGATTTTTTAATTAATTTATTTGACAGAGAGAAAGATCACAAGTAGGGGGAGAGTCAGGCAGAGAGAGAGGAGGAAGCAGGCTCCCGCTGAGCAAAGAGCCCGATGCGGGGCTCGATCCCAGGACACTGAGATCATGACCTGAGCCGAAGGCAGCGGCTTAATCCACTGAGCCACCCAGGCGCCCCGAGAGAAAAGAATCTTAAGCAGACTCCATGTACAGTGGAGCCTGGTGTGGGGCTCGATCCCATAACCTCGAGATCATGACCATAGCAGAGATCAAGAGTCGGATGCTTAAGTGACTGAGCCAGCCAGGTGTCCCCTCATGAGGATTTTCAGTGAAATATCTGTCAAGAGTTTGAGCCAGTGCTCGGCAGTTCTTCAGCCGGGAGTGTCTGTGATGATATCGTGGGGATATGTGGCCAGCTACGCAGCTCACTGTTCATGTCTCTCGCTCTTTCTGCTCAGGGCAGCATCTCATCACAGCCGTTGCTGACCATCTCTTTGGGTTGAAGACCACATCATGGTGAGCAGGGGGCAGAAGACTAACCATAGGTCACAGGTCCCCAGCTGCCAGCTCCTTTCCCAGTAATGGGTTAGGGGGAGAAAAGAACATGTAGTGTTCACAATCTGCTGTGTTCACCTCTTCCCCTTACGTAGGGTAGCGGGTGTCCTTGTGTGTCTCAGGGGACACGCTTGGATGGGGGAAGGAAAGGACGTGGAATTGGGAGCCTAGAGACCTAGGGGGTGAATTTTGGCTACACGATCTTGCTCACATTCCTTCTTAACCCTCACCTGTGAAAAGGAATTGACAGTCTCTACCTTGCGGGTTCTTATGAGCATTAAATAAGATAATCTATACAGACCTTCTCTGGAAACCGTCTTATGTTATTGTGGTCGTCCTCAGCATCCGGTGACCACCCACTTCTTCTGGCAGGGAGTTAGGGCGAGCCCGGAGTGTGATTGAACTGGACAGCCCCTCTGTGACTGCGGAGCAGGTGGCTGCCATCGAGCAGAGCGTCAATGAAAAAATCAGGGCCCGGCTGCCTGTGAACGTGCGAGAGCTGAGCCTGGATGACCCGGAGGTGGAACAGGTGAGGGAGAGCCGATCGGACAGCGTCTGTAGAACGGCCCTCCGAGGGCCCCTCTTCAGAAGTCAGACGCCCCTTCTCCCTCCGTGTTCCAGGTGAGGGGCCGGGGTTTGCCGGACGATCATGCGGGACCCGTTCGAGTTGTTACCATCGAGAGTGTTGATGCCAACATGTGCTGTGGGACCCATGTTAGCAATCTCAGTGACCTTCAGGTAGGTGAAGAAGGGCTCCTGAGTGGGAGGGAGAGTGTTAGGGAAGTGGGGATCACGACTAGTTGGGAGTGATCGAGGGGGACAGTGGAGGAGCCTTCGGTGAAGTCACTCCTTTCTTGCTTCTGAGCTGGGGGCAGGTGTAGGGAGCTCCTACCCTCAGGTCTCACTCCCACTGCGGTTCGTGCATGTGCGCGTGCTCCCACCCTTGCCTCATGTAGGTCATTAAAATTCTGGGCACCGAGAAAGGGAAAAAGAACAAGACCAACCTGGCGTTTCTGGCCGGGAACCGGGTGCTGAAGTGGATGGAAAGAAGCCATGGAAGTGAAAAAGCACTGACTGCGCTGCTGAAGTACGATCCCTGCCCCCTGCCCCCTGCCTTGGCTCGCTGCCCCTGTCCCTGCCACTGCCTCCTGCTCCTTGCCCCTGCCCTGTCCCCATGTCTGAGGTCCTGCATGCCCCAAGCTCAGCTCTCCTACGGGTCGGGAAGACCCCAATCTCTAATCACAGTGGGGTGAGATGCAGTCATAAGTGATCAAGCACTTGGGACAGTGAGTCAGACCCACACAACATGGCTTGTTCCTTTATATCTTCTTTCTCAGTTGCTTAGGAACGTCCTGGGGTCCCCATCTGGAGGGAGGTGCACTGTCAAGAAGGGCCTCGTGGATTTACGCCTGGCACCACAAGTCTTTTGGAAAGCTGGGCGGGTGACCAGGCGCCTTTCCCTTGCAGGTGTGGAGCGGAGGATCACGTGGAAGCCGTGAAGAAGCTACAGAACTCAACTAAGCTCTTGCAAAAGGTGACTTCCTCCTCAGAGGGTGCAGAGGGCAGCGGCTATGCCTGGAGTAGGCTCCCCAGGCCTGAGCCCTAGGCCCACCCGGCTGTGGGGTTCAGCAGAGCGGGAGGGAGGCGAGAGCCAAGTGGCGGGAAGATGTGATGAACTCGCCTGTTAATCCTTCTATCCGCTGAGTGATGGCGTCCATTTCAGAACAACCTGAATCTGCTCAGAGACCTGGCCGTGCACGTGGCCCACAGTCTCCGGAACAGCCCGGACTGGGGCGGTGTGGTCACATTACACAGGTGAGAGACGAGGCGTGGGAGCACTGGGCTCAGGGCTCAGCCTCGTCCCTGTGTGCTGTGCATCATGGGAGGCAGGTTGCCTGCTGATTTCTCCAGACTAAGCAGAACCTAGGAGATGCATTACCTTCCAGTATACCTTTATCCTCCAGACGTCCTGGGTTTAATAAGAGCATCTTTCCAGCAATGCTGTGACTAACTTTCACCACCAGGTTCCCTCACCCCCTTCACTGTCTACCAGCTCTCTTCTTCCCTGGGTGATCTGGTTTGAGAGAGGCACACACGAGTGCAAGGCAGTCTGGGAAATGCTGAGAAGGCCTTGTTGCTGGCCGTCAGCCGCACTCAGTCCTCGCTAAGGGAGTCTGGGACTTTGCACAGACAGCAGTAAGGCCAGCCTCGTGAGGAGGAACGGGGCTCCGTGCGATTTCCCAGCTCCCGCTCCAAGCCGGCTGTCATGTCTGTGTTCTTTGTTGTAGGAAGGAGGGTGATTCTGAGTTCATGAATATCATCGCCAATGAGATTGGGTCAGAGGTAAGAGGGGTGTGAGATTCTCTGTCTGTCCTTAGTGGAGACTGAAGTGAGGGACATTAGTTTAAGTCCTTCACATGAACACGTAAGAGCAGGGAATAGAAGTTCATCTGGTTCTAGTTTTTGTTGTTCTTTTTAGCACTAGCTAAAGCCAAGCTCTGTTTTAGGTGCTGAGTTGGATCTAGGATATTGACCTTTCTGGGGCTACGACAGTTAACAGCTTCTGAGTTTCTCTTACCAGAGCTGGAACTCCTCCAAGCCACATAGATCGACGTGTGTCCAAGGCCTGGTTTTAGAAGTAATGGGGCTGGTGAGGCCCTTTGAGGGCCGTTCCTTCCACTTTTCTTTGCCTCTGGCTTCAAGGGCCCCTGTCCATCCTGATAGTCACAACTTCATGATTTCCCAGTCTCTCTCTCTCTCTCTCTTTTTTTTTTTTTTTTTTAAGATTTTATTTATTTATTTGACAGAGATCACAAGTAGGCAGAGAGGAAGGCAGGGGGGTGGGGTACAGACTCCCCACTGAGCAGAGAGCCCAATGTGTGGGTCGATCCCATGACCCCGAGATCATGAGCTGAGCTGAAGTCAGCTGCTTAGCCCACTGAGTCACCCAGGCGCCCCTCCCAGTCTCTCTCTTAGTGTATGTTTTTTTTCGTAATTCCGTGTAGAGTGTACTGATTCTCAGGGAGCTCACCCTGGAATCTGGGAGGCAAACGTGTATGTCCACATACTGAGGGTGGTCAGTACTAGGGGTGGAGGAGCAGGTCACCTGAAAGAGTGGGGAGGCCCCAGGGCAGGGGGCTGGAGGACTACTTAGTGGTCCTCGGACAGACGGGAGCAAAGTCTGCCGGGCAGAGGGAGATAGGGAGCTTTAGTCAGTGGCAGGCACGGGGTGTATGGGGGAAGGCAGTGGCCAGGTTGCAAGGGTAGGTGGGAGTCAGGTCACAAAAGGCACTTAGCACCTGGCCATGGTCAGCAGCCTTCTGCCTCCTGCAACTTCTTGATGTTTAATCCAAGTTCCCATAGTCGTTCTTGAAGTTTCTTGGCCCTGATGGGCCAGAGTACAGGGGCTGCATCATCACTCATCAGAACATCCCTCATAGTTCAGGGGCAAAAATTTGATCTTGACTGAGGAGAGGGCAGGGTTTAGGGGGATTGACCCCATTTTCTTATGTATCAAGGCTTATCTCCTTATCTTACCTCGTAGGAGACCCTTCTGTTCTTAACTGTGGGCGATGAGAAAGGTGCTGGGCTCTTCTTACTGGCAGGGCCGGCCGAGGCCGTGGAGACGCTGGGCCCCAGGTAATCTGTGGACAGTCTGCACTGACCAGTAGGGGTGGCCTTTGCCCAATGGAAAGGACCATCATCCCTGTGATCGCATTTTGATTCACATCATGGGCATGGGAGGTGGGCCGAGTGGGAATAAGTGCCCCTGCCGTCATTCCTAATTTTGCAGGTAAGGGACAGCATGTCCTGTGTGGCAGAACTAAGACTCAGACTTGGGACTTTTTAAGATTTTATTTATTTGTTTGACAAAGAGGTAGAGAGAGCACAAGTAGGCAGAGAGGCAGGCGGGGTGGGGGGGTGGGGAGCAGGCTCCCTGCTGAGCGGGGCTTGATCCAGGACCCTGAGGTCATGACCTGAGCTGAAGGTAGAGGCTTAACCCACTGAGCCAACCCAGCGCCCCAAAATTAGGTGTTTGTTTTTTTTTAAAGATTTTATTTATTTATTTGACAGACAGAGATCACAAGTAGGCAGAGAGGCACACAGAGAGAGAGAGGAAGGGAAGCAGGCTCCCTGCCGAGCAGAGAGCCCGATGTGGGGCTCGATCCCAGGACCCTGAGACCATGACCTGAGCCGAAGGCAGAGGCTTAACCCACTGAGCCACACAGGTGCCCCCTAAATTAGGGTTTTAAGATGAAATAAAAATAGGCATTGATCTAGTTGTTGTGGAAAAATTAGAACTTTGTTGGTTTTCTGTACCTTTGTACTGTTTGTTTACTTTAAATTAGATACAGAGGTGTAGTGCCTCACACTCTTTCTTGTTGAGGGTTTTCCAAGTCCCAGTTGGCTATGGTGAATATATGTTCAAAGGAGAACAAGAATGTATGTCTCTCTCCCTATTTATTTATAAGATTTTACTTGAGAGAAAAGTAGAAGATGGGCAAGGAAGAGAGGAGCAAAGGGAGAGGGAGAAGCAGGGACCCTGGCATGGACTCGATCCCAGGACCCAGAGATCATGACCTGAGCCGAAGGCAGTTGCTTAACCGACTGAGCCACCTGAGCACCCCAGGAAAATGTCAGAATTTAAAGCACAGGTCCCTGACAGGCAGCCAGATGTGGCCTGTAGACTGGTTTGGCCTGAGTACTATTTTAAATTTTCAAAATCAATTATTTCATTTTTAAATTGGATTTGTATATAAAAATACAGAGTTCTAGCTTTTCTCAGAAAAGACAAAAAGGCCCACTCTGGCGACACTGGGCCTGCATCCCCGCATGGCAGTAGCTGCAAGGAAGGGGGTGGTGGCACTCTGTTTAGACAGGACAGGCTCGGCCACTGCTGCAGTCCCCCCTTCTCCACACCCCCAGCTGCTGCACTGCTGCGTTTGTGTCCGCAGCCCCTTACCTCTGGTGGACACTCACCTTGCTCTCTGGAGTTTCCTCTAATTAATGTAGCACGCCCCCACACCCGTTTCTAGATATTTCCATTGTGTTTTTTTATAATACCTGGAATAAGTACTAGTTCATTTTTTGTTCCCCCAGTTACTCTTAAACAGTAAACATCGTATCTGTGCACACATGCAGGTGTTTTTAAGAAGGATTTCTAGAAGTGTCTGCTCTTCCTTTCCCTCTCCTCGGCCCTGGGGGAAAGACTTGGGGCTGCCTTTGGTTTTTCTGTGGCTTTTCCCTCAAAGACGTCCTCCCTGACTGTGTCTCTACTCCCCAGGGTGGCTGAGGTTCTGGAGGGCAAAGGAGCTGGGAAGAAAGGCCGCTTCCAGGGCAAGGCCACCAGGATGAGCCGGCGGGGAGAGGTGCAGGCCCTCCTCCAGGACTATATCAGTACGCAGAGCGCGGAGGAGTGAGGACTTGGTCCCTGGGGCTCCTGCCATTGAGAACGGGCCTCCTGTGACCACAGAAAGAGTCTCTTGGACAATAAAATAGTTTGACTTGAAATAGTCATGGTACCACATGCACATGACTGGTGTATGTAGTATTCTGTGCGGTGTGTATGCTGTAAGTAAGTATCTGTAAATAAGCAGCTTTCTCATTGGGCCCCTGTTAGGCATAACCTCCAGCAGGGAGCATTACGGGGATGAAGGGTACTGATTTCTCTGAAGCAGCTGCAACTTTTCTTCCTGTGGAAACGTAACCACCCAAGGGGAGGGCCAGCCAGTCTGGAGGCTCGACCGAGGGCTTCAGTTCATTCAGATCTCCTTGTTTTGTTGTCCGTATTTTCCTAGTCCTGTGCTTGAGAACTAAGAAGCATCAGTGACTTTGCAAATAGGTCAAGAGGCCCTAGAAATACAGGAGAAGGAGGCTCCATGCCTGCTACTGCGGCGGAGAAGGGACGGATAGAGGTGTGGAAGACCAACCCAAAGAGAGCTGGTGTCAGACCAGTGCGCCTTTAGAATCATCGTGAGAGCGGCCTGTAATGATCAGAGGGAGACAAAGTAGTTCTAGATTTGTGTGCATTTAACAACAGCCTCAGAATACATAAAGCAGAAATTGACCCTAAAGAAGGACATGAACTCACACTTGGTGGAAGATTTAAACTGATCTTTGAGTAACTGATGGGACAAGAGGAAGCATGACCTTGAGGTTAAGAGCATACACGTTGGGGCTTCATAGACCTGAGTGGAAATCCTGGCTCTGTGCACCCATGGGTGGTAAAACTAGAAAAGAAAGCCAAGAGGTGATTTATTTTATTCTTTTTTTTTTTTTAAAGACTTTATTTATTTATTTGACAGAGACCACAAGTAGGCAGAGAGGCAGAAAGAGGGGGAAGCAGGCTCCCCGCCGAGCAGAGAGCCCGATGCGGGGCTCGATCCCAGGACCCTGAGATCATGACCCGAGGAAGGCAGAGGCTTAACCCACTGAGCCACCCAGGCGCCC
The DNA here is from genome assembly GCF_022355385.1 of Mustela nigripes. Classification (NCBI taxonomy): domain Eukaryota; kingdom Metazoa; phylum Chordata; class Mammalia; order Carnivora; family Mustelidae; genus Mustela; species Mustela nigripes. The sequence goes on from NC_081572.1 coordinate 19,247,883, forward strand.
CAGAGGTGATTCATTTTAAAAGGACGGCATTTACCTCTGGGGGAAGGGCGTGAAACAGGATGGAGAAGGGACCCAAGACGGGTGGGTGGGTGGTTTCTGGGGTGTTGGCAATGTTCTGTGTCCTTGAACTTGGAATTTACATAGCTGTTGGCTTTATAGTTACTCATTATACGCTTTTATTCCACAACGTTCTCTTTCACCATCTAGGAATACAACAACAACAACAACAACTAATCTGGGTTCGGTCACTTGTTTGCCTTGGGAACGTGTTTTTTGTTTTTTCAGACTTTAGTTTGGTCCCCAGCAAAGTGGCCATCATGGCAGCACTTAAATGCTCTGGGGTGTGGTGGAGTAACACATTCAGCTGTAAGTGGGGGAGCCACTTTGTTCCCCGAGATGACCTGAGAACACTTAATTTTTGATTGCCTAGATGTATTTTTGATTGCCTAGATGTTTTGTTCCCCTTTACCTGCAAACTGAGTGTTGATTGTAAGTACAGTGGGCCCCTGGGTTGATACAGCTCTGGTGGGGAATCATTTTCCCTCAGGTCAAGGCCCCCTGAGGAGAGCTGACAGTGTCCACTTGGTCTTCTCCCAAAGAGAATGAAGCTGAGATGACTCTCTGGTAAGCTCAAAAGTCACAAGGCAGAATACTTGTCAGGACAGGAGTCCGGTCTGAAGACTTCAGCCAGAGTTAGGAGGCGGGTTAGAGCCCGGCTGCACGGGTGGTGGTGGGGCAGTAGAATGGGGAATTTGAGTTTTTGAGGCAAAATTTAGGCATTGACACTGCATCAGTAGGTTGCCTTGGAGTATGGAAGGTATCCTCAGGAGATTTTTTTTTTTTTAATTTTATTTTTGTTTTTTTTTTTAAATTTTTACTTTTCAGCGTAATGGTATTCATTTTTTTTTTTTTTTTTTTTAAATATTTTAAAGAGGTTTTGTTTTGTTTTTTAAAGATTTTACTTTTAAGTAATCTCTACACCCAATGTGGGGCTTGAACTCACAACCCCGAGATCAAGAGTTGTGTGCTCTACCAACTGATCCAGCCAGGGCCCCAAGAGATTTTTTTTTTTTAAGATTTTATTTATTCCTGGGACGCCTGGGTGGCTCAGTTGGTTGGACGACTGCCTTCGGCTCAGGTCATGATCCTGGATTCCTGGGATCGAGTCCCGCATCGGGCTCCCAGCTCCACGGGGAGTCTGCTTCTCCCTCTGACCTTCTCCTCGCTCATGCTCTCTCTCGCTGTCTCTCTCTCAAATAAATAAATAAAATATTAAAAAAAAAAAAAAGATTTTATTTATTCTTTTGACAGAGATTACAAGTATACAGAGAAGCAGGGAGAAAGAGGAGGAAGCAGGCTCCCTGCTGAGCAGAGAGCCCGATGCAGGGCTCGATCCCAGGACCCTGAGATCATGACCTGAACCGAAGGCAGAGGCTTTAACCCACTGAGCCACCCAGGCACGCCCCCCAAGAGATTTTTTTAATGTATTTTTAATCTTCCTCCAACCCTGCCCCCGACTCACCGTATTTCCCTTGCCACAGACAACCACTGTTACCAATCTCTGATGTATCCTTTGGTGGTATTTTTTCACAGCTGTGCACAAATCCTCTCTCTTTTAAAACATGGCAGCATAGTCCTTGGCAACTTGCTTTTCTCAGTTAAATGAGTGCCATGTTTTCAGAGAAAATTATGGTATAAAGGTCATGCAGTACAAAATAGATTCATCGGTGGGAGATGGGGATGTAATATTCACCTGATAGAAGATTCCTTACTTTGACCTTCAACAGAGACCCATTTGAATTCATTTTCGTGTGTGTGTGTGAGAGAGAGAGAGAGAGAGAGCGCTCTCCCGCTCTCCTTGTCCTCTGTTTCTGCTTCGTCAGGGTGTAATGAAAGAGCAGTGGGCTGGAGGCCACCCTTGCTGGCCATTACTCAGATGGGTTCCGCTCACAAAGACCTGGAGTAACCATTTCATTTGTGACCCAAACTTAGACACCTCTCAGGGCAAAAAAGGGTGCCCCAGAACCACAGTCACAATCCAGGATAATCTCAGGAAAACCACGGTGTCCGGTCTCCCTGCTGAGACTCTCCCTGAGCTCTGGCTTCTTGACCTGACACGGCATCCTAAGAAAGAAGGAATTTTCTGGAATAACTCAAATAGGAAAATGCAGGGTCGGTTGTCTCTTGTAAGGTTCAGAAAACAAAGTAGAATGGGTTTATTCTAGAGTAACAAATGAGCACAAGCAGAATGACAGGTATTGGCACAAAATATGGTAGTTTTACCTACACACACACGGATCATATATTCAGGAACATCGCTGTAACCCACTTTTACGGCATAGAAATCATAAGAAGGGGCCCATTCTTAAGTCTTAACGACTTAGGTGCCCGTGAGTTGCTGGAGACACACATGCCGTGGCTCACACCCAGGTGAGGGGCTTCCGTGTGACTGTCCGGGCACGTGTAGGTACTGGGTCAGATGTTAGTACAGAAAACAAGACATCAGATGAGAGACACGGAGACAGACTGAATTCGGGAGGGCACTATGCCCACATGTCCTGGAGCCTACCCCACCCTCTAGCCCTGAGTGGAAACCAGGGAGTCAGCCAAGCTATGCTGGAATGCCAGGTCTTTTCCTTAATAACTCAAACTCCTGGGCCTCCCTGGGAAAACAGATGGCCCCACATACCCCAGTGAAAAACCCTCTTGCAAAAAGCTTCTGTGTCTCCCATTCCTTTCCTGAATTAGATCCAAACGGTGACTAAAATGTCCTCAATGGAGGGCAACCAAGGCTATTCGGGAAAGAGTGATGGAGAAATTTCCTTCTTTTTCCAGAAAGGTCTGTACCTTCTGTGCAGACGATAGCCGGCAGAGGGCCAGGCTCTCAACAACGAAGGAAGGAGAGCAGGGCCCGTGTCCAGAGCAAAGAGGCTCCTGCAGGGATGGTGTCTCTCTCTCTCTCTCTCTCTCTCTCCCTTTCATCAACTCCCTGCAGGAGTACCCTGCTGTCAAGGCGTGCTGGGAAGTATCCCTCTCCCTCAGACAACAACTTCAAAGCCAAGGTTTTCGGAAGTAGCGGAGGAATCAACATTTTCTCCTGCGCCAAGTCCTTCCCTCTTCCTTTCATCTCATCGAACTTGTTTTGATTGTTGTTGATCTGTGCATATAAGAAGCAACCACAGAGGTCATTTGTCCATTTAGTCCGCAGCCACTTGTTGAGGGGGTCATGTGTGCTGGCCACTGTTCTGAGAAGCGGACCACACCGGTAAATAACACGGCTGCGGTCCCCTTGCTGACGGCAGGGACGGCCACGGAGGAGAGAGAGGGGAAAGAGACGAGCAAATAAATGTGAAATTATATACTCCGTCAAGTCACAGCGGAAAAGAACAGGGTGAAGTAGAAGAGGAGAATGCAGGAGAGGAGAGCGGGTAGGGGGGGTTGTGGTGGTCCCTCACCAGCCCCGGCTTCCAGGCCAGCTCAAATAAGGCAGTGTGCTGAAGAGACAAATAAAACCAGTGTATTTTGGGCGCCTGGGTGGCTCAGTGGGTTAAAGCCTCTGCCTTCGGCTCAGGTCATGATCTCAGGGTCATGGGATCGAGCCCCACATCAGGCTCTCTGCTCAGCGGGGAGCCTGCTTCCTCCTCTCTCTGTCGTCTGCCTCTCTGCCTACTTGTGATCTCTCTCTGTCAAATAAATAAATGAAAATCTTAAAAAAAAAAAAAAAACCCAAACAGTGTATTTTGACAACTCTGGTGGTTCCCCTTCCAAGCAGGTGGACATTGCTGAGCCCTTTATAGAAATTTTTTTTTTTTTAAAGATTTTATTTATTTATTTGACAGAGAGAGATCACAAGTAGGCAGAGAGGCAGGCAGAGAGAGAGAGAGGAGGAAGCAGGCTCCCTGCCAAGCAGAGAGCCCGATGCGGGACTCGATCCCGGGACGCGAGATCATGACCTGAGCCGAAGGCAGCGGCTTAACCCACTGAGCCACCCAGGTGCCCCACCTTTATAGAAATTTTAGAGCTGTGAATTGTCCCTGAGCCCCAGACAGGGACTAGGTCTTAAAGGTGCTGCTGGATTCATTGATTTTGGTGCCTCTTGTCTGACTGTTACGAAGAAGTTAGAGAGAAATCTGAAACTCATTTTGCCCTTCATCTAAATGAGCCTCTCCCACGTGGCTGGGCCATTTTTTCTGGCCCTGAGAGGCCACCTTTCTCCCCATTAGCAGAAGGGAAACACTGTATCGCACCTAAGGAGAAAAGGGTGACAAAGAGGAGGCACCTGGGTGGCTCAGTCGGTTAAGTGTCTGACTCTTGATTTTGGCTGGGGTCATGATCTCAGGGTTACAAGATCAAGCCCTGCATCTGCTCGGTCCTGAGTGTGGGGCCTGCGTAAGATTCTCCTTCTGGATTCTCTCTCCCTCTGCTCTTCCCCTTCCCACATGCGTGCTCTCTCTTTCTCTTAAAAAACATGACAAAAAGAGGATAATAAGGCATTATAGTTGAAGACCTCATGAACACAGGGAAGGCGTGCTTGATCAAAAAAAACTTCTGCTGATTGCAGTTCAGGTACTGAAAACCAGAAGTCAGGGACACCTAGGTGGCTCAGTCATTAAGCATCTGCCTTCAGCTCAGGTCATGATCCCAGGGTCCTGGGATGGAGCCCCGCATCAGACTCCTTGCTCAGCAGGGAGCCTGCTTTTCCCTCTTCCTGCTGCCCCCCCTGCTTGTACTCGTTAATCTCTCTGACAAATCAGTAAATAAAATCTTAAAAAGAAAAGAAAAGAAAAGAAAAACAGACGTTAGTGCCACCACACACCTTTTATTTTATTATCGTTTGGCACTGTTTGACCATTGATTAGTATTAAACCAACACTTAACCTAGTTCTGCCAGACACTGTTTGAAGCACTTCACAAATATTGACTCACTCGATTCTCATAACAACTCCCTGAGATAGAGCCTATTGTCACCCCCATTTTACAGATGAGGATACCGAGGCACAGAGGTAAGGAGCTTGCCCGAGGCCACTGAGCTGGGTGGCCTCTCTCTGTTCAGGTACCTTAAAAGATCACATAGATATATATAAATACACAAGATGAATATCCTTGTTTATAAACTAGTATCTCTCTCATGGTTAAATAAGTGATTTTTTTTTAAGATTTTATTTATTTATTTGAGAGAGAGACAGTGAGAGAGAACATGAGCGAGGAGAAGGTCAGAGGGAGAAGCAGACTCCCCATGGAGCTGGGAGCCCGATGTGGGACTCGATCCCGGGACTCCAGGATCATGACCTAAGCCGAAGGCAGTCGTCCAACCAACTGAGCCACCCAGGCGCCCCTAAATAAGTGATTTTAAGATGGGAGCTTTTAAGGATCTCAAGGCTGTCTGGTGCCTTTGGCAAGGAAAAAGGATCAATTAAGCAATCTCCAAATAGAAGTGAAAACCTTCCATTATAACATTGTCATGTAGCCTCTAATTTTACTTCTGTTAGGGCATGCATGTACATTATAATGCTGGAACTGAAAAGCTAGTTTATTCTTTTGGCGGTTGGTGGGGGGGGGGTGCCCAGAAGACAAGCCCCGAAATCCCTCCATTTATTTCTAAGCCTGATTCTCTGGGCTCAGTCTCTACAGACAACATTACCTGTGCTTCACAAATGACACAAGAAAAAGCATATTTTTCCTGTTTTGGAGCCTTGGTGAGGGTGAATTGGGGTTTTCCGCTCAGCTTGGAAAAGGCTGAGAAACTGCCTTGCTGGAAAAATTCAGCTGCCGGGTTTTATTTTGCTTTGTCTTTGCTGTCTGTTACCAGCAAGATGAACTCATCCTGAGGTTTTGCATGGAAACTAGTTTCGAGTTTTTTTCTGCTCTTGTAATTTTGCCTCTTGCCCAAGACCAGAACCCATTAGCTGTCTTGGTCCCAACACCCAGGTACCGTCTTTTGCAATTCAACGGCAGAAGGCGCTGTGGGCCTGTGGTTGTTCAGACCTCTGCCAGGGGGAAAAAAAAAAAAAAAAAAAAAAGAGTAAAAGAGCCCTTGGTAGTTCAGCCAGCCTGCAAGGCTTCTAATCATCTGTTGCCTTGTTGCTCTGAAGACCTTGTCAGTGGGTTGTAGTGTCATCAGCTGTTCCCCAAAATGCAAGCAGGGAATCAAGAGAGGAGATATGGCCTTCTGGAAGGGATTTGTCCTTTGTGTTTTTGAGAATTTTAACCCTTCTCATTAAATAAATGCTTGATATTTTATGTTTTTACATCTACCAAGACCAGAGATTTTGAATAGTGCTGGGTCCTACCTTAATTCAGAAAACGGTGTTCATTATCTCCATTTGCCAAGGCTCCCAATGAATTTCTTTGTACTCATTCTATCAACAGATACAAGACAACAGATGACTTTTTTCTTTTTTTCATTTCTTTTTAAGATGAGGGTTGAAGGTCACCTCCAGGTTGTCTCTCCATTTTTCCCCATTTTCCTGAAATTATGTCTCATTTTTCCCCTCTCCATGACTTCCTCCAGGCTTTTTACCTCTGGATTGTTGATGTAAGTGTGGATGGGCTACGTGTCTGGCTATTTTTCACTTATCCTTTCCTCTAGGCAAGTTTGCTTTATAAGAATCTCGATGTTCTCCAGGGATAAATAAGTGGGTTTTTTTTTTTTTTAAGATTTTATTTATTTATTTGAGAGAAAACACAAGTAGGAGAAGGGACAGAGGGAGAGGGAGAAGCAGACTCCCTCGTGCAGTGGGGACCCCGAAATCATAACCCGAGCCCAAGCCAGGTGCTTAACCAACCGAGCCACCCAGGTTCCCCAGTGGGTGATTTGTTTTTATAAAATTCTTCACAGTAAGCTTTCATGACAAGACACACTCATGAGTTCATAATAAAACAGGATGGATACACATTGAATTTGCTCACTACTTCCTCCAAGCATAGAGAACATCTATTTCAGAAAGCTGTATGCTTTTTATGCAATTACACAGGTCGAGGGAGATGGGGATGCCCAGGGAGTTTGAGCAACCCACGGAGGATGATGTGGTGGCAGAGACTGACCTCTATCACCTGGAACGTAAACTGGGAGGCATTCTAGACACAAACAAAAGAGAGACACTGTCTGAAGGACTCAGCAAGCTTACTACCTCTGCTTCCTTCCTGGACCAAACAAACAATATTTGATTTGATTGGGTGTGCTGGAGAAACCCTAGCAAAACAAGAGAAGAATTCAGGAAAGAGGAAGACATAGCCTTGTAAGAAACTGAAACTGACCGGGAACGCCAGGTAAAGACATTTCAAGTGACAGCTGCATCATGAGACGGAGAACAGTGGAATCCTCTGAAAGCTGATTAGAAACTTCCAAATGTTTGAGAAAGAAAAAACTGAAATAAAGCAAGCTTTAACTCTGAAATGAACTTGAGAATCGACAAAGCAAAAGGAACAGCATTTTCTTCACCGGCAAGGCAATGCCTCTTTTAGTCTGGTAATTGAGGGTGTGGGTGACCGGGCAGCGAGATGGTGGATATTCTAATTCTGCATACAATCATTTTGAATTTCTTTCTTTTTTTTTTTTT